>NC_084557.2:11190000-11475000 GCF_033978685.3 Nerophis lumbriciformis | reverse complement strand
TCTTAGGGTACATTAAACATATGTTTATTATTGCAATCAAATAACAATTTTGTCCTTAAATAAAATAGTGAACATACTAGACCAGTGGTTCTCAACCTTTTTTCAGTGATGTACCCCCTGTGAATTTTTTTTAAATTCAAGTACCCCCTAATCAGAGCAAAGCATTTTTGGTTGAAAAAAAGAGATAAAGAAGTAAAATACAGCACTATGTCATCAGTTTCTGATTTATTAAATTGTATAACAGTGCAAAATATTGCTCATTTGTAGTGGTCTTTCTTGAACTATTTGGAAAAAAAGATAGGTTTTTATTTATATTTATAAAGGATTTTTGAATTGTTGCTATTTTTAGAATATTTAAAAAAAATCTCACATACCCCTTGGCATACCTTCAAGTACCCCAAAGGGTACGCGTACCCCCATTTGAGAACCACTGTACTAGACAACTTGTCTTTTAGTAGGAAACAAAGGCTCCTAATTTGGCTGTTGACGTATGCAGTAACATATTGTGTCAATTATCATTCTATTATGTTGTCAAAATTATTAAGGACAAGTGGTAGAAAATGAATTATTAATCTACTCGTTCATTTACTTTCTCTTTTAACATGTTCTGTCTACACTTCTGTTAAAATGTAAAAATCACTTATTCTTCTGTTGTTTGGATGCTTTACATAAGTTTTGGATGATACCACAAATTTGGGTATCGATCCGATACCAAGTAGTTACAGGATCATACAATGCTCATAATTTAAGTCCTTGTGTGTCAAGGGACGTATTTTCTGAGTTAATAAACATAATATAATTTTTTTTTGAACGAAAAAAGATGTGATGCTAAAAAATATCTATGTAATAATAGCAGTATCGCCTAGATACGCTTCTTTACTTGGTATCATTAAAGTGGACGTCAGGTGTAGATCCACCAATGGCGTTTGTTTACATTGTGACGCCGGTGAGCTACGGTGTGTAGTGAAGCATGTTTAGCTATTCCTCGTCCTGCAGGGATGATACTTGTAAGAAACTCACTTTATTTGTCGCCATGGAGACGAGGATTAGTGATTTAGAAGTAGATAAAACACTACCGATTGCGGATGGACTTCAGCTGCTAGTTAGCTAGCGATATCTTAAAGTGGAACATTATCACCAGACCTATGTAAGCGTCAATATATACCTTGATGTTGCAGAAAAAAGACCATATATTTTTTTAACCGATTTCCGAACTCTAAATGGGTGAATTTTGGCGAATTAAACGCCTTTCTATTATCCGCTCTCGGAGCGATGGCGTGACGTCACATTGGGAAGCAATCCGCCATTTTCTCAAACACATTACAAACACCGAGTCAAATCAGCTCTGTTATTTTCCGTTTTTTCGACTGTTTTCCGTACCTTGGAGACATCATGCCTCGTCGGTGTGTTGTCGGAGGGTGTAACAACACGAACAGGGACGAATTCAAGTTGCACCAGTGGCCCAAAGATGCGAAAGTGGCAAGAGATTGGACGTTTGTTCTGCACACTTTACCGACGAAAGCTATGCTACGACAGAGATGGCAAGAATGTGTGGATATCCTGCGACACTCAAAGCAGATGCATTTCCAACTGGACTGGACAGATCAGCTTTCAGGAAAAGAGAGCGGATGAGGGTATGTCTACAGAATATATTAATTGATGAAAATTGGGCTGTCTGCACTCTCAAAGTGCATGTTGTTGCCAAATGTATTTCATATGCTGTAAACCTAGTTCATAGTTGTTAGTTTCCTTTAATGCCAAACAAACACATACCAATCGTTGGTTAGAAGGCGATCGCCGAATTCGTCCTCGCTTTCTCTCGTGTCGCTGGCTGTCGTGTCGTTTTCGTCGGTTTCGCTTGCATACGGTTCAAACCGATATGGCTCAATAGCTTCAGTTTCTTCTTCAATTTCGTTTTCGCTACCTGCCTCCACACTACAACCATCCGTTTCAATACATGCGTAATCTGTTGAATCGCTTAAGCCGCTGAAATCCGAGTCTGAATCCGAGCTAATGTCGCTATACCTCGCCATGTTTGTTTGTATTGGCATCACTGTGTGACGTCACAGGAAAATGGACGGGTGTATATAACGATGGTTAAAATCAGGCACTTTGAAGCTTTTTTTAGGGATATTGCGTGATGGGTAAAATTTCGAAAAAAACTTCGAAAAATAAAATAAGCCACTGGGAACTGATTTTTTAATGGTTTTAACCCTTCTGAAATTGTGATAATGTTCCCCTTTAAAGCACCTCTTCCTGAGGGCGTTTCAGTGTTATAACTTCACCTTTATTGTTAGTTTTTAAGCCAAAATGCGTCAATTCTCCCTTTTCTGTCTACACACTGTGTCTGCTTGTAAGTACTCTGTGATTGTGCGCTGCCGAACATGCTTCTCTGATCGTGAAACCAGCAATGACACGACCTGATGACGACGTACTGTCATGCCTGTTTAGAGGCGGTATAGTACCGAATATGATTCATTAGTATCGCAGTACTATAGTAGTACCAGTATACCGTACAACCCTAAATCTGACAACCATTCTCTTTTTGCTATTTAAACATGCCTGATTCGAAATATGTGGCAAACAACCACTTATTGAAATGTCATTCTCCACCCTGGAATACACGACGACGAGGAGAGATGCTCGATTTGAATCTAATGGTCCAGAAATGTGCCTGTGCATTACAGCGAAGTAGAACCACACTGCAGCTGAGCGGCTTAAAAGCACGCTTTCATGCTCTTTAAAAAATGAACACACACAAGCTGAAGTGCTCAGCGGAGTATTGCGACAGTGTGTGATAACCACGGGCCAAGCACTTAAGCTGCTGTAATTAGCCTGATCACTGTGGCGACCAAAGACGCTTCCTTTCATGCCCTTACTTCACAAACTAAGACACAGCGCAAAATACGCACGCACGACAGATATGTGTGTTGAACCAGGAACTGAGCCTGAGGGGTGGAAGCATGCCTTGCACAGGGTAGACAGGGAAGCAGACAAAAGAGCAGCTTGATCTTGGTTAAGTACCAAATGTTGAGCTTGCAGATGTCCAAATATCTGGGACTGGCTTTTGAAAAAAAGTACTTTTACTAAACGGAATGTTATAAAACCATGAGACAATGACATGATCAATGAGCACATGAATAGACATGTTACAAGATCAATGATCAATAACTAATGGATAATTAGTTGTATACATTGCTTGCTGAAGTATCAACATGGCTTCAAAATAACCGTTTAACCCTAAATTATAACAAAACAGCCTCAATGGGTTTCTCTTTGAAGAAACAACCATGAAATGACATTCAAGTCAACATTAAAGGCCTACTGAAATCCACTACTACCGACCACGCAGTCTGATAGTTTATATATCAATAATGAAATCTTAACATTGCAACACATGCCAATACGGCTTACTAAAGTGCAATTTTAAATTTTGCGCGAAATATCCTGCTGAAAACGTCTCGGTATGAACGTCTCAGCCCGTGATGTCACGGATTGTAGAGGACATTTAGGGACAGCATGGTGGCCAGCTATTAAGTTGTCTGTTTTCATCGCAAAATTCCACAGTATTCTGGACATCTGTGTTGGTGAATCTGCTGACATGCAAGCAGAGTAGTAGATTTTTGTAAAAAGCTTTTATAATTGTAAAGGACAATGTTTTATCAACTGATTGCAATAATGTAAATTTGTTTTAACTATTAAATGAACCAAAAATATGACTTATTTTATCTTTGTGAAAATATTGGACACAGTGTGTTGTCAAGCTTATGAGATGCGATGCAAGTGTAAGCCACTGTGACACTATCGTTTTTTTGTTGTTTTTTTTATAAATGTCTAATGATAATGTCAATGAGGGATTATTAATCACTGCTATGTTGAAATTGTAACTAATATTGATACTGTTGTTGATAATATTCATTTTTGTTTCACTACTTTTGGTTTGTTCTGTGTCGTGTTTGTGTCTCCTCTCAATTGCTCTGTTTATTGCAGTTCTGAGTGTTGCTGGGTCGAGTTTGGTTTTGGAATTGAATTGCATTGTTATGGTATTGCTGTGTATTGTTTTGTTGGATTGATTAATAAAAAAATAAAAAATAAAATATATACTGTATATAAAAAATAAAAAATAAAAAAAATAAAATAGATTTTTTTTAAATGAGAATCGATTCTGAATCGCACAACATGAGAATCGCGATTCGAATTCGAATCGATTTTTTCCCACACCCCTAGTAGCAATATTTAATTGTAGTGTCCCTGTCAAATAAATACATAAATAAATAAAACATTCTGCTTGTGCCCGTGCAAAAACATTTGGTTCGATGGCAGCTAGGGATGGAAATTTCTTTGTGATGGAGGATTCGATTGGCATGGCGATACATGGGTTACGATGCGATTCAAAAACGATGTATTTATAAAACAGAACGATTTAGTCTATGAACGATTCGATACGCTTGGATGTAGTGTTTGTTGATATACACATTCTTTTTTTACACTACAAAAGACCATGAGCATTCCTTGTTGTGCATACGCCCCCCTATGTTAGAGCAGGCCTGGGCAATTATTTTTGACTGGGGGGGCCAAATTTAGAGATAAAAATGTGTCTGGGGGCCGGTATATCTGATTTTTAGGAACACTAATACAAAACCTCACAATAATGTCTGATTGAATGCTAAAAACGTTATGACAGACCGCCTTAAAAAACGCAATGGAATTTTAAATTGTTTTACTGAATGAGACACCCAGAATGTACATGAAAATAAAGAATGTGGGATTTACAATATTAACTATGAATATGAATATGAATGTGTTGATCCATGTTCTTCCATGGCGCACGTGCTCATCCTAAACGTTGCTATTTGAGAACAAGTCTAATTCCAGTGAGGAAGCACTTCTGCGGGAACAGGAAATATAAACAATAAGAACATATGAACTATTGTGTGTGTGTGTTGGCAACATGTTCAGTGTTGTACTTTTCTTCAAACTGAAAAAAATGACTGTGAGTCAACCACAGCAGCGAAGGAGAAAGAATGAAAGCTACAAAGAGAGCAGGAGAGGTGCAGTGGAGCAGAGCCAGAGCCCAACAAAGAAGTACAGTAAGAGTCCACTGGCCTTACACTGCTCTCTGGGGACCGCCTTGTGTGTGTGTGTGTGTGTGTGTGTGTGTGTGTGTGTGTGTGTGTGTGTGTGTGTGTGTTACAATGTATATCAGTGCATGTGTCCCGGTAGGTGTCCATACTTTCAGTAGTCAGGCAGCTCCTACCCCATCCCATTTCTAGATCCTCCACTGAAGGGAAAAGGACAGGAAAAGAAGAAATGGGAGGAGTGGGTAAAAAAAAAAAAAAAAAAAAGTGACGGACAAAAGGAGGACTGTGTGACACCATTCTTACAACATCTATGATATGTTTTGCTCTTCTGAACATTGTCACTATTATATATATATATATATATATATATATATATATATATATATATATATATATATATATACATAAATACTAGGGCTGCAACTAACAATTAATTTGATAATCGATGAATCTGTCGATTATTACTTCGATTAATCGATTAATAATCGGATAAAAGAGACAAACTACATTTATATTTTTTCCAGTACTTTATTGAAAAAAAACCAAGCATACTGGCACCATACTTATTTTGATTATTGTTTCTCAGCTGTTTGTACATGTTGCAGTTTATAAATAATAAAAAAAATTAAAAATAAATAAATAAAAATTGCCTCTGCGCATGCGCATAGCATAGATCCAACGAATCGATTACTAAATTAATCGCCAACTATTTTTATAATCGATTTTAATGGTTGATTGGCAACACTAAATTGGCCCTAGTGTGTGAATGTGAGTGTGAATGTTGTCTGTCTATCTGTGTTGGCCCTGCTATGAGGTGGCGACTTGTCCAGGGTGTACCCCGCCTTCCACCCGATTGTAGCTGAGATAGGCTCCAGCGCCCCCCAGGACCCCGAAGGGAATAAGCGGCAGAAAATGGATGGATGGATATATATATACATACCGTACATACATATATACAGTACACACATACATAAATATACACATACATATACAGGTAAAAGCCAGTAAATTAGAATATTTTGAAAAACTTGATTTATTTCAGTAATTGCATTCAAAAGGTGTAACTTGTACATTATATTTATTCATTGCACACAGACTGATGCATTCAAATGTTTATTTCATTTAATTTTGATGATTTGAAGTGGCAACAAATGAAAATCCAAAATTCCCTGTGTCACAAAATTAGAATATTACTTAAGGCTAATACAAAAAAGGGATTTTTAGAAATGTTGGCCAACTGAAAAGTATGAAAATGAAAAATATGAGCATGTACAATACTCAATACTTGGTTGGAGCTCCTTTTGCCTCAATTACTGCGTTAATGCGGCGTGGCATGGAGTCGATGAGTTTCTGGCACTGCTCAGGTGTTATGAGAGCCCAGGTTGCTCTGATAGTGGCCTTCAACTCTTCTGCGTTTTTGGGTCTGGCATTCTGCATCTTCCTTTTCACAAAACCCCACAGATTTTCTATGGGGCTAAGGTCAGGGGAGTTGGCGGGCCAATTTAGAACAGAAATACCATGGTCCGTAAACCAGGCACGGGTAGATTTTGCGCTGTGTGCAGGCGCCAAGTCCTGTTGGAACTTGAAATCTCCATCTCCATAGAGCAGGTCAGCAGCAGGAAGCATGAAGTGCTCTAAAACTTGCTGGTAGACAGCTGCGTTGACCCTGGATCTCAGGAAACAGAGTGGACCGACACCAACAGATGACATGGCACCCCAAACCATCACTGATGGTGGAAACTTTACACTAGACTTCAGGCAACGTGGATCCTGTGCCTCTCCTGTCTTCCTCCAGACTCTGGGACCTCGATTTCCAAAGGAAATGCAAAATTTGCATGGTTGGGTGATGGTTTGGGGTGCCATGTCATCTGCTGGTGTCGGTCCACTCTGTTTCCTGAGATCCAGGGTCAACGCAGCCGTCTACCAGCAAGTTTTAGAGCACTTCATGCTTCCTGCTGCTGACCTGCTCTATGGAGATGGAGATTTCAAGTTCCAACAGGACTTGGCGCCTGCACACAGCGCAAAATCTACCCATGCTTGGTTTACGGACCATGGTATTTCTGTTCTAAATTGGCCCGCCAACTCCCCTGACCTTAGCCCCATAGAAAATCTGTGGGGTATTGTGAAAAGGAAGATGCAGAATGCCAGACCCAAAAACGCAGAAGAGTTGAAGGCCACTATCAGAGCAACCTGGGCTCTCATAACACCTGAGCAGTGCCAGAAACTCATCGACTCCATGCCACGCCGCATTAACGCAGTAATTGAGGCAAAAGGAGCTCCAACCAAGTATTGAGTATTGTACATGCTCATATTTTTCATTTTCATACTTTTCAGTTGGCCAACATTTCTAAAAATCCCTTTTTTGTATTAGCCTTAAGTAATATTTTAATTTTGTGACACACGGAATTTTGGATTTTCATTTGTTGCCACTTCAAATCATCAAAATTAAATGAAATAAACATTTGAATGCATCAGTCTGTGTGCAATGAATAAATATAATGTACAAGTTACACCTTTTGAATGCAATTACTGAAATAAATCAAGTTTTTCAAAATATTCTAATTTACTGGCTTTTACCTGTATACATCTATACACATACATATATACATATGTATATCTATGTATATATGTGTATGTGTATATATGTATATGTATATGTATATACATATACACACACATATATATAGATATACACATATGTATGTATGTATATGCATATACTGTATACATACATACATATGTGTATACATATATACATACATATGTGTGTATTTATATACATATATACATATGTATATATATGTATATACATATATATATATATATATATATATACATATACACACACATGTATGTTTGTATGTATGTATGTATATATATATATATATATATATATATATATATATATATATATATATATATATATATATATATATATATATATATATATATATATATATATATATACAGTAGATATAAAATAACTATTGTCATATTAGACTTACTTAAAGTGCCAACAAAATGCAAAGGATTTTTGTAGGTATATTAAGCAAATGCCACACATCACTTACAAACACGCGCACTCGACCACCTGCTGTTGTAATTAAATGTGTCCTTGGTAATGAGACAGGCCACTTTCACACTCCCACACTTTTGACTGATGTCTGATTTAAACACACACTTAAGTACATGCACATACACACACACACACACATAATAACCTTTTAAACCCATTGTACTTTACCACATTGATATCTGCATGGTCCGCACAACTGCCATATTTGTGCCATAAGCGTGCATATTCAACCATGTTCACAGAACAACGTTTGTGGAAAACTTTTTAGTCAAATATTTTGTCACGATGCCATTTAAACATATTGGTACAAAATGGAACCACTGCATTTGTCAATAAGTTCAGCCTGGCTTGTCCTTTAAGCTTAGTTTTACTGCAGTGCACTGGCACTGCTATGAAATCTGTATGCACGACGCGTGAAAAAGTTGAGAGACAGGGTCAGTGTCTGCATATATGTGTATGTGTGTGTGTTAATATGCATGTATATGATTGTCCCAGGTGCCGGGACCTAAGTATATCCCTTGGCAAGGAAAGCATCCGTCCCCTGGACTCTCTTCTGCTTCGTGCTAACGAGATGTACACATCTCAGCACACCCACACACCACATTGATCAGGGCAAGGATGAGGGTCGCTCGGCACCCCCTTAGCCAAACACTAAGGACTAAGTGCCTCGGGGTACACTACCCCCCCCCCCACCCCGCCTACGCACACGCACACACACACACACACACACACACACACACACACACACACACACACACACACACACGAACACACACGAACACACACAAACTCTTGTATTTGTTACCTTCTTGAGACCTCTGAAAAATGCCTACCTCTTTAGGACCACCCTTTCTAGATATATAAAAACTTGTATTTACAGCATTAATAATACATACATACTGTGCATATATAAAAAAGGTAAGCTTTTAATTTATTTATTTTTGTAATTGGTTTTTAATCATTATTTACTTCAAGTTATTACAGTATGTCTCCATATACACACACACACACACACACATATATATATATATATATATATATATATATATATATATATATATATATATATATATATATATATATATATATATATATATATATATATATATTTAATTATTAATTTTGGCCAAAGGGGGCGCATAACAATTTCTTACACACACTTGTTATTACATATGTTGGCCAGAGGGGGAGCACTTCAAATTTTTAGACACACTTGTTATTTCATATGTTGACCAGAGGGGGAACACTTTTAAAACCGACACAAGTCACTTTGAAAAATCCCTCCATTTTGGGACCACCATAATTTTGATAGATTTCACCACCAGCAGTGCAAATGAGATCTCTATTTTTTGTTTTTTGTAATGTGCGTAAAGGCCGATGACAAACGAGTCAAGGACGACACCTGTGCCGCACTTTGGGCAACCCAGCTGTAGAAGCTAACTGTTAATGGCCACTATAGTCTTAGTACCGTAGTGTATTTGTTCATCCTATGGTCACATATGGGACGCGGGTTGTCTTAAGTCAGCACCGGAAGTCGTAAAATCAGCTGTTCACCTGACGGTTTTTGGGGGGATGAATAGGGAAGTCCTTCTTTAGCTTGTTTTATCATATATTGCTGCCATTGCGCCTGTCAATGTTTACTTTAGTACGCACATTAAATCAACAAAAAAATCCTGACTTTGGAGCAATGTTCACAGACTCTAGTATTTTGCTCTCTGTTAGATGCAATGGTTCTCCCTATTGGGACCATGATTTCGGTCCTTACTTGTTCACCGGTCCTCATATGGAAGGTACTTTTCATTGTTGACGTCTCAAGAAGGGTAGAAATACAAGAACACACACACACACACACACACACACACACACACACACACACACATACACATACACATACACACACACACACACACACACACACACACACACACACACACACACACACACACACACACACACACACACACACACACACACACACACACACACACACACACACACACACCCAAGCATTCAGGCAAACATGGTTTTCTCATTAGGATTCAGTTGGACTGTTCAGCTGTAAGACTGTGTCACATACTAAACAGGCACTTGCTCATCATTACTGGACCATCCATGGACTGCAGCAACAACAGATGAATTATAGCGTTACACGTCTCCAACTGACTCAGAAGAATATGACAGCAACACCTGCATGTCGCTGATGAGGACACATCATGTAACAGCAGCACCAGTTGATCCAGTGTAGAATGTCAGCAGGCCTGATTAAAGTGGCTAATGCACATTGTCGGTGATATGGATTGAAATAGGAAGCAATCTGATCTAAAACCAAACTGTATGAGTAATAAAGTTATTATGAAATAATCATTCAAGACGGCGATGAGCATGGACCCCGTGTGTGTACAATGTTTGGCGACCAATTCTGCACCTTCATTCCTAACAACACCGCCCCCGATGGATCGGCCCGGGGGGCCTTAGAAGGCGTCCGAGCCCTGTCCAGAGAACTTACTGAAGTATCTGGTGTCTCTGACCCCTTTAAAGGGGAACATTATCACAATTTCAGAAGGGTTAAAACCATTAAAAATCAGTTTCCAGTGGCTTATTTTATTTTTCAAAGTTTTTTTCAAAATTTTACCCATCACGCAATATCCCTAAAAAAAGCTTCAAAGTGCCTGATTTTAACCATCGTTATATAACCCGTCCATTTTCCTGTGACGTCACAAAGTGATGCCAATACAAACAAACATGGCGGATAGAACAGTAAATTATAGCAACATTAGCTCGGATTCAGACTCGGATTTCAGCGGCTTAAGCGATTCAACAGATTACGCATGTATTGAAACGGATGGTTGTAGTGTGGAGGCAGGTAGCGAAAACGAAATTGAAGAAGAAACTGAAGCTATTGAGCCATATCGGTTTGAACCGTATGCAAGCGAAACCGACGAAAACAACACGACAGCCAGCGACACGGGAGAAAGCGAGGACGAATTCGGCGATCGCCTTCTAACCAACGATTGGTATGTGTTTGTTTGGCATTAAAGGAAACTAACAACTATGAACTAGGTTTACAGCATATGAAATACATTTGGCAACAACATGCACTTTGAGAGTGCAGACAGCCCAGTTTTCATCAATTAATATATTCTGTAGACATACCCTCATCCGCTCTCTTTTCCTGAAAGCTGATCTGTCCAGTCCAGTTGGAAATGCATCTGCTTTGAGTGTCGCAGGATATCCACACATTCTTGCCATCTCTATCGTAGCATAGCTTTCGTCGGTAAAGTGTGCGGAACAAACGTCCAATTTCTTGCCACTTTCGCATCTTTGGGCCACTGGTGCAACTTGAATCCGTCCCTGTTCGTGTTGTTACACCCTCCGACAACACACCGACGAGGCATGATGTCTCCAAGGTACGGAAAACAGTCGAAAAAACGGAAAATAACAGAGCTGATTTGACTCGGTGTTTGTAATGTGTTTGAGAAAATGGCGGATTGCTTCCCGAGAGCGAATAATAGAAAGGCGTTTAATTCGCCAAAATTCACCCATTTAGAGTTCGGAAATCGGTTAAAAAAATATATGGTCTTTTTTCTGCAACATCAAGGTATATATTGACGCTTACATAGGTCTGGTGATAATGTTCCCCTTTAACGATTGGCTCCACAACACCTTCGAACGGTGGTCTGACCTAATTAAGTATGCCCTGGTCTCCATTGGAATTTTCTTGGCTTCATTGTTAGGGCTGTCCAAGGCCAACCCCACCCTGTTTCTGGGCTTGTTGTGTCACTGAAGGGGGTCAAGCATAGTAGTGACATTCAAGGACTGTTAGTTTCCTTCCCTGACACTCATGACATTGACATTGACTCTATCCTTCCCTTTGCCCCTTCCATAGAACTATGGTTTGATTGTTTATTGCTAGCTTGCTCGAAAACCCAAACAGCACCTACTTTATCATAGGGTGTGCTTTAGACGTGTTGCTCTTTTAGGAGAGATCTTCTGGGGAAGATCTGAAGGGGGATTGTGAGAATGAGATCATTTTAAGTGTTCTTTTGTAATCCATAGTCATGTTTAAATCAGCTAATATTTTCCCAATGTGAACTCTTTGGGTCTTTATCTTATGTCCGCTAGTAAACTTTTTGTTTTACCTTGAAGGCGCCGTACTGTCCGTGTAGGAGTATAACATATTCCCTTTTTGTGGAGAAGGCCTTATCTGTTTGGAACAACAGCTGTATTTCTTTCTGGGCGGGAGGAGCCGTCTTCGCTCTACATAAGCTGACTCTTTTTGTTTGAATTTAGACCTCTTCTTTCTGCTGCTATTGTCACATTGTAAGGGCTGGTCTCCTAAAGCTTTAGTAAAACTTGGCCAAGTACTATTCTGTCTCGGTGGTCCTTCTTACTCAACATATATGTCATCTAAAAGAACTTGGGATTGACCAGTGTGTTTTATATCCTGAGAGGAAGACCGGTCGCACACAACAGCCACATCACATTTACAGATGCCCTCAACTTGTATTTGTTGAACCATGAACATGTTTAATCCACAGGTGTCAAACTCAAGGCCCGGGGGCCAGATAATTTTATCTGGACCGCAAACACCTGTAAATGTTATGTGTCAATAAAGTACCTAATATTTTCTCACTAAATGTAATTGATTGTATTAATTTTGACAGAAAAAAATATATGTACTGCTTGGATTGCATACCCTTTTGAATTTCTAGCGTTTTATTCTTTCTTTATTATTATACCGCCCCCTCTTTGAGCTGTAATTTGACCCTCTTAACATGCTTCAAAACTCACCAAATTTGACACACACATCAGGACTGGCAAAAATTGCGATCTAATCAAAAAACCAAACCCCAAAACTCAAAATTGTGCTCTAGCGCCCCCTAGGAAGAAAACACAGACAAAACTGCCTGTAACTTCCAGTAGGAAAGTCGTAGAGACATGACACAAAAACCTCTATGTAGGTCTCACTTAGACCTAGATTTCATACACTGACATCCCCCAGCAAAAATCAACAGGAAGTTTGCAATTCCCCCTTCAAAACAAAAGTTTAGTAAAAACAGTCACCTTTGCCTCTTTGAGCTGTAATTTGACCCACTTAACAGGCTTCAAAACTCACCAAATTGGACACACACATCAGGACTAGTGAAAATTGCGATCTAATCAAAAAACCAAACCCCAAAACTCAAAATTGCGCTCTAGCGCGCCCTAGAAAGAAAACAGACAAAACTGCTCCTAGGAAGAAAACAGACAAAACTGCTCCTAGGAAGAAAACTGCCTGTAACTTCCAGTAGGAATGTCGTAGAGACATGAAACAAAAACCTCTGTGTAGGTCTCACTTATAAACCTAGATTTTATTCACTTACAACCCCCAGCAAAAATCAACAGGAAGTTTGCAATTCCCCCTTCAAAACAAAAGTTGGGTCAAAACAGTCACCTTTTTTCAAACATTATCTCCTCTGAGCGCGTTTGTCGTGTCGGCTTCAACTTAGCACAGGAGAGAGATTGAACCCTTCTGATTAAAAGTTGAGAAAAGAGTTTTAATTACTGCTCTGGTTTGGATTTTATGAGCCGTCAAAGTCGGTCCCGTCCATCGCTGCTTGAATGACAATAAAAAGGAAGTCTAAGTCTAAGTCTAAACTTTAATAATATCCAATATTGCAACAAATATTACAGTATATTATCATACTTTCCAAACATGTCTAAATAACAATTATTAACTTTACAGCAAACTACCCATCAAATTAATAAAAATTACAATACATTCTGTGACGACCGGGGCGCATGGTGATGCGGGGTTTCGTTCTCCCAGGATGCAACGGACTTCGGACACAGCGTGAAGTTAAAAGAAATGATTTATTTACGGAATAAATTATACTGGAACAAACAAAAACGTGCTCATAGCACTTAAGGCAAAAACAAAAGGAGCTAGCGTGGGAGCTAGAAGGTAACCAGAGCCTTTAGCGTGGGAGCTAGAAGGTTTAGTGCAGGAAACAAAAGTCGTCATCTGTTGTACGAAAACAAACTAGGAAGCAAGACAGAATGACAGGGAAGGCAGGCTTAAATAATAATGTCAGTGATGACCAACAGGTGCGCGTCGGGAACACACGCGGCATGTGAAAACAATAAGCAGCCATGGCAACAAACTCAGGTGTACAAAACAGGCACTCAGGGAGTCCAAAACAAACAAAAAACAAAAGTACCTTGAAAACGTAAACGAAAATATGATCCGGGCAGCGGATCATAACACATTCTACGTTGTTCTTTACAGCATATTACTGTAAATTGAGAAAAACTACTAATGTTTTTTGTGTTAATATTATGTTGACTGAGCTGCCAGTACAGTAAAATCACTGTAAATTGAAAAGACGGTACATTTGTTTTTACGGTAGAAAAACTGGCAACTGAGTTGCCAGAATAAAAAAAATAACTTGTACTGTTTTTCCATGAACAATATGATGTTGTAAAAACCAATGTACATTTAACACATAAATTCTGGCAACTAAGCTGCCAGCTTTTTCTGTAAAAACCCCTCCAAAAAACAGTGGTACTGTTTTGAGTTGATCAGATGACATCATTGCATCACACTCATTGACCGACACGAACTTCAACAACATTGTATCTTTAAATTTATTTGTCAGCTTGACAGAGCACTGAATTGAAGTTGGACTGAACAAATCCCGAAATATGGTGTTTCTACTCAGATTGTGTATCTGCCTGTAGCTGTGTGTACATATTTGTGATGGTTTGGTGTTATGAATAATTCAGGTCCATGGAGACGGCAGCCTGCCGCGGTAATGAGGAGGACATGCAATGATACCAAATATCGCTGGTGGGAAGCTATTGATCCAACAGCCATTTGTCCAAACTTTAGAGAGGAAATCAGAGCTCAAATACTCTTTCTACACAGACAGACTGATGGACGGACAGAATAGCGCATGAGCACACAATGCGGAATGTTGGTGAACATTTTAGAGCAGTGTGTTGTATGCACACCTAGTTAAATTGTGAATAATCTTTCTATTAAAACAATTAAAGCTGATGTATGTCATTAACAGGAGAACATCACCAATGACTAACACAGGGGTCGGCACAAAATGTTGAAAGAGCCATATTGAGCCAAAAATACAAAAAACTAATCTGCCTGGAGCCGCAAAAAATGAAAAGTCGTACCTAAGTCTTATAATGAAGACAACACATGACGTACGTGTCTGTATTAGCCTACTATCAAAATAACTGTGTCGCAGGCTGAAGCAAATCTTCATTGACAGAAATGTTGAAATGTAATATTTATACTACACATTTTCACATTAGAAACCATTAGTGAATCAGAGGCGACTCAGAAGATAAGATAACTCCTGGAAATGACTGGATTAGAATGGCCAAAGGTATAGATGTGTGTGTCCAAGTTAAAGGAAACGGCAGGCCGTCTGCATTCAATACATTTATTACAATCTTTGGCAAGCTAGGTAATGTTTGCTGTGGTCTGTAACAACATGGCACACAACTAACTATCTGAAATGCAGCCAATATTACATACAGATAATGTGTCATGACACACGCAAAACTAAATTATATACAAAGACGATAAAAGTAAAGGATATTAAATGAGCTCAAATATACCTACAAATGGGGCATACTGATGCAATATGTGCATATAGCTAGTCTAAATAGCATGTTAGCATTGATTAGCTTGCAGTCATGCACTGACCAAATATGCCTGATTAGCACTCCAACAGGTCAATAACATCAACAAAGCGCACCTTTGTGCATTCACGCACAGCATAAAACTTCTGGTGGACAAAATGAGACAAAGACGGAGTGGAAGATTTGACACGTGAGCAAACTGTTGCGTCACAGTCCACACTATGGTGAGTTCAAGAACCGCCGAAATTAGTAGGACAAAAACGAATCCTCTCATCAACACAAACATATTAAACAGTGGGTTTTATAACAATTGGGAAGGTTTGTGTCATGTTTGTCCTCAAACAAAAAACATACTAAAACAAACAAACAAAAAATTCCCTCGTCTTTTTCCATTTTCAATCCTTTTTTAAAAAAATGCTCCAGGGAGCCACAAGGGCGGCACTAAAGAGCCTCATGCCGCAGGCAGTTGACCCCCAGACTAGCATATGATACCAATACACTTTTATATTTGTCACAATTAAAAGTTACATTTTGTTATAACATTTATGGAACTATGGTTGCTATATTCTTGTTGAACCAGTGAGTACAATCTTACACTTTTTCCAAACCTCTGACCATGGTGGTTAGAGTGTCCGCCCTGAGATCGGTATCTAGGGTTGGAATTGGGGGTTAAATCACCAAAAATGATTCCCGGGCGTGGCCACCGCTGCGGCTCACTGCTCCCCTCACCTCCCAGGGGGAGATCAAGGGTGATGGGTCAAATACAGAGAATAATTTCGCCACACCTAATGTGCGTGTGACAATCATTGGTACTTTAACTTTTTTTTTTAATGAGTTCGCAAGTTTTTACAAAACCCAAAACCAGTGAAGTTGGCATGTTGTGTAAATCGTAAATTAAAAAAAAAAAAAAAGATTTGCAAATCCTTTTCAACTTATATTCAATTGATTGGACTGCAAAGACAAGATACTTAATATTCGAACTGAGAAACTATTTTTTTTTTTTTTTTAATAATAATGAACTTAGAATTTAATGGCAGCAACACGTTGCAAAAAAGTTGTCACAGGGGCATTTTTACCACTGTGTTACATGGCCTTTCCTTTTAACAACACTCAGTAAACGTTTGGGAACTGAGGAGACACATTTTTGATGCTTTCCAGGTGGAAGTCTTTCCCATTCTTGCTTGATGAACAGGGTGATGGGTCAAATACAGAGAATGTTTTGCCACGCCTAGTGTGTGTGTGACAATCATTGGTACTTTAACTTTAATTAGAAAAGGCTCAACTATAAAAAAAATGTGTTCAAAAGTTAGCTAAAAAAACAGCAGGTCTTAAAGCAAAAGTTTCTTTTGCTTTAATGATCCATCACCGGCCCATGTGACTGCTGCTTTTTGTTTGTTACCCGCGGCCTTAAAAGCATGGAAATGTATTTTTTTTTAAATGGTAGGAGGTGTTCCCAGTCACCTTTCACAAAGCCCAGTTGATTTTGGCACGGTGGTAAGTCTGACACATAATGGCTTTGGGAGTCAAACATGCGGCACTCCAGTCAGCCACCACAGCAGGGAGTATGCCAGCCTGACACTCACACCCACACATGTACCTGAAAAGCAATCATACACTGAAGGCGCAGTGCAAGGCTAGGTATAATTAGGCAATATCGGCACTTGCCTTCAACACTTAGGCTAACTGACAGTTGGGGGTAACAATTAAGCCTTGATAGGACTGGGGAATAAAAGCGTACAAAGGCAGCCAATATGTCTTTTACATGAATAATTTCTTCTCCAACTTTTACAGACCACCTGAAAACACCAAAGCCCAAACGTCCTTAGAAAAGAAAAACGTCTCTGGTGTTTAGGGTTGCAAAGGGGTGGAAATTTACCACGAGAA
This sequence comes from Nerophis lumbriciformis, assembly GCF_033978685.3. Taxonomy (NCBI): domain Eukaryota; kingdom Metazoa; phylum Chordata; class Actinopteri; order Syngnathiformes; family Syngnathidae; genus Nerophis; species Nerophis lumbriciformis. Next base: position 11,457,315 of record NC_084557.2, on the reverse strand, counting down.
GTTAAGCTCGGGAAGTTTGTAAATATTGACAATTTTTTGATTATTCAAAGTTGGACACCGTCCATGGGGATGAATGGGAATATATGGGAATTACCATAATGATATATTATTGGGCACGTGTCTATATGTTGCTGCATCTTTGTGGCATTTTTGATGTAGCTCTTTGCACAGTATTTGCAAATGTACACAGCCTTTCCATTGGTTGGGGTGAAATGTCTCCAGACATCATACGTGGCATTATTCTGTTTGTATTTATTTCTTGTAAAACCCTAATGCTAAGCCACACACAGATACAAATAGTCAGCTAAACAATTGGAGTAGTCTTTAAAGGGGAACATTATCACAATTTCAGAATTGTTAAAACCATTAAAAATAAGTTCTCAGTGGCTTATTATATTTTTCGAAGTTTTTTTCAAAACTTTACCCATCACGCAATATCCCTAAAAAAAGCTTCAAAGTGCCTGATTTTAACCATCGTTATAAACACCCGTCCATTTTCCTGTGACGTCACATAGTGATGCCAACACAAACAAACACGGCGGATAGAACAGCAAGCTATAGCGACATTAGCTCGGATTCAGATTCGGATTTCAGCGGCTTAAGCGATTCAACAGATTACGAATGTATTGAAACGGATGGTTGTAGTGTGGAGGCAGGTAGCGAAAACGAAATTGAAGAAGAAACTGAAGCTATTGAGCCATATCGGTTTGAACCGTATGCAAGCGAAACAGACGAAAACGACACGACTGCCAGCGACACGGGAGAAAGCGAGGACGAATTCGGCGATCGCCTTCTAACCAACGATTGGTATGTGTTTGTTTGGCATTAAAGGAAACTAACAACTATGAACTAGGTTTACAGCATACGAAATACATTTGGCAACAAAATGCACTTTGAGAGTGCAGACAGCCCAATTTTCATCAATTAATATATTCTGTAGACATACCCTCATCCGCGCTCTTTTCCTGAAAGCTGATCTGTCCAGTTTTGGAGTTGATTTCAGCAGGCCAGGGAAGCTAGGGTCGATAGGGGGTTTAGCTCGCTCGTCTGCGGGAACAAACTGCTGCCATTGCTTGCCGTGCTACCGAGGTCCTTTGTCCCTGAATTGCTCACACACTCCGGCAGATTCAATGGGGGTCTGGCGGCAGATTTCTTTGACTTTATCGTTGGAAATGCATCTGCTTTGAGTGTCGCAGGATATCCACACATTCTTGCCATGTCTGTCGTAGCATAGCTTTCGTCGGTAAAGTGTGCGGAACAAACGTCCAATTTCTTGCCACTTTCGCATCTTTGGGCCACTGGTGCAACTTGAATCCGTCCCTGTTCGTGTTGTTACACCCTCCGACAACACACCGACGAGGCATGATGTCTCCAAGGTACGGAAAACAGTCAAAAAAAACGGAAAATAACAGAGCTGATTTGACTCTGTGTTTGAGAAAATGGCAGATTGCTTCCCAATGTGACGCCACGTTGTGACGTCATTGCTCCGAGAGCGAATATTAGAAAGGTGTTTAATTCGCCAAAATTCACCCATTTAGAGTTCAGAAATCGGTTAAAAAAAAATATGGTCTTTTATCTGCAACATCAAGGTATATGTTGACGCTTACATAGGTCTGGTGATAATGTTCCCCTTTAAAAATATTTTACTGATGGACAAATGAATAGAAATAGGCTAGATGAATAAATGAACACTCAATCAGCATGCTAAATCAAACTATAACCTACATTCTTGTATGACAACAGAATGGCTAGCAGGACCGAAGGCAGAGAAAACTACACGTTTTGATTTAGTATTTGATCACAAAAAAGGTCAATTCGGATCGCTAACGTTGTTAGCATAAATGAATGGGATTTAACATAGAGAAAATTAGCATCACGGCTAACAGAGAAATATTTTCGGTTCATTATGAGACTGTGGTGGTACATAAACCTAGCTAGTTAGAGATATTGGCCCCAAAATCATTTAACAAGTACAGGAACAGCTAGCTAGCCTGAGTGGAAGTCTGCTGGAGTAGTCTAGTCATACAGTAACAAGCAATTACACCTCTAGTCAACTTAAATACCATAGATCAAATATATTTACCACAGTAATATCATCAAAACTTACCTGACTGGATGAAGTCCTTGGGCTCAAATACTAGTGTGGCCTGTAGTGTGTAGCATGCTGGGAATTATCTGTGCATGTGACGGAAGAATGCACTGCGCATGTGATGGAGGAATGCACAGTGAAGGGTTGAAATTCTACTGAATTTGCATGAAATCAGGTTGTTTGAGCTAATAATCATGCTGCGAGATCTAGCATGTTGCATTCAATGTTTATTCCCATAGTATCCCATTAATTCCCATGGAAAGTTTCCAACTTTGAATATTCCCGGAATTTTTGCAACCCTACTCATGTTAGACAATCAGCACTTGAAAGAATGTTTGCCATCACTTCGTGATGCAAGACTGCGTTCAGCGTTCCTGATTGCGCAGGCTTATTTTTGACACGCTCTGTCTGCATGGCACACCCGTGCTGGCGAGTGAGCAAATGTGATGTGCCCACCTCTCGTAGCCATGCTGGGACCAGGTGTACTTGATTGTGATTGAGCGCCCCACAGAACTCACACTAGTCCCAGTGCTTCTCCATTATTTTCTGTTAGAAAAAGAAGTGAGAATATCTCATACTTGCCAACCCTCCCGAATTCAGTGCCTCTCCCCGGGACAACCATTCTCCCTAATTTCTCCCGATTTCCAGCCAGACTTAAGGCACGCCCCCTCCAGGTCCGTGCGGACCTGAGTGAGGACAGCCTGTCGTCACGTCCGCTTGGCCAACCAAAAAATAACCACAGAACACTATACCGTATAGTGTTCTGTGGTTACTTTTTGGTTGGCCAACGGTTTACGTTGTATTGCGCACGCAACCCCCCCTCCCCTCCCCACACCCACACCCAGACACACACAGCGCGCCTCCAGCTTGTGACACAGGAAGATTCAGAAGGACGACACCGCAACTCTCCAATAAAACACACTCAAATCTTCTGTTTCTAGCCGATACTACATAAAAAATAACGTAAAATAACGCAGTAACGTATCATGTGGTAACGGTAACTGAATTACTGAAAATAAAAAATAACGCGTTAGATTACTAGTTACCGCCAAAACTAATGATGTTACAGTACTTTGTAACGCGTTAGTCCCAACACTGCCCCCTGGCGCCACTCCGACCCCCTTGCAATTTGAGAACAACTGCACTCTTCAAACAAACCGGATTACAAGTGTTACATGATGAGAATCAGAATCATGTCATTTCCTACCTTGTGAGGCTACTAGTCAAAGTGACTTTGTTTTAGTACTCTATTTTCCCAGACTAAAAAGTGCAACTTTTTTTCAAGGTTTTGAAACCTGCGGTTTTAAAACAGTTTTACAATATAACTAAAACAATTCACACATACCAAAACCATCACATTTGGAGTACGTTCATGCATGTTGGTACATGTTATCGTAATGTAATCAAGCTAGCGTCATTAGCATTAGCGAATATGCTAACACATCTGCAAGTGTCTGTGTTAGTACACAAATAAGATCTACGACCCAGAGGGGTAATTTATATGAACAATATGTCTGTTTATGTTGACCTGTGTTGCGATATTGTTGACTCAATCCTACAAGTCATAATTTTTTTCAAAAGATTGTGTAAATGTTTATTTACATACCATAATTGTTTCCAAACGGTGCCTGGAACACGACAGTAAAACGGTTAAAAATCAAACAAAACATAAGTCATCGCCATGGACCGACTAGCTGTGAAAGCTCGCTCTCTAATCAGCTAAACAGACTTAGTAACTCCACGGTGACGTCTCAATGAGTTTACTGAGGCATATGTGAAACTGAAACGTGACAAAAATAATGCTGTTGTAAGTTAATAATACTAACCCAAACACTCGTAAACGTTGGCCGATTTAGTAAGTATAAACAGTTTTAGTTATACTGTAAAACTTACAAACGTTGCTTGGAGTGATGAATGAAGAATCCATGCGAGTAGGACGCTATGGACGACCAGAAGACTCCGTTCAGCTGTATAATCACTCGCCATACAGCAATAGGTGATATCTGTCTATTACTTGACACCTTCTATGTTAGCTACCTCCCTTTGTTTATAATGTATATTTTCTGCTGGATTTACTCTCTATTTATGCTGCAGCTGTTACATATAGTGTAATATTGTACATGGTACTAATTGTTATATATTGTATATATTATATAAAAATATATCAGTATATATCATATACTGTATATATAATATGTAAATATAACATATATGTTATATTTTATACTGCTACTACGGTACATTTTTAATCTACTGTATACCTGCATTATCCTTTCCATCCTTACACTTTCCATCCTTTGTAACTGAGCTACTGTGTGGAACAATTTCCCTTGTGGATCATTAAAGTGTGTCTGAGTCAAAGTCTAAGACTGAACAGTACTACGATTGAAAAAAAAACACACTACTGAAATATGGAAGGACACCGCAGCACCCGCAGTGAGCGAATTTGTCCAAAAGATGGCGCCATAGCACAAACACGAAAACACCTAGTCAATGTTTTATCTTGTTTTGTTTTTTTATAAAATTATATTTATTATGTATGTCAGACCCACTCGACATCCATTGCATTCGGTCTCCCCTAGAAGGGGGGGGGGGGGGGGGTTTACCCACATATGCGGTCCTCTCCAAGGTTTCTCATAGTCATTCACATTGACGTCCCACTGGGGTGAGTTTTTCCTTGCCCTTATGTGGGCTTTGTACCGAGGATGTCGTTGTGGCTTGTGCAGCCATTTGAGACACTTGTGATTGAGGGCTATATAAATAAACATTGATTGATTGATTGATTATTGCCGTCAGCTAAGAAAAATCCGTAAATTATCTGCTCCCTCATATAAGCCGCAGGGTTCAAAGTGTAGGAAAAAGTAGCAGCTTATATTTCGGAAATAACAAGATAAACATCTGTTTTTTTTAGAGCAATCATAGTTTGGTTGCAAGAGTGTAAAGAAAAAGTGAATTTGAAGCAATGAGGGCTGGAAATGTTTGACCCAAACCCAGCTAGTGACAACACGTGTCTGGTTGTGAGTTCAAACCCCGGCCGAGTCATACCAAAGACTATAAAAATGGGACCCGTTACCCCCCTGCTTGGCACTCAGCATCAAGGGTTGGAATTGGGGGTTAAATCACCAAAAATGATTCCTGGGTGCGGGCACCGCTGCTGCCCACTGCTCCCCTCACCTCCCAGGGGGTGATCAAGGATGATGGGTCAAATGCAGAGAATAATTTCGCCACACCTAGTGTGTGTGTGACAATCATTGGCACTTTAATAAGTTGCAAACAGGAATTTTATGCAAGACCAGCAGGATTCTTAAAGATGTGCAGGGCAGTTGCATCTAGGACACTTCCGAAACTATAAAGAAAAACATCTGGATGGCATCCAAAAGCGGCGCGCATCAACACACACTCACACACACTTTAATGAAGCCCCGGTAGTGACGAGGAGCAGCAGGGAGCAGCGCGGATCGCCGAAGACAAGTGTGCGTGAGCCTTCGTCACAATGAGTGTGTACGCTCCGCGCGAGCGTGCGTCTCCGGCGGGATAATTACGGCGCTCCTCGGCAGCTGAGCGTGCCAGATGTACTGGGAGACGGCGGGGGTAGGGGGAGGAGGGCCAAGGAGGAGGAGGTACGGCGCGGAGCAGAGAGGGAAGCAGCACCAAGGGCGATGCAGCAGGGAGTGTTACGTGGATACATGTGTACACACCTTGTGTTCGGGCGCACTGACGTGTGTCCGTGTGTGTGTGTGTGTGTGTGTGTGCGGCTGGGAAAAGTCGTGCATTTCTCAGCGTGCGCACTTCTAGATGGGCATCCGTGTTTGCACGAGTGGTGAGCGTGCACGTGTGCGTGTGTGTTTGGCACGCACACTTTTGTTTCTTGCCATCCGCCATTATCACGTTGGATCTGTCACAAACGAGGATCTCTCATCCAGGACAAGTGCGAGGATGAAAGCGAAGGGAGAACACCAAACAAGAAATTGCTTGCTGGGGAAGGAGATTTGAACTAAAGTCTTGGGACCAAACTCATTAATCAGTCCTGGGGCGGACAAGACCCTGCTAGAAAGTCAATTCTTCAACGTAGCAGGCAAGACTTTAGAGCAGTGGTTCTTAACCTTGTTGGAGGTACCGAACCCCAGCAGTTTCATATGTGAACCCTTCTTTAGTGAAAAATAAAATGTTGTTTTTTTTCAAATTCAAGGAAAAGCTATATGTTTTTTTTACTGGTGCACAAAATGAACCGTGCATGAACATCACATTGTTCAAAGAACAAAACCAACACAGTGCATAAACTCACAACAAATTACACACCTTACACACATTACCATGAATTGATTAACGTGGACAACGACTTAAACAAGTTGAAACATTTATTCGGGTGTTACCATTTAGTGGTCAATTGTACGGAATATGTACTGTACTGTGTATACCAGTGACGTGCAGTCATGGAAAGAAAAAAAATGTAAAAAGGAAAAAAAAGAATTAAATTGTTATATGTATCCAGTGATTATACTATAAAATTATTTTCCATTTAACTTCACCCGTTTTAGATTATTTTTATTTAAAATCGCTGAATTTTCACATTTGCCTTTCAAATACTGAGAAGAGACGGTGCGGTGATCAGCAGCCAGTTGAGGCACGTCACTCAGTGCCGCAACATGGATTGCGCAATGACTCGGCTAACTGCTGGCCTGCTGTGCAGTGAGACTGTATTGCTATAAGAACTATATTATACATTTCCATAGTTTAGTTATCTGAGGTATATAATGTACAGTGTATTTTGTCAACAACTGTATGTGTGTAAAGTATTTCTTGTGCTGAGCGATCATAAAACGGCTGCAAAAGACGCACTGGCTGAGGCTCGCCTCCTGCACCCCCGCTGTAGAATTGTTATATCAACTAAAGCCCACACTTAAACTGTCCACGTGCAAGATTGAATCTATTTAAAAAAATTATTTCATAAGAAGCCAAAAAGTGCAAAAACAATAATGTTGGTGTTGGAGGAGTTGTGAATGACTGCAGGGACACAACATTAGATACACCTGCAGACTGCAGGTGTACCTAATTCACAACTCCTCCAATACGAACATTATTGTTTTTGCACTTTTTGGCTTCTTATTAAATAACTTTTGTAACCTATTTTCATGGGCTTTCCTCTTTGTGATGTTAAGTTCCTGTTATGCGCTGTTATACAGTATATGCCTTGAGCTCTTATTTTGAAGGCGCTAAGAGCGGAAGTGATGTCACGTTGCGGAGGTTTTTGAAAGAAGGTAAATAAAGTGGTCCTCGTGTAAACTGGAGCCTCCGTGTTTGTTATTTTGTAGTTTCATACAGTATAGGCGACATTTATAAACCCTCGGTTACACTTTTTTTAAATAGATTCAATCTTGCACGTGGAAAGTTTAAGTGAGGGCTTTAGTTGCGGCGCATGGACTTAATTTCTAAGTAAAGGTAAGACCATAATAATGTTTTTTTTATTAAATGTGCTTTTTTGTGTGCTACAGTTTGTATGTGTAAAGTTAAAGTTAAGTTAAAGTAGCAATGATTGTCACACACACACTAGGTGTAATGAAATTTGTCCTCTGCATTTGACCCATCCCCTGGTTCACCCCCTGGGAGGTGAGGGGAGCAGTGGGCAGCAGCGGCGCCGCGCCTGGGAATAATTTTGGTGATTTAACCCCCAATTCCAACCCTTGATGCTGAGTGCCAAGCAGGGAAGAATGCTGGTATGAGCTTTTAAACATAACCCGTTAACTGCTGCCAATCAAATGGTGAATAAGATACTCTTTAGGGTTCATATGTTTGTAAATCTGACTGTGATGAAGTCAGTGCCTCACCAGCCATCAACCTCACCGCACGTCACTGGTGTATACTGTACTGTTTCATATAATGTATTCTCTTCCTTTGCAATCTGCTAGTAAAAGCTGCAATCTATCAATCAAAAAACCTGCAAATCAGATGGAAAATTAGAGGGAACATTGTTTGGGGGTATCCGTAATACACTGATAGGGAGAAGTTTTTATTTACACAATTAGTTGGATGTGTCTTTACCTCCGAACCCCTGAGGCCGACTCACCGAACCCCTAGGGCAGTGGTTCTCAACCGTTTTTCAGTGATGTACCCCCTGTGAACATTTTTTTAATTCAAGTACCCCCTAATCAGAGCAAATCATTTTTGGTTGAAAGTAAAATACAGCACTATGTCATCAGTTTCTGATTTATTAAATTGTATAACAGTGCAAAATATTGCTCATTTGTAGTGGTCTTTCTTGAACTATTTGGAAAAAAAGATATACAAATAACTAAAAACTTGTTGAAAAATAAACAAGTGATTCAATTATAAATAAAGATTTCTACACATAGAAGTAATCATCAACTTAAAGTGCCCTCTTTGGGGATTGTAATAGAGATCCATCTGGATTCATGAACTTCATTCTAAACATTTATTTACAAAAAAAGAAATCTTTAACATCAATATTTATGGAACACGTCCACAAAAAAATCTAGCTGTCAACACTGAATATTGCATTGTTGCATTTCTTTTCACAGTTCTTTTTGACAGACATTTTAGTGAGGGTCAAACCATCATGGCATGGGGGAAACTCTGGGTTTATGGTAATGAATGGAATAGCCTACTTGATTTGATGTTCAGTTTATGAACTTACATTCATATTTTGTTGAAGTATTATTCAATAAATATATTTATAAAGGATTTTTGAATTGTTGCTATTTTTAGAATATTTAAAAAAAATCTCACGTACCCCTAGGCATACCTTCAAGTGCCCCCAGGGGTACACGTACCCCCATTTGAGAACCACTGCCCTAGGGTTCGATCGAACCCAGGTTAAGAACCACTGCTTTAGACACTGGTATGCTTCCAAATGTGTTGAGTTTGATGAAGACCCTTTCTGGTTCCAGCATGACTGTGCCCCACTGACCATTGTCAGACAGACAAAGGAAGTGTCAATTTAGGCTATGTCTACACTAAGCCGGATAATCCCTTAAACGAATAATTATTTAGCCTAAGTACCATTTCAGCCACACTAAACTACCGTTTAAGGCCCCCTCCTCGGACAATTTTTTACACAGGTAAGTGCGCCGTGTATTTCTTGAATCTTCGGTTTTTAACTTTGTATGGACTCACTGATCGTTTACAAACTGAGGTCGGAGAGGAAGTGATGTCAGAAAGAACGCGCCACAGCCAGCTTCATAATAAAGCTGGTTACGTAACTCGGAGTTAACCACTAGAAATATGAAGGTGAGTCATCCAGACATGCCCGTGTTTCTCCTTCCGTCTTGTGGAAATCACACATGAATACCTTAAGAGAAAGCGATTGCAGCTATTTGGGATACAACACTTCTCAGGCGGCAAGAGAACTTTCCAATGTCTGGGTCAGCTGTGATTCTACTTAAATAAATAAATGATAAATGGGTTGTACTTGTATAGCGCTTTTCTACCTTCAAGGTACTCAAAGCGCTTTGACACTACTTCCACATTTACCCATTCACACACACATTCACACACTGATGGAGGGAGCTGCCATGCAAGGCGCTAACCAGCACCCATCAGGAGCAAGGGTGAAGTGTCTTGCTCAGGACACAACGGACATGACGAGGTTGGTACTAGGTGGGGATTGAACCAGGGACCCTCGGGTCGCGCACGGCCACTCTCCCACTGCGCCACGCCGTCCCTTACTTAACCGAAAAACTTCGTACATTTGTCGAAGGAGAGTCAATGAGAATGCGGGTTACCGTGGATGTGATAAAAAAAGGTGCGTGTGCTTTGTATTACCTGGCCGTCGAGGGAAGACTACGGAAAATGGCGAATGCTTTTAGACTGGCAAAGCAGACTGTATCAGTTATGTATGTCCCGGACTCAACGTCTAGGTCCAGAGTATATAATGTCACCAAAAAGGAATGGAAAATGAAGGTGAAGGCAAAAGAGTGAGGAGTGTCCTGACCAGATATCTAGATCCTGAGATTGATTGATGTAAAATGTTCTTAATCACATTGTTTACTTTCACATGTCCATTAAAGATTTGATTAATGTATGATGGCTCAGGTGTGATTCACTACAATAGGGCCCCACAGCACACTTGATTCCAGTTAATTGAAATACCACAACACTGCATATTGTTCAGATAAGTTACATTTAAAGGGGAACATCATCACCAGACCTATGTAAGCGTCAATATATACCTTGATGTTGCAGAAAAAAGACCATATATTTTTTTTACCGATTTCCGAACTCTAAATGGGTGAATTTTGGCGAATTAAACACCTTTCTATTATTCGCTCTCACATCGGGAAGCAATCCGCCATTTTCTCAAACACATTACAAACACCGAGTCAAATCAGCTCTGTTATTTTCCGTTTTTTCGACTGTTTTCCGTACCTTGAAGACATCATGCCTCGTCGGTGTGTTGTCGGAGGGTGTAACAACACGAACAGGGACGGATTCAAGTTGCACCAGTGGCCCAAAGATGCGAAAGTGGCAAGAAATTGGACGTTTGTTCCGCACACTTTACCGACGAAAGCTATGCTACGACAGAGATGGCAAGAATGTGTGGATATCCTGCGACACTCAAAGCAGATGCATTTCCAACAACGATAAAGTCAAAGAAATCTGCCGCCAGACCCCCAGGAAAAGAGAGCGGATGAGGGTATGTCTACAGAATATATTAATTGATGAAAACTGGGCTGTCTGCACTCTCAAAGTGCATGTTGTTGCCAAATGTATTTCATATGCTGTAAACCTAGTTCATAGTTGTTAGTTTCCTTTAATGCCAAACAAACACATACCAATCGTTGGTTAGAAGGCGATCGCCGAATTCGTCCTCGCTTTCTCCCGTGTCGCTAGCTGTCATGTCGTTTCCGTCGGTTTCGCTTGCATACGGTTCAAACCGATATGGCTCAACAGCTTCAGTTTCTTCTTCAATTTCGTTTTCGCTACCTGCCTCCACACTACAACCATCCGTTTCAATACATGCGTAATCTGTTGAATCGCTTAAGCCGCTGAAATCCGAGTCTGAATCCGAGCTAATGTCGCTATATCTTGCTATTCTATCCGCCATGTTTGTTTGTGTTGGCATCACTGTGTGACGTCACAGGAAAATGGACGGGTGTATATAACGATGGTTAAAATCAGCCACTTTGAAGCTTTTTTTAGGGATATTGCGTGATGGGTAAAATTTTGAAAAAAACTTCGAAAAATAAAATAAGCCACTGGGAACTGATTTTTAATGGTTTCAACCCTTCTGAAATTGTGATAATGTTCCCCTTTAAGAACTTGCACACAAAGCAACACTGGAGGTGACTATGGCGTGCGCATTTTCCGCGCATGCGTATCAGGTCGCATTGCGCGGTCTGACGGAAGGGGAAAGGGGGGGTTTGGTTTTAATTGACCATTGTGTGTGTGTGGACAAGGATAAGGTTAGGTGGGATTTACCCTGGATGACCTTATATATATTTATATGTGGCCCCTTAGTGTAGAAGGGGCCTTATACTCAAGGTCTAGAAATGTACACATTTAAAAGGAGCCATAAGTAAGAATCTGGCCAGTAATGGTACTGCAATCACGGTCAAAATTCTGTAGTCCCCTCTCCCTGACTGAGGTTGCCAGATACGCAGCCGAATCCAGCTCAATATAACCGACACATTTTACAGAGAAATTCGGCTATTTTCGGGAAGAAGTACGTCATTCCTGCGTACAATATCACAACAAATGGCAATCATTTGGTTATGGTCAGTACTATCAGAAAACAAAGACCAAAACGAACTACAACCAACACTAGCAATGGTTATACTGGTGAAAACAAGTAGAGCAGGCTTAGCAGCCTAATGTACGCCCAAATCTAAAGAGGAGACGTTTTACCAAGGTATGCATATAGGCTACTGAAGCTGCAATGCCCGCAGTCCGGTCAGGATGCCTGCATCCAATATCACAACAATTGGCAATCATTTGGTTATTGTCAGTACTATCAGAAAACAAAGACTAAAACGAACTACAACCAACACTAGCAATAGTTATACCGGTAAAAATAAGTAGAGCCTGCTTAGCAGCCTAAAGTATGCCCAAATCTAAAGAGGAGACGTTTTACCAAGGTATGCATATAGGCTACTGCAGCTGGTCTGGATTGGCCTCGCTCTCCTTGGCTTCAGGCTCAAAACAATACAGGTGAAGTCTGCGACTGGGAGCTAATGATAGTTTTACGTGCCTTTATCTACACTGTCTATGCGGGGAAATGGACATGGGCTCCAGTTCTTTAGATGACATCACACAATGAGAGGGCGACATTTGGAGTCTGGTGATGGCAAGGGAACATTCCAAGTACAGTTAGTTACAGCAGTGTTTTTCAACCTTTTCTGAGCCTAGGCACATTTATTGCGTTGAAAAAAGATCCGGAGGCACACCACCAGCAGAAATCATTACAAAACTAAACTCAGTTGACAGTAAAAAGTCGTCGTCGCAATTGTTGGATATGACTTTAAACCATAACCAAGCATGCATCAATATAGCTCTTGTCTCAAAGTAGGTGTACTGTCACCACCTGTCACATCACGCCGTGACTTATTTGGAGTTTTTTGCTGTTTTCCTGTGTGTAGTGTTTTAGTTCTTGTCTTGCGCTCCTCTTTGGTGGCTTTTTCTCTTTTTTTGGTATTTTCCTGTAGCAGTTTCATGTCTTCCTTTGAGCGATATTTCCCGCATCTACTTTGTTTTCAGCAATCAAGAATATTTCAGTTGTTTTTAATCCTTCTTTGTGGGGACATTGTTGATTGTCATGTCATGTTCGGATGTACATTGTGGACGCCGTCTTTGCTCCACAGTAAGTCTTTGCTGTCGTCCAGCATTCTGTTTTTGTTTACTTTGTAGCCAGTTCAGTTTTAGTTTCGTTCTGCATAGCCTTCCCTAAGCTTCAATGCCTTTTCTTAGCGGCACTCACCTTTTGTTTATTTTTGGTTTAAGCATTTTTACATGCACGCTGCCTCCCGCTGTTTCCGACATCTGCAAAGCAATTAGCTACCGGCTGCCACCTACTGATATGGAAGAGTATTACACGGTTACTCTGCCGAGCCCTAGACAGCACCAACACTCAACAACAACACATCATTTGCAGACTATAATTACTAATTAGTCATAAACTAATTGATAATGACGGCGACATTCAGTTTCAGGAATAAAAAACAAATTAGGAGAACTTGTTTTGGTCATCTGGACGCTATGTGTTCTTTAATCTGTTATAGCTAATATAGAACGATGACTTTACATGTAACGTGTGAAAATGGAAGATGGTATGTATGAATGTATAAAATTAGGGGATGTGAGCTCCATAAAGCAACCACACGACGGAAACAAAATGAGACGAGAGAAAAGAAAACCAGCAAACAGCAGGTTAGAAAGCGCAGAAGAGAAAGTAAGAGATTTTCTCCTTTGGTTGGCTTTGTCACCTCGCTCACCCGAGGGGGCCGAGAGCAAAGCACCTTGGGAAATTACTGAAACCAGAACGCATTGATTTATCCTGGATGATGTGTGCGTGTGCGTGTGTGTGTGTGTGTGTGTGTGTGTTACACAAGACCTGAACAGCAATAAAGCGAGCAGCCTGGTCGACATCTGCTTAGAGACAACAGATAAGAGCATCAATGTATACTGTTGGTTTTTTTTCTTTCTTTTTCCACCGACTCCATCCTGCAATCTCCTGTCCTGTGCTGTGTAATTAAAAACCAAAGAAGACCCCCTTCAACCGCTCCCAGCGTGGCGTTGCATTCCACTTCCTGCTGTGCTGGTGCCGCTCTTTTCTTCTTCCTCTCTTTATGGGAAATGCACTATATTATGTGACTCGCCTTGAGCCTAACTCTGAACGGGGCCGTTCCGACTCAACAGTTTATTTGGAGCTCACTAATGATGGCTTACTTCACGATCTTTTCATACATTCATGACTACGTATTGAAGCCCAACCATAAATATCAGATGTTGAAAATGTTTGTTTGCTCCATTTCCGTCAGTCTGGCAGCATCCAACCATCACTCTGTTGGTTCAACCTAGGCTAGCCAGCAAGGTGACCCCGGTCTGTGTGAGTGTGCATGCCTGGTTGTGTGTCCGTACTTGTAGGCATGTGTGTGTGTGTGTGTGTACGTGTGCACAATCCCTGTAATTAACGCCAGCCATTTAATGAAGTCCAGCTGCTCAGCGAGAGGACTGAGCGCCAGCCAAAGTCTGCCACAAATTACTCTCCTCATATGTCTGTGCGACCCATCTTGTCATTAAAGGCCTACTGAAACCCACTACTACCGACCACGCAGTCTGATAGTTTATATCTCAATGATGAAATCTTAACATTGCATAGCTTACTAAAGTGCAATTTTAAATTTCGCGCGACATATCCTGCTGAAAACGTCTCGGTATGATGACGTCAGCGCGTGACGTCACGGATTGTAGAGGACATTTTGAGACAGCATGATGGCCAGCTATTAAGTCGTCTGTTTCATCGCAAAATTCCACAGTATTCTGGACATCTGTGTTGGTGAATCTTTTGTAATTTGTTCAATGAACAATGGAGACAGCAAAGAAGAAAGCTGTAGGTGGGAAGCGGTGTATTGCGGCAGGTGTTGTGCTGGATAACGCACCCCCGCCGTAGAATGCACCCCTTGACTGGTGTGCCGGATAACACAGCCGGTGTTTCATTGTTTACATTCCTGGAAGATGACAGTCAAGCTTTACCATTGGCCTGTGGAGAACTGGGACAACAGAGACTCTTACCAGGAGGACTTTGAGTTGGATACACAAACGCGATACCGTGAGTACGCACGCAGTTGCGCCTTCCAAATATTTGATCGCTTGCCCGTACGTGCGTGCCGCTATGTGCATGTCACGTACGTAACTTTGGGGACTTTGGGGAAATATATGTGCTGTATGAACTTTGGGGAGGTGAACGGTACTTTGGGCTGTGGGATTGAGTGTGTTGTGCAGGTGTTTGAGTTGTATTGGCGGGTTATATGGACGGGAGGGGGGAGGTGTTTGTTATGCGAGATTAATTTGTGGCATATTAAATATAAGCCTGGTCGTGTTGTGGCTAATAGAGTATATATATATATGTCTTGTGTTTATTTACTGTTTTAGTCATTCCCAGCTGAATATCAGGTCCCACCCGCCTCTCACAGCATCTTCCCTATCTGAATTGCTCCCACTGCCCTCTAGTCCTTCACTCTCCCTTTCCTCATCCACGAATCTTTCATCCTCGCTCAAATTAATGGGGAAATCGTCGCTTTCTCGGTCCGAATCGCTCTCGCTGCTGGTGGCCATGATTGTAAACAATGTGCGGATGTGAGGAGCTCCACAACCTGTGACGTCACGCTACTCGTCTGCTACTTCCGGTACAGGCAAGGCTTTTTTATCAGCGACCAAAAGTTGCAAACTTTATCGTCGATGTTCTCTACTAAATCCTTTCAGCAAAAATATGGCAATATCGCGAAATGATCAAGTATGACACATAGAATGGACCTGCTATCCCCGTTTAAATAAGAAAATCACATTTCAGTAGGCCTTTAAGCTTCACGTTCATGAAAATGATGCTCTTCGTTGGAATCTTCTCATTTTCGATTGCCGTATTTTTCGGACTATAAGACACACTTAAAATCCTTTCATTTTCTCAAAACTCGACAGTGCGCCTTATAACCCGGTGCGCCTAATGTACGGAATAATTCTGGTTGTGCTTACCGACCTCGAAGCTATTTTATTTGGTACATGGTGAAATGATCAGAGTGACCAGTAGATGGCAGTCACACATAAGACATATGTGTAGACTGCAAGAGGACGCCAATAAACACCACCACAACTATTTTTTTACGCTCTTCCACCATTGTAGTCCGTGCTGACACCATAGTCATAAGCTTCTTTTTATCTTCTTGTTATGGGACATTCATCCTCCGCTGTTGCCATTTCTAATATGAAGTAGCGTAAAGTTCTAACTCGTATCTCGCTATGGAAGCGTGACTAGTAGGTGCGCTTCATTGGAATCTTCTCATTTTCGATTACCGTATTTTCGGACTATAAGGTGCACTTAAAAGCCTTTCATTTTCTCAAAAATCGACAGTACGCATTATAACCCGGTGCGCCTAATGTACGGAATAATTCTTGTTGAGGATACCAACCTCGAAGCTATTTTATTTGGTACATGGTGTAATGATAAGTGTGACCAGCAGATGGCAGTCACACATAAGAGATATGTGTAAACTGCAATATGATGCCAATAAACAACACCACAACTTTAAACGTTCCATTGAGAATATAGAACATTACACACGCGCTCAAAAATCTGTCAAAATGTTTTAGTACGACTTTGGTAAGCTATGAAGCCGCACCGCTTGATGGATTGTCGGCGCATTAAACATACGAGTATTATAATGGTGTGTGTATAAGGACCGCAAAATGGCACCTATTCGCAAACATATTATCTGACGTTTTCTATTCTCCCTACGGTCCATCCAGACCTTCACCTCCCGCCACCTGAACAGTTTTTTCCCCTCGGCCATCAGGCACATGAACAATAACAACTCATTTTTATTACCCATTCTGTGTTATGTGTTTTATTTTGCACAATTGTACCAAGAAAAATTCCTAGTTTGTTAACCCGTTCTCAAACAATGGCAATAAAACTATTCTGATTCTGATTCTGTTTCACAATATTATACAAAAGCAACTTTTCTTACCTTTTGGTACCTGCTGATCTGTATTTGGAATCTGCATAAGTCCTGAAAATGTGCGCGCGTCCGCCATTGTAGTCCGTGATGACACCGTAGTCGATAAGCTTCTTCTTTTTCTCTATTTTCTTGTTATGGGACATTCATCGTCCGCTGTTGCCATTTCTAATATAAAGTAGCGTAAATTTCTAACTCGTATCTCGCTATGGAAGCGCTAAAAATGACCGGTGTAGCGAATTTACATTATTCACCCACGGAACTTCCATTTTTAGAGAGTTCAGGTCGAACGGTTTAACTAGTGAGCCACGGTTGAGGAGATGCTGCTCCGTTGTTGATTGAAGTAAAGTGTGAATGTCATTAAAACAGTTAGCTCCATCTTTTGACACTTCTTCCACTCCCGTCCTTGCACGCTACACCGCTACAACAAAGATGACGGGGAGAAGACGCTGTCGAAGGTGAGCCACGTAAATAAGATCGCCCACAAAACGGCGCATCCTGAAGCGACTGTCAGAAAGCGACTTGAAAATGATCTGTAAAACATCATCTATGCAACATTTTGACCAAAGAACCACCATTACATGTTATGTAGACCAGTGGTCCCCAACCACAAGAAATTAAAAAAAAAAAAAAATATATATATATATATATATATATATATATATATATATATATATATATATATATATATATATATATATATATACACACACACACACACACACACACACACAGGTAAAAGCCAGTAAATTAGAATATTTTGAAAAACTTGATTTATTTCAGTAATTGCATTCAAAAGGTGTAACTTGTACATTATATTTATTCATTGCACACAGACTGATGCATTCAAATGTTTATTTCATTTAATTTTGATGATTTGAAGTGGCAACAAATGAAAATCCAAAATTCCGTATGTCACAAAATTAGAATATTACTTAAGGCTAATACAAAAAAGGGATTTTTAGAAATGTTGGCCAACTGAAAAGTATGAAAATGAAAAATATGAGCATGTACAATACTCAATACTTGGTTGGAGCTCCTTTTGCCTCAATTACTGCGTTAATGCGGCGTGGCATGGAGTCGATGAGTTTCTGGCACTGCTCAGGTGTTATGAGAGCCCAGGTTGCTCTGATAGTGGCCTTCAACTCTTCTGCGTTTTTGGGTCTGGCATTCTGCATCTTCCTTTTCACAATACCCCACAGATTTTCTATGGGGCTAAGGTCAGGGGAGTTGGCGGGCCAATTTAGAACAGAAATACCATGGTCCGTAAACCAGCCACGGGTAGATTTTGCGCTGTGTGCAGGCGCCAAGTCCTGTTGGAACTTGAAATCTCCATCTCCATAGAGCAGGTCAGCAGCAGGAAGCATGAAGTGCTCTAAAACTTGCTGGTAGACGGCTGCGTTGACCCTGGATCTCAGGAAACAGAGTGGACCGACACCAGCAGATGACATGGCACCCCAAACCATCACCCAACCATGCAAATTTTGCATTTCCTTTGGAAATCGAGGTCCCAGAGTCTGGAGGAAGACAGGAGAGGCACAGGATCCACGTTGCCTGAAGTCTAGTGTAAAGTTTCCACCATCAGTGATGGTTTGGGGTGCCATGTCATCTGCTGGTGTCGGTCCACTCTGTTTCCTGAGATCCAGGGTCAACGCAGCCGTCTACCAGCAAGTTTTAGAGCACTTCATGCTTCCTGCTGCTGACCTGCTCTATGGAGATGGAGATTTCAAGTTCCAACAGGACTTGGCGCCTGCACACAGCGCAAAATCTACCCGTGCCTCGTTTACGGACCATGGTATTTCTGTTCTAAATTGGCCCGCCAACTCCCCTGACCTTAGCCCCATAGAAAATCTGTGGGGTATTGTGAAAAGGAAGATGCAGAATGCCAGACCCAAAAACGCAGAAGAGTTGAAGGCCACTATCAGAGCAACCTGGGCTCTCATAACACCTGAGCAGTGCCAGAAACTCATCGACTCCATGCCACGCCGCATTAACGCAGTAATTGAGGCAAAAGGAGCTCCAACCAAGTATTGAGTATTGTACATGCTCATATTTGTCATTTTCATACTTTTCAGTTGGCCAACATTTCTAAAATTCCCTTTTTTGTATTAGCCTTAAGTAATATTCTAATTTTGTGACATACGGAATTTTGGATTTTCATTTGTTGCCACTTCAAATCATCAAAATTAAATGAAATAAACATTTGAATGCATCAGTCTGTGTGCAATGAATAAATATAATGTACAAGTTACACCTTTTGAATGCAATTACTGAAATAAATCAAGTTTTTCAAAATATTCTAATTTACTGGCTTTTACCTGTATATATATATATATATATATATTTTTTTTTTTATTGTATTAAATCAACATAAAAAACCCAAGATACACTTACAATTAGTCCACCAACCAAAAAAACCTCCCTCCCCCATTTATACTCACTTTTTTATGACAAAAAAAAAAAAATAAAAATAAAAATTAATACCAATAAATGTTTATTGTCTATTGTGTCTGTGTTGCTGAATTAACCCCACGGATCAATAAAGTGTTTTCTATTGTATTCTTTTCTATAATATCATATTTAAAATTCATCCAAAACAAATGTGCTTTTAGTGCGCAGTAGTATAGAAGGCAGACTCTTCTCCACACTCGCTCGCTACCGACTGTGACAGATGCGCCTGTCACAGGAGAAAATGAATTCAAAATAGTTAGCGAATTAAGCAGCGAGTTAATTGTTGCCTGGCCTCTGTTTATGAAGCGCATAAAGGCAAAACGCCTTGTTTGTCATGTGACAATTAGCAAGCAGAGGAGGAGAACTGTGTGTGTGTGTGTGTGTGTGTGTGTGTGTGAGTGTGTGTGTGTGTGCGTGTGTGTGTGTGTGATTGTTGTTCGCAGCTGGTGCAGCCACACCTGGACGGGTTGACTAAACAGCAAGGATGCAAGGGAGGAATGCAGGTACAGTACCAGGAAGTACAGTACCCATTAGGGTTGTACGGTATACCGGTACTAGTATAGTATCGCGGTAGTAATGCATCAAAAACGGTACTATACTATGTTTGAAAAGTACCGGTTCCCGGGCATGATGTGGTTTTACGAGCAGAGGAGCATGTTCGGCAGCGCACAATCACAGATACTTACAAGCAGACACAGCGTGTAGACAGAAAAGGGAGAACGGACGCATTTTGGCTTAAAAACTAAAGATAAAAGTGAAGTTATAACACTGAAACACCCTCAGGAAGAGGTGCTTTAAGACATGGCTAGCTAGTTAGCAGCTAACGTCCATCCACAATCTGCAGTGTTTTAGCTACTTCTAAATCACTAATCCTCGCCTTCATGGCGACAAATAAAGTAAGTTTCTTACAAGAATCATCTCTGCAGGACGAGGAATAGCTAAACATGCTTCACTACACACCGTAGTAGGATACAGTAGCTCACCAGCGTCACAATATAAACAAATGCCATGAGTGGATCTACACTTGACATCCACTGTAATGATACCAAGTACAAGAGCGTATCTAGTCGATACTACGATGAATACATCAATATTTTTTATCGTCACAAAATCTTTTTCATTAAAACAGCAAGTTAGCACCCTGAATGTGAACAAACCCCATGGGTGGATCTACACCTGACATCCACTGTAATGATACCAAGTACAATAGCGTATCTAGTCGATACTACTAGCGTTTTTTATCGTCACAAAATATTTTTACCTTTTTTTTAAAATTTATATTATGTTTGTAAACTCAGGAAATACGTCCCTGGACACATGAGGACTTTGAATATGACCAATGTATGATCCTGTAACTACTTGGTATCGGATCGATACCCAAATTTGTGGTATCATCCAAAACTAATGTAAAGTATCAAACAACAGAAGAATAAGTGATTATTACATTTTACCAGAAGTGTAGATAGAACATGTTGAAAGAGAAAATTAGAAGATATTAACACTAAATGAAGAAGTAGATTAATAATCAATTTTTACAGCTTGTCCCTCATAATGTTGACAAAATAATAGGTAGATAAATGACACAATATGTTACTGCATACGTCAGCAGACTAATTAGGAGCATTTGTTTGTTTACTTACTACTAAAACTGTCACCGCGGTGAGGGATGTCTTGTCTTGGTTTTTTCTGTCTTGTGATGTGCATGTTTTAGTTTGAAAAGTAACTCTCCTCTCGTTTCAGGTCACTTGCCCTTCCTTTTGTGTCATCAGTCTGACGTCATCCCGGTTCCCTGATTGTTTCCACCTGTTCCCTATTACCCTCATGTGTCTTATAAGCCCACTCCTCCCTTTGTTCTGTGCCAGATTGTTTCGTTTATTCGTGCTCTCTAGCCTCCATGTCCATGTCCATGCCTTGTCTTGCCTTGCCTCGTCTTGTGCTTATGTTCCTTGATCCCGAATCCCTTCGTTGCTATTTTGAGTTTTCCTTTCTTCCTCCTCAGCAGAGTGATTTTTTGTTATTTAGTTTATTCAGCCGAAGTGGTGAGTTTCAGTTATTTTTCATTCTTTCCTCAAATTTTTGAGTGACAATTTTTGTTAAAACTTTATTAGATTAGATAGTGTAGAATTTTTCATAGCTGTTGTTTCTTCCTCCTGTTGGAGCGTTTTTTTGTTTATACATTTTATAGCATATACGGCGCCAATTATAGTTCGTCTTTGCTTTTGTGTTTTCCTCCGTTCGGAGTGATTTTTGGTTGTTCCTATTTTTTTTTGGAACCTTTTTTGCCGATTAGTTTTTGGTTAAAATAAATATTGTATTCCTTGACTTTGGAGGTGAAAGGAGCTGTCAAAATAAAAGCCTGTCGAAGTTCCCTATTCTGCATCTGAGTCCTATCCTTTTTACCAAGCCTGACAAAAACACAATTTGTCTAGTATGTTCACTATTTTATTTAAGGACGAAATAGCAATAAGAAACATATGCATACCTGCCAACTTTTGAAATCAGAAAAACCTAGTAGCCAGGGTCCAGGGGCCACAGGCCCCAGTAGGTCCAGGACAAAGTCCTGGTGGGGGGTTCAGGCTTTGCCCCCCGACGCAAAATGATTATTAGCATTCAGACAGGTTAAAATGTTGCTAAAACCATCACTTTTCTATCAGTCACAGTGACTTTTCAAAACAAAAATATTACAGCAAAAATCATATGGGTTGATTGACATGTTTATTCTGTAAGGTAACTTCAATAGTTTGAAATTATTTTGACAGTTAATGCCAGTTATCCTGTCAACCTTTCACAAGACTTCAATTTGTTAATTGAAAGTATAAACAGTATAAACACGTCTTACAGTAAACAAATGGTAAAACAGTACTAAACAATTCCATAAAAAAAAAAATTGGTGTCATTATTAACTTTCTGTCCAAGCTTGTATAATCTACTGCCTTGTTCAATTGTAAAAAATATTCTGTGCTTAAAATTCACATTTCTATCACAATTATCATACTGTAAACATGGTAAGCTAACTTCATTAAAATTAATAGTCCTGTCAATAGCATGGAATTACAATTCAAATGTAGTTTTTTTGTAAGCCTTTCAAAATAATTCAAAATATGAAAAATTAATGAAAATTAATTTAAGCCATCAGACACTTGAAAAGTGGCACATCACATCTCTAATGTAATCATTTTAACTTTTCAACAGAAATAGCACTGCAAACATATTAAGGACATACTTCTGTATTTTGGTAGTTATGCTGTCAACATTTAACAAGATTTCTTCAACTTGGACTTGAAAGCATAAATAGTATAAACACTTTTAACAGTATAACAGTACTAAACAATTCCAATAGATAACATTGGTGTCATTACCTTTTTGTGGCTAAAATCCGAAAAACGTTGAAAGTTTTCCACTTGTATCGCTAGCAACGGCATTGGACTTGTGTTTTTTTGTCCCAACGTGGTCTTTTACATCGCTAATTCCTCCGTGTCCGATCGAAAAATCTTGTCTGCACAAGGTGCAATTCGCGTAGTTTTCACCCTTTTTGGAACGGATAATTATTCCCGGATAGGATTTTGAATATTCTTCACGGAATGACTGCAGTTTTCTTTTCGGTTTAAGACTCGTTTGCGATTTTTCTCCGGCTGATTCCATGATCGTTCGCTCGTTTGGAAACAATGGCAACAGGTGCCTCGTGCTTGGCAGCGGTGCTATAAATAGCCTATCGGAATGGCTCGATAGGAAGTTACGGGAAGCAGTGTCGATTGTCATTGTTGTTACGCGATTTCGTGAATAAAACTTTAAAAAAAAAAAAAAAAATTTAATTAATGAAAAACCGTATTTTTCATCACTGCAACCGTAACCCGAATAAGTTGATGAAAACCGTACTAATTACAGGAAAACCGGAGTAGTTGGCAGGTATGCATATGTTTAATGTACCCTAAGATTTTTTGTTAAAATAAAGCCAATAATGCCATTTTTTGTAGTCCCCTTTATGTACGAAGAAATGTATCGAAATACATTTTGGTACAGGTACTAAAATATCGATATCGGGACAACCCTAGTACCCATTGGGTTAGCTATACGCGTGTTTGTGTGGATTCTAAGTTATCCAGGTCATGGTAATCAGCAAGTGTTGAATCCAAGCGACACACAAGTCACGATATATCTACAAGTCAAGTAAATCGGCGCGATACATACAAAGAGGTAAAACAAGCACACACGCGACACTTGGTGTGACTTCACCGCGCACGTCTCTCCTGTCTATTTGTCGGCGTGTCCTATTAGGTTTCCACAACAGCTTGTAATGACTGGTAATAAACAGCAGAAGAAAGAAGTAAATCAAGCGAGAAGATGACAAAATGAGCTCTCGGAGGGGCGCCTCCGTGCTCCCGGTTTTCAAAACACAACAGCACACGCACACACACACACACACGCACACACACACACACAAAGCGGAACATAATAATTCAGCATAGGTGCTGTACATGACTTCCATTTCCATTTGACTCGAGCAGTTGTCTTGCATATGTAGGATTTGAATCTTTGTGTTTTATTAAAAGGACCATTTTTTTAATTTAACATTTACTGATGACCCATCCCCTTCACAGCAAACCTCTGATCTCACGTCATTTCCAGTCAGCTTCCATCCTCCTCTCCTTCATCCAACCCTCTGTGATGCTCTCCTTGCAGTCCCTCGTCCCTTCATCGCCGCTCCCTCCCTCCCTCTGGTGTCACGGCTCGCTGGCTCCAGGTGGCGAGGGAAGGAGGGAAGGAGGGAGGAAGGGACGTTGGGAAAAAAAAAAAAAAAAGGATGGATGACGGAGGGAGGGATGGAAGACGTGATGGAGGAGGGCGGGCTGTCGGTGCAGACCAGCACCCCAACATCCCTGATTGAAATGAGGTGTTGTCCTTTTTCTATCAAGTGCTTGAATGAGAGCAATATGACTAATGACGATACCGTATTTTTCGGACTATAAGTCGCAGTTTTTTTCATAGTTTGTCCGGGGGTGCGACTTATACTCAGGAGCGACTTATGTGTGAAATTATTAACACATTACCGTAAAATATCAAATAATATTATTTAGCTCATTCACGTAAGAGACTAGACGTATAAGATTTCATGGGATTTAGCGATTAGGAGTGACAGATTGTTTGGTAAATGTATAGCATGTTCTATATGTTATAGTTATTTGAATGACTCTTACCATAATATGTTACGTTAACATACCAGGCACGTTCTCAGTTGGTTATTTATGCCTCATATAACGTACACTTATTCAGCCTGTTGTTCACTATATTTTTATTTATTTTAAATTGCCTTTCAAATGTCTATTCTTGGTGTTGGGTTTTATCAAATACATTTCCCAAAAAATGCGACTTATATATGTCAATACGTGTGGACTGTGAGGGTTTTGTTTTCCCGAGATGCAAGTTAAGCTGGATCGCACATGGCGTGAGAGTAAGGACATCTTTATTTTAGCACTAACAAAAGGAATAAACAAAAAGCGCGCAAAAGGGCGGAAGTACAAACTTGGTTAATGAAAACAAATCTAGCACAAAGGCAAAAACTATGAACATGAAACTAAAATCACTAACTGTGGCATTAAAGGGGAACATTATCACAATTTCAGAATGGTTAAAACCATTAAAAACCAGTTCCCAGTGGCTTATTATATTTTTCAAAGTTTTTTTCAAAATTTTACCCATCACGCAATATCCCTAAAAAAGCTTCAAAGTGCCTGATTTTAACCATCGTTATAAACACCCGTCCATTTTCCTGTGACGTCACATAGTGAAGCCAACACAAACAAACATGGCGGAAAGAACAGCAAGCTATAGCGACATTAGCTCGGATTCAGACTCGGATTTCAGCGGCTTAAGCGATTCAACAGAGTACGAATGTATTGAAACGGATGGTTGTAGTGTGGAGGCAGGTAGCGAAAACGAAATTGAAGAAGAAACTGAAGCTATTGAGCCATATCGGTTTGAACCGTATGCAAGCGAAACCGATGAAAACGACACGACAGCCAGCGACACGGGAGAAAGCGAGGACGAATTCGGCGATCGCCTTCTAACCAACGATTGGTATGTGTTTGTTTGGCATTAAAGGAAACTAACAACTATGAACTAGGTTTACAGCATATGAAATACATTTGGCAACAACATGCACTTTGAGAGTGCAGACAGCCCAATTTTCATCAATTAATATATTCTGTAGATATACCCTCATGTCAGCAGGCCAGGGAAGCTAGGGTCGATATTCTTCTCTTGACGGTGTGAGCCAAGACATCCAGGGGGTTTAGCTCGCTCGTCTGCGGGAACAAACTGCCGCCATTGCTTGCCGTGCTACCGAGGTCCTTTGTCCCTGAATTGCTCACACACTCCGGCAGATTCAATGGGGGTCTGGCGGCTGATTTCTTTGACTTTATCGTTGGAAATGCATCTGCTTTGAGTGTCGCAGGATATCCACACATTCTTGCCATCTCTGTCGCAGCATAGCTTTCGTCCATAAAGTGTGCGGAACAAACGTCCAATTTCTTGCCACTTTCGCATCTTTGGGCCACTGGTGCAACTTGAATCCGTCCCTGTTCGTGTTGTTACACCCTCCGACAACACACCGACGAGGCATGATGTCTCCAAGGTACGGAAAACAGTCGAAAAAACGGAAAATAACAGAGCTGATTTGACTCGGTGTTTGAGAAAATGGCGGATTGCTTCCCGATGTGACGCCACGTTGTGACGTCATCGCTCCGAGAGCGAATATTAGAAAGGCGTTTAATTCGCCAAAATTCACCCATTTAGAGTTCGGAAATCGGTTAAAAAAATATATGGTCTTTTTTCTGCAACATCAAGGTATATATTGACGCTTACATAGGTCTGGTGATAATGTTCCCCTTTAATAACAAAAACTTACCTGACAGAGCAGGAATGTATGGCATGGAACACGTGATCAATGGCGTAACAGGGGTAGTACGGATAATGTCACCAGGACGATCAACAGAAAAAGACAGGCTTAAATAACAGTGACATGATTAGTGACAGGTGCGCGAGTGCAAAACGTGAGACAGGTGCGTGACATGAGGACAGGTAAAAACTAATGGGTTGTCATGGAAAAAAAAAAAACAAGAGTGCACAAAGGGTCCAAAAACCAAACTGAACATAACCAAAACAAAACATGATCACACAGACTTGACAATATATGTTTTTTTTCCTTCTTTATTATACATTTTCGGCAGGTGCGACTTATACTCCGGAGCGATTTATACTCCGAAAAATACGGTACACAATCTTAGCATGGGATTGCAGACCCGTCGACCTTGAGGGAATTTGAAGGCTAATCCACACACGCTGATTTGCTAAGATCTGAATATCTCACGCTAAACAGCGTGAGCAATGTATAAAATAGCGTGTACTATTTGTGTGTGATTTACTAAAAGATTGCATGTGAAATTGAAAAGTGGTGCGGATGGTCTTTTTTAAATAAGAATTGTGTGTGTAGTAGGGTTGTACGGTACTCATGAATCATATTCGGTTCTATAAAGTGTTTTTAACGGGCATGACGGCGCGTCGTCATCACACCGTCATGCCTGTTTTACGAGCAGAGGAGCATGTTCGGCAGCGCACAATCACAGAGTACTTACAAGCAGACACAGTGTGTAGACAGAAAAGGGAGAACGGACGCATTTTGGCTTAAAAACTAAAGATAAAGGTGAAGTTATAACACTGAAACGCCCTCAGGAAGAGGTGCTTTAAGACATGGCTAGCGGCTAACGTCCAGCCGCAGTCGGCAGTGTTTTAGCTACTTCTAAATCACTAATCCTCGCCTCCATGGCGACAAATTTAAGTGAGTTTCTTACAAGTATCATCCCTGCAGGACGAGGAATAGCTAAACATGCTTCACTACACACCGTAGCTCACCGGCGTCACAATGTAAACAAATGCCATGAGTGGATCTACACCTGACATCCACTGTAATGATACCAAGTACAGGAGCGTATTTCATGCTCTCTCAGTAAATAAACCTTAAAGGCACTGCCTTTGCGTGCCGGCCCAATCACATAATATCTACGGCTTTTCACACACACATAAGTGAAAAAATGCATACTTGGTCAAAAGCCATACAGGTCACACTGAGGGTGGCCGTATAAACAACTTTAACACTGTTACAAATATGCGCCACACTGAGAACCCACACCAAACAAGAATGACAAACACATTTCGGGAGAACATCCGCACCGTAACACAACATAAACACAACAGAACAAATACCCAGAACCCCTTGCAGCACTAACTCTTCCGGGACGCTACAATATACACCCGCCGCTACCCCCTACCTAAACCCCGCCCTCCCCAACCTCCTCATGCTCTCTCAGGTAGAGCATGTCCCAAATTCCAAGCTGCTGTTTTGAGGCATGTTAAAAAAAAATAATGCACTTTGTGACTTCAATAATAAATATGGCAGTGCCATGTTGGCACTTTTTTTCCCATAACTTGAGTTGATTTATTTTGGAAAACCTTGTTACATTGTTTAATGCATCCAGCGGGGCATCACAACAAAATTAGGCATAATAATGTGTTAATTCCACGACTGTATATATCGGTATCGGTTGATATCGGAATCGGTAATTAAGAGTTGGACCATATCGGAATATCGGATTTCGGTAAAAAAGCCATTATCGGACATCTCTAATCTAGACCTGAAGGAATTGTTTTAAATGCAGATTACAATCTCATAGGTTAATGGTTTGGCCTCTTAAGTTTTTCAAAGACTTGAGTCGTTTCTTTTCTTCGGCCAAATTGTGTAAACGCGAAGAGAGATGAGTTCAAAGTTCCACTGCACTTGGAAATGAATGCAAACACCTGAGGAGTAAACCCCTTAGTTGGTAGTGAGTGCAAATAGAGGTCACTATATATATATATATAAATTAAAAAAAAGCTTTTAATGCCCATTTTTCAAGAAACAACAACTGATTCAAACAGACTCCGCCGAGACCCCCAAGTCATTTCCTGTGGTGCTCCAGACTCCCTTAGACTGGACGCTGGTGCCTATGATGGGATTACTCACGTTCCTTAAGTACCTTTTTTCCCCGCCCAGTTTCGTAAGACTTCAGTAAGCTCGGACACGCTCGCTGTTGACATCGGAAATATCCCCGTGATTGTTGTGATATCACTTTCTACTAAGACCGGCGAGCCAAAGTGTTTTCTTAAGTACGGAGCATTAGTGAAGTCACACACCAGGAGGAAAGAAGGGGGCAGATTAGCGCGGGGTTTATTAGTTCAGGTGCAAGAGGGCAGAAGAAAACAGCATTGTTGCGAGCGAGTGCCAAACACACACATAAATGATCCCGTGCACCGCATTATCCACCTCCTTTCACTCTAAAAGCTTCTTACTCGCCTCATTAAGTCTTCAGTGACACAAAGTAAGCAGGCCAGACCTGGCCTATCAGGACACACACTTACACACACACACACAGACATAAACAGTGTTGCGGGTATTCATGCACAAACACACACCAGCTGATACACTGCTCAACAACACACTCCCTGAAAGGAACAACAGTTTGTCATTAACCAAGTACGTACTCTCGGTGCAAGAGGGTTCGCTCTCTCCGCTCCCGGGCGTGTTTATTCAACAGCAGAAGTAAACGAACAACGTGAACTGTCCTGTCGGTCATTCACAATCTTTGTCTCTAAAATATTGGACACAATGATCATAAATTATGTTGGAAACCGCATATTGAATATATAAAGGGAAAACTATCCAAATCCATTGCCATTCTTTATAAAGTAAAACACATGCTGAATAAGAAATGTCTGCATATGTTATATTATTCTTTTATTTTTCCATATTTAACATATTGTGTTGAAGTTTGGGGAAATGTTTATAGAACAAACATAGACCGAATAATTAAACTTCAAAAAAGGGTCATTAGAATAATACACAAAGCGTGCTACTATGAACATACCAATCCATTATTTATAAGTTCTAATGTGTTAAAATGTTCAGATATTGTGTTTTTAAAAACAATGGAAATGATGTTTCGAGTAAAGAACAACAGCCTTCCAGCTTGTATTCTTAGGTTGTTTCAATTAAGAGGAGAAAACCATAATTTACGGGGGATATTGATTTTTGAAATAGGTAAAGCAAGAACTAATATTAAAAACAAATGTATTTGTCATGTCTGTGTAATCATGTTTTGTTTTAAGTCATGTTTTGTTTAGTTATAGGACTCTTTAGTTTCTGTCTTTTCACTCCCTTGTCTTGTTTCCATGATTACCCCATTAGTTTCACCTGTTCCACGTTTGGACTCATTGTGCACTCTTGATTGTCACCATAGCAACCCATTAGTTTTCACCTGTCACGTCACGCACCTGTTTCACGTTTTGAGTCACGCACCTGCTTTCACTAATCATGTCCATAGTATTTAAGTTCATTCTTTTCAGTTTGTTGTTCTGACGACCTCCCCATATATGCTTCTGCACACTCTCCACACCCTTATGATCCTTGCTGCTCTTTTTTCATGCCGGTTCCATGCCAAGTAAGTTTTTGTTTATTAAGCCACAGTTAGTGTTTTGTTTAATTGTTCATAGTTTCCGCCACTGTGCGTGCTTTTCATTTGTACTTTTTTGCCACAGTCTTTTGGTTTCATAGTTTATTCTCCGCCACTGTGCGCGCTTTTCGTTTGTACTTTTTTTTTATATATTAAAATAAATCATGTACCTTCATTCCCGTCTCGCCCGAGTCAACTTTCCGTTGCATCCCGGAAAAGCTAACACCCAAGACCAAGTCATGACAGTATTTCAGTTTTAGGAGTTAAATGGTGGAACAAGCTCAGTGATGAGTTGAAGACATGTACTTCTTTGTTAAGGTTTAAGAAAACATTGAAAGGTGAGATAATTGAAAATGATAAAATATAGTAACAATTACTTTCATCCCATTGATTTTTATTTTTTTTATTTTATTTTTTTTACATTGATGTTCCAGGTAATCTTATTTTCAGTGAAGATATAGGATAGGCAAATATAAGCTTTGGCTTCAGCCTATTCCTTTTTCGGTCATGCTTTTTCTTTTCCTTTTGTGTGTAAATGTGTATGATTGTTATACTGTATATGTATAGTCTGTACTCTTAAACTGGTCACACAAAATGGTTAATGGTTGATGGTTGATTATATGACCGAAATAAACTTATTTCATTCATTCATTCATTGTCAAGCTGATGAGATGCGATGCAAGTGTAAGTTCATTTTTTGAATGCTTTTTTTTTTATAAATGGGTGTGATGATTAGTGAGTTTATTATTTTTTCGGTCAGTGGTCAACAAAATAAACAAACGGTTTTACATAAACAAACAGTTGTACATTCATAAATTGAAAATGTTGCAGACCCAAAGGGTTTAGGCTGAAGTTGAACACTTATTGCGCCTAACTCTATAAACAATGTCAAATACAAGATGAACTTCCAAAAATTATGAAATTTCCTCTGCACAACATATTATAAATACACCTTGTACACAACATAAACACTGTTCAATTATATACACAGTAAAGGCATGTGAAATATCCTAGTACACGTGTTAAACCTTTGCACCAATTTATATACTACCGTATTTTCCGCACCATTAGCCGCACCTAAAAACCACAAATTTACTCAAAAGCTGACAGTGCGGCTTTTAACCCGGTGCGCTTTATATATGGATAAATATTAAGATTCATTTTCATAAAGTTTCGGTCTCGCAACTTCGGTAAACAGCCGCCATCTTTTTTCCCGGTAGAACAGGAAGCGCTTCTTCTTCTACGCAAGCAACCGCCAAGGTAAGCACCCGCCCCCATAGAACAGGAAGCGCTTCTTCTTCTACTGTAAGCAACCACCCGCCCCCGGAAGAAGAAGAAGCGCGCGGATTTTCGTTTCATTTCCTTTGTGTGTTTATCTGTAAAGACTTTCCAGCCGGCGTCATCATAAAAGCTAACTCGAAGGGATGGATGGATGAAGAAAAGATGAGCGAGTGGTTAAGGGAAGTTTACGCAAAGAGGCCGGGTGGCTTTTTTCACACAGCTCCGTCCATGTTGATATACGACTCTATGCGCGCCCACATCACAGATGGTGTCAAAAAACAAGTGAAGCACACAAATACAACACTCGCCGTCATTCCGGGTGGATTAACCAAAGAACTCCAACCGCTGGATATTGGTGTCAACAGGGCATTCAAATCACGACTGCGAACGGCGTGGGAACAATGGATGACCGAAGGCGAACACACCTTCACTAAGACAGGCAGACCGCGCCGGACGACATACGCCAACATCTGCCAGTGGATCGTAAATGCCTGGGCAGATATTTCGGTCACAACTGTGGTCCGAGCTTTCCGGAAGGCAGGATTCACAGAACTGCTGAACAGTGACACTGACTCCGATGACTTCGACGAGACGGAACCGGCCATTTTGGATCCCACATTTGCCCAACTTTTCAATTCGGACACCGAAGACGAAGAATTCGAAGGATTTACGAATGAAGAATAACTTCAGAAAGTGAGCGCTATGTTTATTTTGTGTGTTGTGACATTAACGTTCGAGCAACATTATGTTGCTATAGCTCTGCACTATTTTGAATTTTACTATGTTTGTGATTGCACATTTGCGTACATTTTGGGACAGAGTTGTTAGAACGCTGGTTTTTAATATATTATTAAAGTTTGACTGACCTATCTGACTGTTTTTTTGACATTCCCTTTAGCGCAGCGTAGGCGCGGCTTATAGTCCGGGGCGGCTTATATGTGGACAAAGTTTTGAAATATGCCATTCATTGAAGGTGCGGCTAATAACCCGGGGCGGCTTATAGTGCGGAAAATACGGTATATGCAAACAATTATACTTCCATTATTGTTAAGTACATAACTCCAAAGACTTACAGCGTGTGGAGCAGACGGCGTCCACAAATTACATCCGAACATGACATGACAATCAACAATGTACAGAAGACATGAAACTTCTACAGGAAAATACCAACAAAACAGGAAAAGCCACCAAAATAAGAGCGCAAGACAAGAACTAAAACACTACACACAGGAAGACACCAAAAAAAACCCAAATAAGTCACAGCGTGATGTGACAGTACTTTGAGACAAGAGCTATAGTCATGCATGGTTGGTTATGGTTTGAATTCTTATCCAAAACTTGCGAGAACAACTTTTTATTGTCAATATCAGCTACTGAGTTGAATGTTTTTATGTTTTCTGCTGGTGGTGTGCCTCCGCATTTGTTCAATGACAAAAATGTGCCTTGGCTCAAAAAAGGTTGAAAAACACTGCTCTAATAGACTCAATTTGTATAATTGTACCTTTGATTAATTCTGAAAATGTTGGCTATTTATTAGATTGTATGTTTAATCTTATGATACCTTCGCATTGGTGCCTGCGCACACACTTCGCATTTGTTATTCTGCCCCTTTTTTTACAGCATTGCAAATTGACGCTGCTTTAAAAAGTACTTGGATTGATGTAGACAAAGTTCAGCTGCCTAACTTTGGCTAAAATGATAGTGAAAATTATATTACACACAACTTTGTCTCACACTTGTTAGCTAGCTCGCCAGGCATAAGCTGACACTCTTACAGAGGCTGAGACTACGTCCTCCCATTAGACGTCTGACATCATGCCTCTGCTTTAAAATGCTGGCGTATCACAGATCTACTGCCATAAAAACAAAGTCCGCTTTGCAAAATAAACAAGATATTCATGTTTTTAACCAGAGTAAGAGGAAATGTTCTCACACTTTACATGTTATCACTGGCGATGTTTTCGCGAGTGGCGGTGCTGACCCGCTTCTGCCCGGAAAAACATGAGTTGTGACGTCTAAAATTATTGTCCACAAATATAATTGTCGGCGACAATGTCGACTAATCGTTGCAGTTGTCACGCCAAATTTCTTCCCCCTACAAAAACCTTCCCCCCGCATTTACTTCCGAGGTCATTTCCTCTTATGTCATTGACAGCGATCGATAACACTTCGGCTTTGACTGCCCGTTGCTGGAAGGATACTTGTTTTTTTTAATTTTTTTTATAATATAGGGTTAACAAAACGTCTGTATTAATCGGACAAATTAACTTGAGGATATTCCTGATTATATATTAATTAATATTAGTGAAATGGTTTCAACAATAATGTTGATTTAAAGTACAGACATTTAACAGTATTATATATTAATTAATATTTTTTGCACGTTACCACGAAGACAGAAGTTCCCAGCAGCGGCCCTAACATTTTCCCTAACACTCCGCCTGGAATTTTTCGAAGCCTGCTGGTGTTTGACAGTCCCCTGGGAAAGATAAAGACAAATGTCATTCAGTGACACCACCATTTTCAGGAGATTTGGATTCTATCGATCGCTGTCAATGACGTGAGAGGAAATGACGTAAGTAAGAGGAAATGACGTAAGTAAGAGGAAATGACCCCGGAAGTAAATGGGAGGGGAGGTTTTTGTAGGGGGAAGAAATTTGGCGTGACACAGTCATAGTCAAAATATAATTTTTTACATTCAATTGTACATTTATAGTAGCTTAAAGAGGGCCTGGGCAAATATTTTGACTCAGGGGGCCAAATTTAGAGAAAAAAATGTGTCTGGGGGCCGGTATATCTATATTTAGGAACACTAATACAAAACCTCACAATAATGTCTGATTGAATGCTAAAAGTTTTTTTTTTTACCCAGAATGTACATGAAAATAAAGAATGTGTGATTTACAATATTAAACTATGAAGGATAAAACACTGAATATTGACAACATATGAACGTCACACCCCTTCTCGATCGACATATTTTACCATCAAGCGAAACGCAACAAAAACAGCGAAATATGAACGCGAAGGGTAAAAAAAAACCCCCACCAACAATCTGATATATCTGATATGTCACTAAGCTTTAGAACTTTGTTGTAAAAATCTCCTTCCACGTCTGTCCCTGACACCCACATTTCAGGCTGGCCGCTCTGGAAACACTCTGTGGAAACACTCCCCACCCACACTGCTTGGTGCCTCGTCTGAGCTGCTGTGACTTAGATTACCACAGTAACTAATTAGATTACCATAGTAACTCACTAGATTACCATAGTAACTAGTATATCATGCAAAAGCGCAGATTCCAACCATTGAAATACTTTGAACAGTTTAAGACTTACGGTCATTAGAAAACATCACTGCACATCGTAATGGCAGCTACACTTTCCATCTTAAAGATCTAAAAAAATTATTTGGGAATGTCCAGCGGGCCAGGTTGAAAAAATTAACGGGCTGCATGCGGTCCCCTGGCCTTAATTTTCCCAGGTCTGGCTTAAAGCCTACCATGCAGACAAATAAAGTAAGTTTCTTACAAGTATCATCCCTGCAGGACAAGGAATAGTTAAACATGT
Organism: Nerophis lumbriciformis; assembly: GCF_033978685.3. Classification (NCBI taxonomy): domain Eukaryota; kingdom Metazoa; phylum Chordata; class Actinopteri; order Syngnathiformes; family Syngnathidae; genus Nerophis; species Nerophis lumbriciformis. The sequence continues at coordinate 11,422,703 of NC_084557.2, read as the reverse complement.
TTCACTACACATCGTAGGAGGAAGCGATAGTAATGCAAACAAACAAACGCCATGGATGGATCCACACCTGACATCCACTGTAATGATACCAAGTACAAGAGCGTATCTAGGCAATACTACTATGATTACATCAATATTTTTTATTGTCACAAAATCATTTTTCTTTTTATTTATATTATATTTATTAACTCAGGAAATATGTCCCTGGACACACGAGAACCAATGAATGATCCTGTAACTACTTGGTATCGGATCGATACCTACATTTGTGGTATCATCCAAAACTAATATAAAGTATCAAACAACAGAAGAATAAGTGATTATTACATTTTAACAGAAGTGTAGATAGAACATGTTGAAACAGAAAATAAGCAGATATTAACAGTAAATGAACAAGTAGATTAATAATTAATTTTTAGAGCTTGTCCTTTATAATTTTGCCAAAATAATAGAATGATAAATGACACAATATGTTACTGCATATGTCAGCAGACTAATTAGGAGCCTTTGTTTGCTTACTTACTACTAAAAGACAAGTTGTCTAGTATGTTCGCTATTTTATTTAAGGACAAAATTGTTCTTGGATTGCAATAAGAAACATATGTTTAATGTACCCTAAGATTTTTTGTTAAAATAAAGCCAATAATGCCATTTTTTTGTGGTCCCCCTAATTTAGAAAAGTACCGAAAAGTAATCAAAATACATTTTGGTAGCGGTACTAAAATATTGGTATCGGGACAACCCTAAGCCATACTAAAAGCATCAGTTAGGAATAAACCCTTGAGTTGTGGGTCATTAGAGTGATTAGCGTTAATGGACTATATTAATGGAAATACTGTAGGTAGGTAAAGCTCATCCTAAAGACACATCATTAGCTTTCTTGGATCAAAGTGAGCGGGCACACAATGTGTGTGTGAGTGTGTGTGTGAGTGGGTGTATGAAGTGGGAAGAACAATGAGGCATGCAGCTGGGATTGGGAGAGTGAATAGTGGAGGATTAATTGTGCCAAAAAGTGGCCATAATGCATCTAAGTAGCATCACCTCTCTCAATGTGTTGATGTTTCAAATGGCACGTCTCTTAAGGAGAGAAAAAAAAAAGTCTCTGCAATGCTTTTTGACTTTCAGGTGTCTTTACCACATCATGCAGTGTGGCGGGTGTACCATACTGGACTGGGATTGTGCAGAACAAGTCAGAAAATATGTGCTTTCAATGTCGGTTAATGGGATGCGGATGGGCGGGCAGTGAGACAGCCTGAGTGCTTGCTGCCTTGCTCAGAGGGTGAGACATAGAGGGGACAAACCTTGCCGACAGGTGGGCTCTTCTACAGGCCGTCCCGATGGCAGGTGGGGTTGGGGAGAGCGGAGGAGAGAACGGGCTTGGTTAGTAATAGGTACTGGGAATGTCCTGTGTCTATGGGGGAGGGGAGGCACAGGTTGGGGGTTTAAGGCCTGGTCATATGTGGTGGTCAAATTTACAGCGTGTCATCGAGTGGACCAATACATTTTGGAGAAAAATAACAATAATTAAAAACAAAACAATGGAAACATTTTAAGTCTACTTGACTCAATTTAGTTGATGTATGAGGTTGTAGCATACTTGCCAACCTTGAGACCTCCGATTTCGGGAGGTGGGGGGCGGGGCAGGGGGTTGGGGGCGTGGTTAAGAGGGGAGGAGTATATTTACAGTTAGAATTCACCAAGTCAAGTATTTCATATATATATATATATATATATATATATATATATATATATATATATATAAGAAATACTTGACGAAATACTAAGTCAAGTATTTCATGTATATATCAATATATATATATATATATATATATATATATATACACATATTTTCAGTGAATTCTAGCTATAAATATATATTTCTTTTATTATATATACATATATATACATATAAGAAATACTTGACGAAATACTAAGTCAAGTATTTCATATATATATATATATATATATATATATATATATATATATATATATATATATATATGAAATACTTGACTTTCAGTAAATTCTAGCTATAAGTATATATTTATTTTATTATATATATATATATATATATATATATATATATATATATATATATATATAAAATAAATACTTGAATTTCAGTGTTCATTTATTTACACATATACACACACATAACACTCATCTACTCATTGTTGAGTTAAGGGTTGAATTGTCCATCCTTGTTCTATTCTCTGTCACTATTTTTCGAACCATGCTGAACATCTGATGATGCATTGCTGTGTGGCACGCACAAAAGTGCTTTCATCAAATGCACTAGATGGCAGTATTGTCCTGTTTAAGAGTGTCACAACATTGTTGTTTACGGCAGACGAACTGCTTTACGGTAGACAAAAACGTGACTGCTGTTGTTGTGTTGTTGCCGCACTGGGAGGACGTTAATGAAACTGTCTAACAATAAACCCACATAAGAAACCAAGAACTCGCCCTCGATCATTCTACAGTTATAACGTGATTGGGCAGGTACGCTGTTTATATTGTGGGTTAGCGGACTCAGGTCCGCATGGACGTGAGTCCGCTTGAATTTAGGGAGATTTTCGGGAGAAAATTTGTCCCGGGAGGTTTTCGGGAGAGCCGCTGAATTTCGGGAGTCTCCCGGAGGGTTGGCAAGTATGGGTTGTAGGCAAAATCAAAGACCATGTCTGGCAACTACGGATGGGGCCGATGCGATCCAGTATGGTAGTTAGGTAGGTAGGTAGGTCTTTATTGTCATTGCACAAGTACAACGAAACTTTGTTTTCAGCACGAACCCGTTCAAGATTAGACAAACAAACAGTGTACAGGGTTACAGAACAGGAACACTGATGGGTCGCCACAAGGCGCCCCGTAAAAGATGGGAAAAAGGTCAACGCTGGGAGAGGATGAGTAAAAAAATATAATCTAGAGTGGGAAAAAAAAATCCTCCACAGCAAAGCATATATACATATTACAACATACATCTCTAGACTTGCAACAGAGGGGAGGGAGTGGGGGCTACGATGGTAGGCTGCAGCTCTTCAGGCGCTGCCCAGCCATCCATCACCCCTAAGGGATTCGCGTCAAGGGCGTTGGAATGGGGGGTGGGGTATGTGTGTGTATCGGTATCTGATTCAGATACCAGCATACTTTACGGATCGGAAATGTCCAGTCGAACCTGCTGAGATCCAAACTGAGATTTCTGATACCAAGCACCATGCCTGTGTTGTAATGTTTGCCGAAATTGATTCATCAAGCACTTCCCCGCGCGCTGTTTTGCTAGCTGGCTGCAAACTGCGGAATGTTTTTGGGGATTGGCGGCTTGTCTTAATGAGGCTGCACGATTAATCGACATCAAGGTTTTAATCAGCGCGACAACATAACTGCAAGAGTTGTTGTTTTTTTCCCTGCTGTCACCGCCATTTGAGTGACATGTTCACCAATCAGAATTGTTGAGCTTCGCGTTTCCCCGTCTCTCGCTTCAAACGGGGAGACAGACATCTCACTCTGTGCATCGCTCTTAGCATCTGAGCGCTTTTATTATTATTTTTTTTTATTTAGCAAATTTTTACTTTTTATTTGACCCCTTTTACTGTATTGCTTTTGCACTATCTTGTTCAGCTCATTCATTGCTCATGTTCTTTTTTTTTTTTCTTTTTTTCTTTTTTTTTTGCTCTATGCTTTTTTTAACCTGTAAAGCATTTTGGTTCAATTTAAAAGTTGTCGTAAATAAAATTGACTTGACTTGACTTGACCAGTAGAATTAACTAAAAACACAAAGCCCTCTTTTCACTCATTCACAATCTTTTTCCCAGTGGGCGGAAAGCAAAACTGAGGAAGCATGCACAGTGAGCCTCGTGACTTGTGAGTGAGAAGTTTGGCAAAGTAAACAAAAATTAGAAAAAATATATATATTTATTACAAAACCAAATTTATATTATGTTTATAAACTCAGGGAATACGTCCCTGGACACATGAGGACTTAAATTATGACCACCACACCGTAGCTCACTGGCATCACAATGTAAACAAACGCCATTGGTGGATCTACACCTGACATCCACTGTAATGATACCAAGTAAAGAAGCGTATCTAGGCGATACTACTATGATTACATCGATATTTTTTAGCATCACATCTTTTTTCGTTTGAAAAATATATATATTATGTTTATAAACTCAGGAAATACTGGACACATGAGGTCTTAAATTATGACTAATGTATGATCCTGAAACTACTTTGTATCGGATTGATACCTAAATTTGTGGTATCATCCTAAACTAATGTAAAGTATCCAAACAACAGAAGAATAAGTGATTATTACATTTGAACAGAAGTGTAGATAGAACATGTTGAAAGAGAAAATAAGCAGATATTAACAGTAAATGAACAAGTAAATTAATAATCCATTTTTACAGTTTGTCCTTCATAATGTTGACCAAATAATAGAATGATAAATGACACAATATGTTACTGCATATGACAGCAGCCAAATAGGAGCCTTTTTTTGCTTACTTACTAATAAAAGAAAAGTTTTCTCGTATGTTCACTATTTTATTTAAAGACTAAATTGCAATAATAAACATATGTTTAATGTACACTAAGATTTATTGTTAAAATAAAGCCAATGATGCTATTTTTGTGGTCCCCTTTATTTAGAAAAGTATCAAAATACATTTGGTATCGGGACAACCCTAGTCCATCTTAAACATTTATTCATGTTCTAACACATTTTGATCTGAAAAGCTGTCAAGCGTGCGAGTCACTTTTTAGTAAAAAAGAAGAACACAACCACTTGATTAGACTAAGACGACTTGTCGACTGAAACGGGTTCCACCGCACTGCTCGAGTTTAAAGATAAATGAGAGAAGATGGTTACAGCCGGAAGGAAAACACACGGTTGGCTTGACTGACCACAAACATTATGCTAATTGCTGACTTGCACTGATTAGACTCAGCAGAAGGGGGAGAAGCCATGTTGCTCAGTATGTGGTCAGAGAGTCCATGTTTGGAGCAGACACCGCTTCATGTTCGCCGTGTTTTAGTCGAGACAAACAGGGAGGAAGAGCAAGTATTAAGTGTGTGTGTGTGTGTGTCTACGTGTGTTTGAGAGGTCAGGCCTCCTGCTGTGAAATTCAGACTGAGGTGATTAGCGAGACATTAGTGGCTGCATGCAACTGGTTTGTGTGTGTGTCCACGGAAAGTCGAATGCTAGACTTGCACGCAAAAGAGCACAGAATTCTTGGATGAGCACAACATTGAACATCTCCATCGATTGGCCAGCTCCTGCATATGAGAAAATGGTCATTATTTACTAAGAAATGTTGATTATTTATTTATATGTTTATAATTTAACCTTTAAAACAAGGGCGTTCACAATGCGGCCGCAGAGGTATTTGCAGCCCTTAGCTATTTTTTTAAAAGATTTTAAAAACACCATTACTAAAAAAAACAAAAAACTAATGTAATTAATCACAAAACATTGTCGCATAAATCATGTATACACGCAGATTACACTGTAAAAACTGAAATCTAAGTCAGATTAAATATCTTTGCTTATTTTCTGTCTGATAAGATGATTATTCTCACTAAGCAGATTTTATGTTGGAGTGTTTTACTTGTTTTAAGGGTTTTGGTCCTAAATGATCTCAGTAAGATATTACAGCTTGTTGCTGAGATTTGATGACCTATATTGAGTAAAACATGCTTGAAACTAGAATATCAACTGATGCAAAGCTGTGTCATCAACACCCACAAGTATAAAACTACTTTTTTAAAGTAATAATTTCTTATTTCAAGCATGAAAAAAAAAAACATGATGCCGAGCGCATATCATTATGTCAAGATAATGGCACTAGCATTTACTTAATTTAAGAATATTTTTAAACATATTGAGCAAAAAGTTCTCTTTTTTTCTCTACCAAGAAAAGTGCACTTGTTATTAGTGAGAATATACTTATTTTAAGGTATTTTTGGGTTCATTGAAGTTAGCTAATTTTACTTGTTTTGGAAAGTCTTGACAAGCCGAATTTTCTTGTTCTATTGGCAGATAATTTTGCTTAGTTCAAGTAAAATGCACCTCATTTTTGTATTTTTTTTTCTTGTTTTTGAACACTGACTTTTTGCTGTGTAATCTTGCAGTTTATTTTGACCGCACGTGCTCCTTCACCATAAGGAGCGTCACCTAAAATATGTGTTGAGGAGAATCCATGTGATGTAATTTGACTGGACTTTGGATGCATAAATGATGTGCATTCAAGTAAAACATTTGAAAAATGTCCCTGTGTTACATTCTGACATTTTACCATGAATTGATGAACGTGGACCCCGACTTAAACAAGTTGAAAAACTTATTCGGGTGTTACCATTTAGTGGTCAATTGTACGGAATATGTACTGTACTGTGGAATGTACTAATAAAAGTTTCAATTAATCAAAAAAACAATATAATTTCATGTGTTTTCAAATATTGGGGTCCGTTTTAAAGTTTATAAAAATGATGCAAACAAGCAATATTGTGAATAATCGTGATTATTGCAAATTCACAATTGAGATTAAACTGATTAAAAAAAATTAAAAATATATTCTGATTATCAAAACACCGGGAGGAGAAAATGTAAATACATATTTTTAGCACGCGCAATGTGATTTATCAACACTCATCACCGTTTTGTCCTCCGTCCTACGTGTATGTTTCGACATATTTGGATTGTCAGAAATAAAAAATATTAGACATACCGTCTATTCAGCAACATCATTTTATAATTGTATAGCTGCTGGAGGACTTAAGGGCTGATTAAAACGAATTAAATTGCAATTCTGGTGACCTTTAGTATTTTTTTTTTTTTTAAATAACGTTAATATATAGCATTAAAAATATTTCTTATATGGAAAAAAATACTTCTTGAAGTATGCATTTTTGCGTACTGAGCGGAGTAAGTGCAGCCTCTCTCCAATGTACCTTCAGATGTAAAAAAAAAAAAAAAAAAAAAAAAATAGGTGTCAAGATGAGTTGCACAATTGCTTGTAAAATGCCCATAAAAAGTGGTGGATGTCTCCTGCATGATTGAATATATAAAACGCCACAGGTAGGAGCATGATAACATGAATGTTCAGTAAATGAGTGTCTCCATGGTGATGCCTTGTATAGTACACGCAAAATCCTCATTTAAATAAGGCGGTCTTTACAATTGTACACACAGTCTTAGTAAATCACACGCAACACACCCACTAACAGTACACGCTGTTTAGCATGTGCTATTTGGATCTTAGTAAATCAGGCCCATACTGTAGCTAACAGCCAAATTCAATGAAGGTGGCAATGTTACTACTGTATTCCATCCATCACATACATCTTCTTCCGCTTATCCGGGGTCCGGTTGCGGGGGCAGCAGCCTAAGCAGGGAAGCCCAGACTTCCCTCTCCCCAGCCACTTCGTCCAGCTCTTCCCGGGGGATCCCGAGGCGTTCCCAGGCCAGCCGGGAGACATAGTCTACCCAACGTGTCCTGGGTCTTCCCCGTGGCCTCCTACCGGTCGGACGTGCCCAAAACACATCCCTAGGGAGGCGTTCGGGTGGCATCCTGACCAGATGCCCGAACCATCTCATCTGGCTCCTCTCGATGTGGAGGAGCAGCGGCTTTACTTTGAGCTCCCCTCGGATGACATAGCTTCTCTAAGGGAGAGCCCCGCCACCCGGCGGAGGAAGCTCATTTCGGCCACTTGTACCCGTGATCTTGTCCTTTCGGTCATAACCCAAAGCTCATGACCATAGGTGAGGATGGGAACGTAGATCGACCGGTAAATTGAGAGCTTTACCTTCCGGCTCAGCTCCTTCTTCACCACAACGGATCGATACAGCGTCCGCATTACTGAAGACGCCGCACCGATCCGCCTGTCCACTCTTCCCTCACTCGTGAACAAGACTCCGAGGTACTTGAACTCCTCCACTTGGGGCAGGGTCTCCTCCCCAACCCGGAGATGGCACTCCACCCTTTTCCGGGCGAGAACCATGGACTCGGAATTGGAGGTGCTGATTCTCATCCCAGTCACACTCGGCTGTGAACCGATCCAGTGAGAGCTGAAGATCCTGGCCAGATGAAGCCATCAGGACCACATCCTCTACTCCTACTACTACTGTATTAGCACAGGGAAAAAAATGCTGGAGCAGTGTGGACACATGATGCCCCCTTCACGTTTCTGACTGCCCCCTCATATATATTTTTTTTTAGATTTTTAGATTTAGATTTATTGGTCCCCTTGGGGAAATTCATTGTCACTGCCGTACATTTAAACAATAGACATTACACATCATCACAAAAAACCCCAAAAAGACATCATACATGACCAACACACATTTACAGGCTTGTCAGACAGGTCAGCCGGGCCTGCTGTTAAGGGCGGCTATAGCTGCAGGGATAAGGCTTTTCCTGAGGCGGGCCCTCCGGAATTTGATGGTTCTGTACCTGCGCCCTGATGGTAGTGGGATGATGTATTGGTGTAGTGGGTGAGTGATATCCTGGACTATTGTTTTTGCCAGTCGGGTGATGGACCTGTGGTTTAAGTCTGAAATGTTGGGTGTGGGTAGGCCGATGATTTTAGCTGCTATGTTTGTAATGCGTGTGAGTTTGGTCCGGTTGTTTACAGAAAGCATGGTGAAAAAACATGTGGAACAGTACAGAAGGATGGGTTGAACAATGCTTTCTGCCTGCCTAGAACCGACCCCGATGTAAATAGGTAGTTCACAGGCCCCATGTCCACAAAATAAGTTTTGTGGAAATCAGTTATCCTAACACGCAAACACATATATATCATAGTCTTATTAGTGAAGAGGGTAAAACAATAAAACATAGGGTTTCGAAAAAACAACAAACCCTAATTGCGGTAATTACATCATTGTCTGGAATTGATCTTTTCCAAAAAAAGACATACGGTATATTCTATTCGCTGTCCTTTATGTCCACTTATTTTCCTGCTGTTGGCTTGGGCCCAAAAGCTGCCATATGAGTCACACTTGTTGCTGTAAAGATTCCTCTCCAGACAAGAAGGCACGCTGGTCCTTCTTCCTCCGCCCGAATGCCGTCTCTCTTCCGCTTTATCTGACAGCGTAATTAACAAGGCCGTGGGGGGCGTCATGTATTACCCACGGAGCAATGTGACAGACACTTTTACAGGACTTGATCTTCCCTCCACAGCCGATCGGACCTGCTCTGCCATTAAACAGCCACGAGGCTGCGTATCTTAATAATCTATTTAGTAATCTATTTATTTATATCTGCACCTTATTGCTCTATTATCCTGCATTACCATGAGCTAATGCAACAAAATGTCATTCTTATCTGTACTGTAAAGTTCAAATTTGAATGACAATAAAAGGAAGTCTAAGCCTAATCTTAAAATGTGTTTCTACACAATAATTATTTTGCTTTGTTCATTGGAGCAAATCTTCATAATGGCCTCCTTGAACTTCAAGAGCCAGTGTTGACATGTTTCTTATTCGCCTTGGTAACATAAAGCATTTAGACCGGGGTTCAGCAACCCGTGGCTCTTTAGCGCCGCCCTAGTGGCTTTCAGAGATGTGTGAAAATGGAAAAAGATGAAGAAAAAATATCTATTTTCTGTCGGAGGACAAACATGACACAAACCTTCCTAACTGTTAGAAATGCCACAGTTTATATCAAACATGCTTCTCTCATGAGAGTATTTGGCAAGCACCGTATTGTCCTACTAAATTCAGCGATCCTTGAACTCATCGTAGTTTGCTTACATGTACAACTTTCTCCGACGCTGCCACAGAAAGACGTGTTTTATGCCACTCCTTCTTTGTCTCATTTTGTCCACCAAACGTTTTATGCTGTGCGTGAATGCACAAAAGTGCGCTTTGTTGATTTTAAAGGGGAACATTATCACCAGACCTATGTAAGCGTCAATATATACCTTGATGTTGCAGAAAAAAGACCATATATTTTTTTTACCGATTTCCGAACATTAAATGGGTGAATTTTGGCGAATTAAACGCCTTTCTATTATTCGCTCTCGGAGCGATGACGTCACAACGTGACGTCACATCGGGAAGCAATCCGCCATTTTCTCAAACACATTACAAACACCGAGTCAAATCAGCTCTGTTATTTTACGTTTTTTTCTACTGTTTTCCGTACCTTGGAGACATCATGCCTCGTCGGTGTGTTGTCAGAGGGTGTAACAACACGAACAGGGACGGATTCAAGTTGCACCAGTGGCCCAAAGATGCGAAAGTGGCAAGAAATTGGACGTTTGTTCCGCACACTTTACCGACGAAAGCTATGCTACGACAGAGATGGCAAGAATGTGTGGATATCCTGCGACACTCAAAGCAGATGCATTTCCAACTGGACTGGACAGATCAGCTTTCAGGAAAAGAGAGTGGATGAGGGTATGTCTACAGAATATATTAATTGATGAAAACTGGGCTGTCTGCACTCTCAAAGTGCATGTTGTTGCCAAATGTATTTCATATGCTGTAAACCTAGTTCATAGTTGTTAGTTTCCTTTAATGCCAAACAAACACATACCAATCGTTGGTTAGAAGGCGATCGCCGAATTCGTCCTCGCTTTCTCCCGTGTCGCTGGCTGTCGTGTCGTTTTCATCGGTTTCGCTTGCATACGGTTCAAACCCATATGGCTCAATAGCTTCAGTTTCTTCGTCAATTTCGTTTTCGCTACCTGCCTCCACACTACAACCATCCGTTTCAATACATGCGTAATCTGTTGAATCGCTTAAGCCGCTGAAATCCGAGTCTGAATCCGAGCTAATGTCGCTATACCTTGCTGTTCTATCCGCCATGTTTGTTTGTATTGGCATCACTGTGTGACGTCACAGGAAAATGGACAGGTGTATATAACGATGGTTAAAATCAGGCACTTTGAAGCTTTTTTTAGGGATATTGCGTGATGGGTAAAATTTTGAAAAAAACTTCGAAAAATAAAATAAGCCACTGGGAACTGATTTTTAATGGTTTTAACCCTTCTAAAATTGTGATAATGTTCCCCTTTAATGATTTGTTGGAGTATTAATAGGGGCGGTATGGCGTAGTGGGTAGAGCGGCCGTGCCAGAAACCTGAGGGTTGCAGGTTCGCTCCCCGCCTCTTGACATCCAAATCGCTGCCGTTGTGTCCTTGGGCAGGACACTTCACCCTTGCCCCCGGTGGCGCTCACACTGGTGAATGAATGATAGGTGGTGGTCGGAGGGGCCGTAGGCGCAAACTGGCAGCCTCGCTTCCGTCAGTCTACCCCAGGGCAGCTGTGGCTACAAATGTAGCTTACCACCACCAGGTGTGAATGAATGATGGGTTCCCACTTCTCTGTGAGCGCTTTGAGTATCTAATAATAAAAAAGCGCGATATAAAATCTAATCCATTACATTATTATTATTATTAATCAGGCATATTTGGTCACTGCATGACAGCAAGCTAATCGATGCTAACATGCTATTTAAGCTAGCTGTATGTACATATTGCATCATCATGCCTCATTTGTAGGTATATTTCAGCTCATTTAATTTCCTTTACTTATGTCCTCTGTGTATTTAATTTATATTTGCATGTCTCATGACACGTTATCTGTATGTAATATTGGCTGTATTTGTGTGCCATCTTGTTCCAGACCACAGCAAACGTTACCCAGCTTGCAAAGATTGTAATTAATCCATTAGAACAGTGGTTCTCAAACTTTTTTTGTCATCCCCCACTTTGGACAAGGGGGAGTTTTCAAGCCCCACCTGCCCCCATCGCCCCAACAGAGCGCTAATGCCAAGCTTTAACATTTTCAAATTTATTGAACATCAAGTTGTATACATTCAAACTCAATAACATAAAATAACATTAAGTTCAATAATAAATAAAATAACTGTGCAGCTGTGGTATAACTTGCATCAAGTTCAATAATAAATCAAAAAAAGTGTTATAACTTGCATCACGTTCAATAATAAATCAAAAAAAGTGTTATAACTTGCATCAAGTTCAATAATAAATCAAATAAGTGTTATAACTTGCATCAAGTTCAATAATAAATCAAAAAAAGTGTTATAACTTGCATCAAGTTCAATAATAAATCAAAAAAGTGTTATAACTTGCATCAAGTTCAATAATAAATCAAAGTGTTATAACTTGCATCACGTTCAATAATAAATCAAAAAAAGTGTTATAACTTGCATCAAGTTCAATAATAAATCAAATAACTTGCATCAAGTTCAATAATAAATCAAAAAAAGTGTTATAACTTGCATCAAGTTCAATAATAAATAAAACAAAAGTGTTATAACTTGCATCAAGTTCAATAATAAAAAAAAGTGTTATAACTTGCATCAAGTTCAATAATAAATCAAATAAAAGTGTTATAACTTGCATCAAGTTCAATAATAAATCAAATAACTTGCATCAAGTTCAATAATAAATCAAAAAAGTGTTATAACTTGCATCAAGTTCAATAATAAATAAAACAAAAGTGTTATAACTTGCATCAAGTTCAATAATAAATCAAAAAAAGTGTTAACTTGCATCAAGTTCAATAATAAATAAAACAAAAGTGTTATGACTTGCATCAAGTTCAATAATCAATCAAAAAAAGTGTTATAACTTGCATCAAGTTCAATAATAAATCAAATAACTTGCATCAAGTTCAATAATAAATACAATATAAGTGCCACTTTGCAATCTTTGCAAAAAAAAAAAGGAGGAGCTATGCATTTGGCAAGGCAGGACAAGTGACAGCACTTTCCCCCAGGAGAGCCACCTTGCTTCACTGTGAAACAGCACGGCTGTATGATCAGCTCCCATTTCCTCACACAGTGCAGAGAACAGTCGCGCTTTCAGTGGTCGTGTTTTGATCAAATTTACCGCGCTCACAACATGTTAAAACCTCATTGAGTTCGGGGCTGAGCTGCCTTGACGCGAGTGCTTCCCGATGAATGACACAGTGTGTGCCCGTCACATTTTTGTTTCTCTGCAGGCGCTGGCTCTGGCTCGACGACCTTTGAGGTGCGAGTCACAAATGTATATATTTGTGTAATTGTGGTCCACACATTAGCCTGCTACCCATCCGCGCGAAAGTTTGTTCCGCTTAGCCCCGCCCCCATTAGTTACTGTTGCTATGTCTGTCAAACTTTCGCTCGTACCGAGAAATATAAAGCCTACAGTAAAAATAAGTACCGGTAATTTCCATTTATTTATATAGCGGATTCCACAGACAGAATCACAAAGTGATTTACAGTGTGTATAGAAAATGAAAACATAGTAAAAAAAAATAATCTAAGAATATAATAATTAAAAAAAAAAATTTAAAGTGAAATTTCCTCCCGTTCCTCGCGCCCCACCTGTCATGTCTCTATTCCCCACCAGTGGGGCGCGCCCCACACTTTGAGAAACGCTGCATTAGAAGAAGACAGCCTGACGTTTCCTTTAACTTGGACACACACATCTATACCCTTGGCCATTCTAAGACAGTCATTTCCAGAAGTAAGCGCATCCTGTGAGAAGCCTCCATTTTACTAATGGAGGCAAAAATGTGTGGAATAAAAATTTAAATACAAAATTTCTGTCAACAAAGATTTGCGTCAGCTTTTGATAGTAGGCTAATATAGACACGTACATCATGTGTTGCCTTCATTATAACACTTTCATAAGGCTTTTAATTTTTCGCGGATCCAGATGGATTGTCTTTTTGTATTTTTAGTCCAATATGGCTCTTTCAACATTTTGGGTTGCCGACCCCTGGCTTAGACAGACAATGATGTAGTTCCTTGTACTGCCCTTGTATTGATGTAAGTGAGAAATACGAGAGTCAAGAAGAGGAAAGTGAAATAATATGAAGAATCTTTTGATCTTCCATGGAATGTAATAATGGGACGTGGGCACGCTTTCAAAAATAATCTGCCTCAATTTCATAATTACTCTGTGCTGGGCTTTCACGCAATTAGCATGTTAATTAACCCAAAACCACTGTGTGCGTGCGTTTAGGGATGAGGGATTTTTTGATGAAAGTGGATCAAATAGGAAACAGCAGGAAAGTGCACAGAATGGTAAGAGAAGTGAAAGTGTTTGCTGAGTGACAAACATATTGGGAATGTGTGAAAGAGGACGCTTGTGTGGCCATCGGAGGACTGAGCAAAGGTTACTCCTGTTAAAGCACCGGTGTCAAACTCAAGACCCGGGGGCCAGATCTGGCCCGCCACATCATTTTGAATGGCCCGTGAAAGCCTGGAAATAATATGCATCAATGAAGTACTTTATCTTTCTTTCTTTTTTTTATTTTGACAGGGAAAAAAATGCATGCAATTTCTTTTAAACTGTATCTATCTAAGGCCCAAAACATCATAAGGGATCCATCTCACCCCGGACATAAACTTTTTGAACTGCTGCCCTCGGGCAGGAGATACAGGACAATAAAATGCCGGACAAACAGATTTAAGAACACTTTTTACCCAAGACCAATAGTGTCGCTGAACACAAGGCATAAAAAAGAATGACTGTGCATGTGAGCTGTGTGCTTGGTATTTTATGTATTATTTTTAGAGGTGTCCGATAATATCGGACTGCTGATATTATCGGCCGATAAATGCTTTGAAATGTAATATCGGGAATGATCGGTTTCAAAAAGTAAAATGTATGACTTTATAAAACGCCGCAGTACGGAGTGGTACACGGACGTAGGGAGAAGTACAGAGCAGTTGCGTCTCCGAGTCATACTTGCCAACCCTCCCGATTTTCATGGGAGACTCCCAAATTTCAGTGCCCCTCCCGTAAATCTCCCGGGGCAACCATTCTCCCGAATTTCTCCCGATTTCCACCCAGACAACAATATTGGGGGCGTGCATTAAAGGCACTGCCTTTGCGTGCCGGCCCAATCACATAATATCAACGGCTTTTCACACAAAAAAGGAAATGCAATGCATACTTGGTCAACAGGTCACACTGAGGGTGGCCGTATGAACAACTTTAACACTGTTACAAATATGCGCCACACTGTGAACCCACACCAAACAAGAATGACAAACAGATTTCGGGAGAACATCCGCACCGTAACACAACATAAACACAACAGAACAAATACCCAGAACCCCTTGCAGCACTAACTCTTCCGGAACGCTACAATATACACCCCCTGCTCCCCAACCCCACCCACCTCAACCTCCTCATGCTCTCTCAGGTAGAGCATGTCCCAAATTCCAAGCTGCTGTTTTGAGGCATGTTAAAAAAAATAATGCACTTTGTGACTTCAATAATAAATATGGCAGTGCCATGTTGGCATTTTTTTCCAAAACTTGACTTGATTTATTTTTGGAAAACCTTGTTACATTGTTTAATGCATCCAGCGGGGCATCACAGCAAAATTAGGCATAATAATGTGTTAATTCCACAACTGTATATATCGGTATCGGTTGATATCGGAATCGGTAATTAAGAGTTGGACAATATCAGAATATTGGATATCGGCAAAAAAGCCATTATCGGACATCTGTAATTATTTTTATCTATTTATCTGAGTACCATGTTCTTATGTTTTTTATGTGTCATTATAAATTTGCACTAAATTAGTTTGCTTGCAATTTCGTTGTACAATGTACAATGACAATAAATATATATTCTATTCTAATGCAACAGATGTTATATTATCATACATTCGAAACATTTTTTGGGGTAAAAACATACGTAAATATCTACTTAGCCGTATGATTTCAAAAGCGAGTTATCCATCAAATTGTATGCTGTAAACATGACAATATATACTTTTTTAAAACAGCTCGGTCTTCAGAATCCTACCGTAAGAAAAAAAACTGTGCTACCATTTTTACATTTACCATATTTTTTTATGCAACAAAACTAACAAAAAACTGGTGGCTCAATCACCAGAATTTTACAGTAAAATAGAGTGTGACCATTTTACTGTAAATTTTATGGTAAAATTCTGGTGATTGAGCGGCCAGTTTTTTGTTAATTTTGTTGCATAAAAAAATACGGTTGTACATATCTAGCATCTAGTCGATACTACTATGATTACATCGGTATTTTTTAGCATCACACAATCTTTTTCCCATTTTTTTAAATGAGATAAGCTCCAGCACCCCCCGCGACACCGAACGGGACGAGCGGTAGAAAATGGATGGATGGGATGGATTATGTTTATGAAGTCAGTAAATACATCTCTGGACACATGAGAACTTTGATTATGACCAATGTACGATCCTGTAACTACTTGGTATCGCATCGATACCTACATTTGTGGTATCATCCAAAATTAATGTAAAGTTTCAAACAACAGAAGAAGAATTAGTGATTAATACATTTGAACAGAAGTGTATATAGAACATGTTGAAACGGGAAAAAAAAGATATTAAGAGTAAATGCCCAAGTGGATTAATAATACATTTTTACAACTTGTCCCTCATAATTTTGGCAAAATAGAATGAGAAATCAATGACGTCATTCTCTAATTGCTGTATTTTATTTTTTATTATTTATGGACGCTGTGGGAATTTTCAGCAAAAAAAAGGGAAATAATTGTGGACTTTATCAAGTTTTACTTTAGTGAGATCTTGTTATAATTTTGTCATTTAATAAAAATAAACTCAATAGGCATATTTTGCGTAAATATTTTTGTAAATGAAGGCAGCAAATGCACTTGAATATAAATGTGAATTAAACCGTAGTCCCAAATCAGCATATGCAGGTTAGCCTAATAGTTCATCTGTTTAGAAGTCGGAGGCTATTTACTAAATAAACGCAGCTGTCATTCGGACTGTAAGGATATTTAATAATCAATAAATCATCACACACA
Organism: Nerophis lumbriciformis; assembly: GCF_033978685.3. NCBI lineage: Eukaryota > Metazoa > Chordata > Actinopteri > Syngnathiformes > Syngnathidae > Nerophis > Nerophis lumbriciformis. The sequence continues at coordinate 11,405,899 of NC_084557.2, read as the reverse complement.
CTTAGAATACACTGGCAATGCTTCAAATACATTAAAGTGCTATTTTTTTTTTTTTTTAAACCCACTGGCATTGACTTCTGCAACTAAGATAGTGGCGCAGAAAATAGCTTAAAATCACAACAAACAGAAAACCTAAAGCAGAAGACACCCTTTCAAAGTAAAATGTTTCATAATAAAAGCTGTCGTATAAACATGCATGGGCATGGGGAATTCTTAAAAGGTAGCATTAAATCTATTTGTATATATATATATATATATATATATATATATATATATATATATATATATATATATGTGGGGTATATATACATACATATATACATACATATGTGTGTGTATATATATATATATATATATATACTGTATATATATATATAAGTATCAGATATACAGTACAAATGTATGGAAAACACTACACATGATGTACCTCTGTTTTTTAGTAACATGCATTAGAACACAGGAGATAATATTTAAAGAGCACGAGCTCAACGCACTTGATGCATTGTTTGACACTGAAGCAGTGAACTGTGAGGTGTGTGTGTGTGTGTGTGTGTGTGTGTGTGTGTGTGTGTGTGTGTGTGTGTGTGTGTGTGTGTGTGTGTGTGTGTGTGTGTGTGTGTGGCTGCAGTATGAGTTGGTGGTTGCAAAGTGGCGATATTGTAACAATTTTAGACCAAAAACAGGATGAGATACATTTCATGGTCATTCGAAAAGACCAAATTCACACTTGCCGGCGTGCAAGTGCACACACTAAAAATAACCTTGACTGGGAGAGAAAGTAGCTGTGGCTCACTCACCGATCATGTGATTTGCAACATGAATCTGGATCTCCCGCTCGGTCTCAAACGTCATTTGGCACTTAATACACTGGTAGGTCTTTTTCTGGGAAAGACAGAAACAAAGTTGCAAGGTGAGTTGAGGTTAATTGTTACGAAAAAGATCCAGTAATAAATGTTTTCTAACTGTGATACCATGATAGAATGTACCGGATTATAAGGCACACTGCTGATGAGCGGGTCTATTCAGGTCTATTTTCATACCATGGGCGCACCGCATTTAAGGGCTCATATTATGATTTTTTTCTTGTGGTCTACATAACATGTGATGGTGGTTCTTTGGTCAAACATAGATGATGTTTTACAGATCATCTTCAAGTCGCTTTCTGACAGTCGCTTCAGGATGCGGCGTTTTGTGGGCAGTCTTATTTACGTGGCTCACCTTCGACAGCGTTTTCTCCCCGTCATCTTTGTTGTAGCGGTGTAGCCTTCAAGGACGGGAGTCTACAAAGGCGGACGCGCGCAAGTTTGCAGGACTTATGCAGATCCCAAATACACATCAGCAGGTACCACAAGGTAATAAAAATTGGTTTTACATAATATTGCAAAACAAAACGCCAGATAATATGTCTGCTAATGGGTGCCATTTTGCAGTTCTTATACACACACCATAATAATAATACTCAGATTTTGAATCCCAGTACATCTGACTATGGTAGCTGTAATGCGCCGACAATCCCTCAAGCGGCACGGCTTTGTAGCTTACCAAAGTCGTATTAAAACGTTTTGACAGATTTTTGAGGCCGTGTGGAATGTTCTATATTTTCAATGTAACATTTAAAGTTTTGGTGTCGTTTACTGCCATCATATTGTAGCCTACATGTATCTCTTATGTATGACTGCCATCTACTGGTCACACTTATCATTACACAATGTACCAAATAAAATAGCTTCGAGGTCGGTAAGCACAACCAGAATTATTCCGTACGTTAGGCGCACCGATTTATAAGGCGCACTGTCGATTTTTGAGAAAATTAAAGGATTTTAAAGGGCAACATTATCACCAGACCTATGTAAGCGTCAATATATACCTTGATGTTGCAGAAAAAAGACCATATATTTTTTTAACCGATTTCCGAACTCTAAATGGGTGAATTTTGGCGAATTAAACGCCTTTCTATTATTCGCTCTCGGAGCAGATGTGACGTCACGTTGTGACGTCACATCGGGAAGCAATCCGCCATTTTCTCACTTTCGTCGGTGTGTTGTCGGAGGGTGTAACAACACGAACAGGGACGGATTCAAGTTGCACCAGTGGCCCAAAGATGCGAAATTGGCAAGAAATTGGACGAAATTTGTTCAAAGTACGAAGGTGTGGGGAAAGCCGACGAAATGGTCAGTCGTTTGTTTCGCACACTTTACCGACGAAAGCTATGGTACGACAGAGATGGCAACCGTCCCTTATGCCACCGAAGATGATCAAGAGAAGAATATCGACCCTAGCTTCCCTGGCATGCTGATATCAACTCCAAAACTGGACAGATCAGCTTTCAGGAAAAGAGAGCGGATGAGCGTATGTCTACAGAATATATCAATTGATGAAAACTTTATTCATTACTCGCGGTTTTACGTAAATTATTATACATAAACTGTGTTTACCAATAATTTAGCTAAAAAACATTTTTTTTTTTCAATCATTCGAGTATATTCGGGTAGTCTTGTGTAATGCAGTATTTTGTGTCTATTTAGGTATGGTTAACCTGAGTGCTAAAATCGTGGAAAAATATATGTTCTTAGCGCGCCTGAAATGGGCTGTCTGCACTCTCAAAGTGCATGTTGTTGCCAAATGTATTTCATATGCTGTAAACCTAGTTCATAGTTGTTAGTTTCCTTTAATGCCAAACAAACACATACCAATCGTTAGTAAGAAGGCAATCGCCAAATTCGTCCTCGCTTTCTCCCGTGTCGCTGGCGGTCGTGTCGTTTTCGCTTGCATACGGTTCAAACCGATATGGCTCAATATCTTCAGTTTCTTCTTCAATTTCGTTTTCGCTACCTGCCTCCACACTACAACCATCCGTTTCAATACATGCGTAATCTGTTGAATCGCTTAAGCCGCTGAAATCCGAGTCTGAATCCGAGCTAATGTCGCTATAGCTTGCTGTTCTATGCGCCATGTTTGTTTGTGTTGGCATCACTATGTGACGTCACAGGAAAATGGACGGGTGTATATAACGATGGTTAAAATCAGGCACTTTGAAGCTTTTTTTTAGGGATATTGCGTGATGGGTAACATTTTGAAAAAAACTTCGAAAAATAAAATAAGCCACTGGGAACTGATTTTTAATGGTTTTAACCCTTCTGAAATTGTGATAATGTTCCCCTTTAAGTGCGCCTTATAGTCCGAAATATACGGTAAGTCATTTACTCACAGACATCCAAATATTACAGGTTAAAGCAATGAATGTGAAACAGCCAGTCACCTAACAGATTCATAAATCTACATAAAAAGTGACAGGAACAAAGACGGCGAGAAGCAAAGGACCCGATTATTCATTCATTGCACACTGTGATCACTCAAGCACAAACACAAATACACAAAGGCCCAAACACCACTGTCTCTTTCCCTGTTGCACCTTGGTAGACTTACAAACACACACAAACACACACACACACACACGCACACAAACACAAATCCTAGTTGGTCGTCTCTCTGCTGTCAGACGATGTAGAAACAAGGTGCGTGTAAGATAAAAGGGTCCCTGAAAACACACCCACTCCAACATACATGCAGCAGCTCCCAGAGAGCCCGACTGTCTATATCAACTATAGCACACATCGTGCCACAGCACCCAAAACAACAACTGCAGAACACAAATGTGTGAATTTTTAATTTGTACGTTTTCACACGAGCTTTAACTATGACCAATGTTACCTTTAATTTGTCATATGTGTGAGCCAACGCAAAAACACCCTGAGTATTGAGTGGAATACATGTGGCCATACCAAACCTGACATACCAATTTAAATGTCTCGTTATAATCAAGTGACAGTAGTCATTTTCTATTATTTAGATTATTTTCTAATATAATCCAATCCAATCCACTTGATTTTTATAGAGCACATGTAAACAACAAAAAATGTTTCCAAAGTGCTGCACAAAAAATATTAAAAACAAGATTCAAATACTATCCTTAGCTCCACCAATGACTGAATTAAAACAAAATAAATACATATAAAACCAATGTAAAAACAGTATAAAAATAAATATGATTAAAAGGGTAAAACCAATTAAAACAATAAATAGAAATAAAAATGTAAAAACACAGAAGACCATGGCCTAGTGGTTAGAGTGTGTAAGTAGGTTGTGAGTTCAAACCCCGGCCGAGTCATACCAAAGACTATAAAAATGGGACCCATTACCTCCCTGCATCAGCATCAAGGGTTGGAATTGGGGGGTTAAATCACCAAAAATGATTACCGGGCACGGCCACCGCTGCTGCTCACTGCTCCCCTCACCTCCCAGGGGGTGATCAAGGGTGATGGGTTAAATGCAGAGAATAATTCCGCCACACCTAGTGTGTGTGTGACAATCATTGGTACTTTAACTTTAACTTAACACAACTCACGTAGTGTTAAAAGCCAGAGAATAAAAGTGGGTCTTAAGACAAGACTTAAAAGACTCCACTGTCTAATATAAGTGATTTAGCCTACTTAAACTTGTTTTTTTTATCAGCTATGTACTATAGTATTTTATGCCTGGGTGTGGGTTTGGAAAGATTGTATACCCCTTTCAGAAAACACATTTACTTCCCTTTAAATCATTCACATGTTGCACAATGAGATGTAAGCCTGGGATAAAGTGTACTTACTGTCTGTAAAATATATATTTTTATTAGCTTTCCTGTAATCTAATAACAGCATTTCAGGATTAATATTCATAAATGAACATTCTTGATAAATGACAGGAGCAAAAGCACATATCTGATTAGGGAGTCATAGTGTAACGACCCGGAATTACATTTTATGTGTGGTGTTGGAGTTGTTCGACTTTTTGTGTGGCCATAAACGCATCAGTGAGAGACAGCTGTTGATATGACCGATAACAAAGAGTTGCTTTAGGCTTGGTTTTGCTAAATAGAAGTATTTTACTCATGTTTTTGATGTGGTTATGGCCGCTAAATAATTTCGATAAACAATGGGATCCATGGAATTCCTGACCTCCTTAAAGTGTCTCGACACGCGTGAGCAATGCGCAATTGCACCTTAGAGGGAACGTTGACTATAGGGCTGCAACAACTAATCGATTAAATCGATTATAAAAATAGTTGGCGATTAATTTAGTCATCGATTCGTTGGATCTATGCTATGCGCATGCGCAGAGGCTACTTTTTATTTATTTATTTATTTTATAAACCTTTATTTATAAACTGCAACATTTACAAACAGCTGAGAAACCCATCCATCCATCCATCCATTTTCTACCGCTTGTCCCTTTTGGGGTCGCTGGAGCCTACCCTGGACAAGTCGCCACCTCATCGCAGGGCCAACACAGATAGACAGACAACATTCACACTCACATTCACAAACAATAATCAAAATAAGTATGGTGCCAGTATGCTGTTTTTTTCTCAATACAATACTGGAAAGGATAGAAATGTAGTTTGTCTCTTTTATCCGATTGTTAATCGATTAATCGAATTAATAATCGACAGATTCATCGATTATCAAATTAGTTGTTAGTTGCAGCCCTAGTTGATTATGACCAACACTGGGTCATCTTTTTCTCACCTTAGGAGCGGGTGAAGCCTCGGCCTTTTTCCCGGCTGAGCTTTCAGGGCTGACATCGGGGTGATCGGTCTGGACATGACTCTCCAAGTCCTCCACGCTTTCGAACTTCACCCCACACTCAGGACACCTCAGCCCGGACACAGGCTTCTCCCCCTGCGTGTCCCCTGGTGTGAGAGCCCCTCCTTGGTTGGGGCTATGGCCGTTAGTGCCCCTAATGGTAGTCAAAATTAATTGAGTTTAATAAACACAGACCATTGGAGGGAAAAAGTCAAAGATCATTGCAAACAGAGTGGTACCTTGGTTTCAGTACTACGGTCTAACACAGTGGTTCTCAAATGGGGGTACGCGTACCCCTGGGGGTACTTGAAGGTATGCCAAGGGGTACGTGAGATTTTTTTCAAAATATTCTAAAAATAGCAACAATTCAAAAATCCTTTATAAATATAAATAAAAACCTATCTTTTTTTCCAAATAGTTCAAGAAAGACCACTACAATGAGAAATATTTTGCACTGTTATACAATTTAATAAATCAGAAACTGATGACATAGTGCTGTATTTTACTTCTTTATCTCTTTTTTTCAACCAAAAATGCTTTGCTCTGATTAGGGGGTACCGGTACTTGAATTTAAAAAAAATTCACAGGGGGTACATCACTGAAAAAAGGTTGAGAACCACTGATCTAACACACTGCAAAAACTGAAATCTAAGTACCGGTAAGATGAAATATCTCAAATAAGGGTGATATTTGCTTATTTTCTGTCTGATAAGATAATTCTTCTCACTAAACAGATTTTATGTTAGAGTGTTTTACTTGTTTTAAGTGTTTTAGTCCTAAATGATCTCAGTAAGATATTACAGCTTGTTGCTGAGATTTGATGACCTATATTGAGTAAAACATGCTGGAAACTAGAATATCAACTGTTGCAAAGCTGTGTCATCAACACTCACAAGTATAAAACTACTTTTTTAAAGTAATCATTTCTTATTTCAAGCATGAAAAAAAAAAATCATGACTTTGACACAATTGTGTTTCATTAAAACAGATGACAGCCAAATTGACTTTGCTGTTTTATTTTCAATGAAACAATAGAAAATACGTACTCATATAGTAGTACAGTTGTTTTTAGTGAGAATATACTTATTTTAAGGTATTTTTGGGTTCATTGAGGTTAGCTAATTTTACTTGTTTTGGAAAGTCTTGACAAGCCAAATGTTCTTGTTTTATTGGCAGATAATTGTAGTTCAAATAAAATACACCTAATTTTTGTTCTTGTTTTTGAACACTGACTTTTTGCAGTGCGGGGATTTCAAACTGGTTTTCATTGAGGGCCACATCAGAGGGCCGCTTGTAACAGCGAATAATGTATGAATTTGCCTCTGGATTTCATTATTAATTAGATTAATTTTTTTTAAGTAGACTATTGATTTCACAGTAAAAACTTGACATATACAAAATGTTACTGTAAAATAGTGTTGTTGTTTTTTATTTCTAAAACATTTTATGGTGAATATAAAAACCGTACCACTGTTTTGTTTTTAACGGAAAAAGCTGGCAGGTTAGTTGCCAGAATTTTACTATTACATTTAAATTGGTTTTTACAACATTATATTGTTAATGGAAAAACAGTACAGGTTCCTTTTTTATTCTGGCAACTTAGCTGCCGGTTTTTCTGCCGTAAAAACAAATGTATCGTATTGAATCGAATCGATGTCAATTGAATCATTACACCCCTGGTAAGTTCTGATTGGTTTGGTCCAATCTAATGGCATAAACTACTGTAGTATTGATAGCAGAGTCTTGTCCTGTCCTGTCCTGGGCATGACGTTAAAGTGCATCCGGCAGTCGAGGCTCCTCTATGGGGTCTTGGGGCACTAGGAGGTTAACCCCTTTACTACTGTTACCCCAGGTGGCCCTTGGCAAAGGCCTAGTACCTGTCTGCCCTCCTAGCCAGGGATACGGTGAAGACTTCAACGGCGGAGCACGCGGAAGACAGTAGATTTAAGAACTACCACAACGGCTGCGATGGCAGAAGAAGGCTGCAGCAGAAAAGGGTCCACAGTCGTCTTGGACTCCATGCCACTGGACCCTGACCCCATTCTGTCAAGGATCGTGTGGTGACACAGGCATCCTCCATAAAGGTATACACCCCTACCAGAAGGATCGTCATACTCGTTCGAGTGACCGCCGATGATGATTGATCGCAGAGGTGAGACGATTGAAGAGCCTAGCGGACGCCACGTTTGTACTTTGCTACGAGTTGTAAGTTGAATTCAACAGTGTTTCTCGTCTTCTTTATCTTCCTGTAACTTTATTTAGCCCCATGGTGGACTACTCTGCGGTAAAAAAGTACATAGACCGAGTCACCAAATTCTTTGTTTTGGCACTCGATTCTGCGGAACTGCAAACTGACTAGCTTATGGCGCACTATGTAAGACATCGCACGAAAACCGGGACAAACTGTTGGCAAAGTTTTTTATAGAAACCAAAGGAAAAGTGGGGCGTACAAAAACCGAGGTACCACTGTGATATGTATGCATGTACTGTATGCAGCCATATGACATCTTATTGTATCTAGAGCAGTGGTTCTTAACCTTGTTGGAGGTATCGAACCCCACCAGTTTCATATGCGCATTCACCGAACCCTTCTTTAGTGACCCACATATGCGGTCCTCTCCAAGGTTTCTCATAGTCATTCACATCGACGTCCCACTGGGGTGAGTTTTTCCTTGCCCTTATGTGGGCTCTGTACCGAGGATGTCGTTGTGGCTTGTGCAGCCCTTTGAGACACTTGTGATTTAGGGCTATATAAATAAACATTGATTGATTGATTGATTGATAGTGACAAATAAAATGTTTTTTTTCAAATTCAAGACAAAGTTATATGTTTTTGGTAACACTTTAGTATGGGTAACATATTGTAAGTAACAAAGACTTACTTTAGAGTTATTTGGACACTCGGGGAACATATTCTAAGTAATAAAGACTTAATTTAGAGTCATTTGGTTAGGGTTAGGGCCAGGGTTAGAGGGTTAGGGTTATAATAAGGCCATGCCGAATAAGTACTTAATAATGACTAGTTAAGAGCCAATATGTTACTAATTTGCATGTTAATAAGCAACTAATTAATGGTGAATATGTTCTCCATATCCAACCGGAACTTCTCTACCTCGCGCACTAGCTCAGGCTCCTTCCCCCCCGGCGAGGTGACGTTCCACGTCCCAAGAGCTAGCTTCTGTAGCCGAGGATCGTACCGCCAAGTGCCCTGCCTTCGGCTGCCGCCCAGCTCACATTGCACCCGACCTCTATGGCCCCTGCTATGGGTGGTGAGCCCATTGGAGGGGGGACCCACGTTGCCTCTTCGGGCTGTGCCCGGCCGGGCCCCATGGGGACAGGCCCGGCCACCAGGCGCTCGCCATCGTGCCCCAACTCCGGGCCTGGCTTTTTGCAGATGATGTGGTCCTGATGGCTTCATCTGGCCAGGATCTTCAGCTCTCACTGGATCGGTTCGCAGCTGAGTGTGAAGCGACTGGGATGAGAATCAGCACCTCCAAGTCCGAGTCCATGGTTCTCGCCCGGAAAAAGGTGGAGTGCCATCTCCGGGTTGAGGAGGAGATCTTGCCCCAAGTGGAGGAGTTCAAGTACCTCGGAGTCTAGTTCACGAGTGAGGGAAGAGTGGATCGTGAGATCGACAGGCGGATCGGTGCGGCGTCTTCAGTAATGCGGACGCTGTATCGATCCGTTGTGGTGAAGAAGGAGCTGAGCCGGAAGGCAAAGCTCTCAATTTACCGGTCGATCTACGTTCCCATCCTCACCTATGGTCATGAGCTTTGGGTTATGACCGAAAGGACAAGATCACGGGTACAAGTGGCCGATATGAGTTTCCTCCGCCGGGTGGCGGGGCTCTCCCTTAGAGATAGGGTGAGAAGCTCTGGCATCCGGGGGGAGCTCAAAGTAAAGCCGCTGCTCCTCCACATCGAGAGGAGCCAGATGAGGTGGTTCGGGCATCTGGTCAGCATGCCACCCGAGCGCCTCCCTAGGGAGGTGTTTAGGGCACGTCCGACTGGTAGGAGGCCACGAGGAAGACCCAGGACACGTTGGGAAGACTATGTCTCCCGGCTGGCCTGGGAACGCCTCGGGATCCCCCGGGAGGAGCTGGACGAAGTGGCTGGGGAGAGGGAAGTCTGGGCTTCCCTGCTTAGGCTGCTGCCCCCGCGACCCGACCTCGGATAAGCGGAGGAAGATAGATGGATGGATGGATTGATGGATGTTCCCCATACTAAAGTGTTACCATGTTTTTTTACTGGTGCATAAAATGAACCATGCATGAACATCACCTTGTTCAAACAACAAAACCAACACAGTCCATAAACTCACAACAAATTACACACCTGCAAATCACTCAGCTGTTGCCGTATCCGTAATACGCCGATAGGGAGAAGTTAGTATTTACACGATGAGTCGGGTGTGTTTTGACCTCCGCCGAACCCCTGAGGCCGACTCACCGAACCCCTAGGGTTCCATCGAACCCAGGTTAAGAACCACTGATCTAGTATGACCCTATATTTCAATGCAACTTTAAAAATCTAATAGCCATATGCAGTATCACTTTGCGGTCTTGTGTTGCATCTAAAGTGTGTTACCTGCTCATGCAGCTGGCACAGAGGCCATAAGGCAGGCCGTTCACGTCCAGCTTCACCAGCTCCCCTTTGTTCTTAAACTCCTTGAGACAAAAAGCACACTTATAAAACTTGTGCTGCTGCAGCTGCCCGTTGGGGGAGGAAGACGCCGAGCCGTTTCCTGCTGCGTTCCCTAGTCCCCCTCCGGTTGGTCCAAGAGTGGAGCCGGTGGAGAGTTTCTGCATGTGGAAAGTGCCGTGGATCTTAAGCTCCAGGGTGGAGGTGACGGTCTGCATGCAGACTACACAGCGGAAGCCCGTGAGGGAGTTTCTGAGGTCAGGGTGCATCTGGCAGTGCTCTATAAACTCCTCCTCGCTATGCAGCGGCATCTTACAGATTCGACAGGTTCCTGTGTCCAGGCTCTTACTGTGGGTCACCTGTGGAAGGTAGAGAGTGAAAAGTGATCATGTGCTGGACATAGATGTCATAGTTAAGCAGTCCCCCCAGGAATTGGTGATGTTGGGATTAACTTAATATTATCTGCAGTAGTAGAGAAATAAATAACACAAAAAATGGCTACAACAACCATAATGAGAAAAAATTAAAGTACAGTAGCACAGTAGGCCCAAGTATTCATCAAACACCACCACAATGACCAATACCAAAGTGCAGTAGCGCAGTAGGCCCAAGCATCCATCAAGCAACAAATAAATAATTGATTTAACTTAATATATGGAGGACTACAGAAATATAAATAACACAAAAATGGCTACCACAGTGCCAATTCACACAAATTCAACCAATCACAACTTTGTCTAATGCCTGCAACATCCGCACACAATTTGGCCAATCGGCGCCATTTTCACGAATCAAGTTTTTGTATGAGCGGCGCTTAAACGCAACAATCAAAACTTAGGTTTATTTCCTATGTAGACTACGCAGGCATGGCAATCGCTAACAATATATCGACGCTTAAATGCTCAATTTGTCATCCTGTAAAGAAAAAAGTTAGCAACTGCTATGTAAAGGAAAAGGGGCAGGATTAAATAAGCTCTGCTTCGTCCTACTCCTTTTCGAACATGTTGAAAAGAGAAACTGGAAATTGTGATGTATCGAAATAAACTCAAACTAAAAAAAAAACTCCTGCACAGCTCAGACCTACTTCCTGTCTTCGGCGCTAAGCCTTCTGGGTAAAGCAGTATATTAACATTTAGCGTCCACATGTCCTAGTTTACATGTATCTATATCAGGGGTCACCAAGCTTTTTGAAACCAAGAGCTACTTCTTGGGTACTGATTAATGCGAAGGGCTACCAGTTTCCATCCATCCATTTTCTACCGCTTATTCCCTTTGGGGTCGCGGGGGGCGCTGGAGCCTATCTCAGCTACAATCGGGCGGAAGGTGGGGTACACCCTGGACAAGTCGCCACCTCATCGCAGGGGCTACCAGTTTGATACACACATAAATAAATTGCCAGAAATAGCCAATTTGCTCAATTTACCTTTAACTCTATGTTATTATTAATAATTAATGATATTTATCTTTGTGGAAACACTGATCATCTTAATGATTTCTCACAATAAATATATATAGAATCAGATAAATATCAATATGCAACACTTTATTTTTATATTTTCTCTAAGTGCACATTTTTCAAATTGAACATTTTCAAATGATCACTTCTAAGACAGTCTTTTGAAATCACAATATCCCATTTTAACTAGCTAGCCACTAACATTTTTCAACAAATCATGAATTACTTTGCACCATGTTTGTACAAATAATAACTCATGTAAAATACAAAAGTCAACTCTCAAATTTTTAAATAAATCATGTCACACTTTGAACTGGACACCAAATCTGTTATCTGTTTCTTTGTCAGTTAGTGAAGACCAAGTCTTTAAAATATTTTCTTGGATTTTCAAATTCTATTTGAGTTTTGGCTCTCTTAGAATTAAAAATGTTTAGCAAAGCGAGGCCAGATTGCTAGTAAATAAATCAAATTTAAAAAAATAGAGGCAGCTCACTGGTAAGTGCTGCTATTTGAGCTATTTTTAGAACAGGCCAGCGGGCTACTCATCTGGTCCTTACGGGCTACCTGGTGCCCGCGGGCACCGCGTTGGTGACCCTTGATCTTTATGTATTTTTTTAGCCTTTATCTATCGAGGGCAGGCGTGTCAAACTGGTTTTCATTGAGGGCCACGTCGCAGTTATGGTTGCCTTCAGAGGGCCGATTTAAACAGTAAATAATATGCAGTATGAATATAAACGTGTGTATATAAAACATGTGTATAATTGTCTGTCTTTTTTTACGTACGCTGTACAAAACCAAATCTTTGGATTGTACTGTATAAAGCTGGCAGTCTAGTCGCCACAATTTTACCGTAATATTTGCAGATTTTTGTTTTTTTACAGCATATAAAAAAATACATGGAATGAAATTACGGTAAATGGAGTGGAAAAACAGTACCACTGTTTTTTTAACGTAAAAATTCATGCAAGTTTTTTTATACAGTAAAATATACGGTTTTTGTGTTTTATAGTGCATTATTACTCTATATTGAAAGTGGATTTTACTGTAAAATTTTTACATGAACAGTTTTTTATATTACTTACTTTGAAATCATAAGTCAAGCAGATATTCAAGCATTTATCTTTATTTGAACAATAACATTGTTTTGAAATGTATGATGATATAATATTTTGTTTTATTATTAGAGATGAATAAAGTGTAAATATATGTAACTGTACACAGTACATTTATTTTTGTAATACATTTATTAAGAAAAGATAAGGTACTTTATTCACACTTATTATTTCCATGCTTTCAGGGGCCACACAAATTAACGTGGCAGGCCAAATCTTGAGTTAAACACCTGTGATCAGGGTAAAGCTCTTAGGAACAGATTCTCATTAGCAATTATGACCTAGCAAAGATGCTGCATTTACATGACAGATATGTTGAAGTGTGATCAAAAAATTGTCATCATTTGTCATTTACCAAATAAAATGTGCACAGTAGATCGCTTTCAACAGTTTACAAATGCTGTTTATGTGCGTGGGTAAATTAATGGAACACTAATCAATATTTAAGAAAGGAAAAACGCACAGAGAATGTTTGCAACTTGTGTGTGAGAGTAGAGAGTGGACTAAGAAAAAGCCTTTGGTGGTGTTTTTTCTATATTTAAAATTAATTATTACCAGAATTAGTTAAAACAGTACAGTAATTTGACAGTGAGTATGTGCTTTTACTGCCATCTAGTGTCTACTTTTAAGTCTCTGCGGTATAAAACAAGTAAAACATCAATATAGTACTGTATTTTCCGGACCATAGGGCACACTGGATTATAAGGCGCATTGCCGATGAGCGGGTCTAGTCAGGTCTATTTTCATACAAAAGGTGCACCGGATTATAAGGCACATTAAAGGGGTCATATTTTTTTTTTTTTTTAAATGGAAAAACACTTTCTTGTGGTCTACATAACATGTAATGGTGGTTCTTTGGTCAAAATGTTGCATAGATAATGTTTTACAGATCATCTTCAAGTCGCTTTCTGACAGTAAGTATAACAATTTGGTGTTTTTTTTTTTTACGTGAGTCATCGTGCAGTCTACACATAACTCTTATGTGTGACTGCCATCTACTGGTCACACTTATCATTTCACCATGTACCAAATAAAATAGCTTTGAGGTCGGTAAGCACAGCCAAAATTATTCCGTACATTAGGCGCACCGGGTTTTAAGGCGCACTGTCGAGTTTTGAGAAAATTAAAGAGTTTTAAGTGCGTCTTATAGTCCAAAAAATTCGGTATTTGTTTTCCAATTTTTGTTGAAATTCTGTGCTTTTTTAAATTGAAATTGACAAAGAAACCCTTAAAAAATCCATCCATCGATTTTTAAGGTAAAACATTTTTTCAAGGTAAAAAATGATTTTCAAGGTAAAAATTGATTTTCAAGGTAAAAATTGATTTTTAGGGTAAATTTTTTTTTTCAAGGTAAAAAATTATTTTCAAGGTAAAAAATGACTTTCAGGGTAAAAAAAAATATTTTCAAGGTAAAAAAATATTTCAAGGTAAAAAATTATTTTCAAGGTAAAAAATGACTATCAGGGTAAAACATTTCTTTTCAAGGTAAAAAATGTTTTCAAGGTAAAAAATTATTTTCAAGGTAAAAAATGATTTTCAAGGTAAAAAATGATTTTCAAGGTAAAAAATGATTTACAAGGTAATATACATTTTTCAAGGTAAAAAATGATTTTCAAGGTAAAAAATGATTTTCAAGGTAAAAAATGATTTTCAAGGTAAAAAATGATTTTCAAGGTAAAAAATGATTTACAAGGTAAAATACATTTTTCAAGGTAAAAAATGATTTTCAAGGTAAAAAATGATTTTCAAGGTAAAAAATGACTTTCAGGGTAAAAAAATGTTTTCAAGGTAAAAAAAATGTTCAAGGTAAAAAATGATTTTCAAGGTAAAAAATGATTTTCAAGGTAAAAAATGATTTACAAGGTAAAATAAATTTTTCAAGGTAAAAAATGATTTTCAAGGTAAAAAATGACTTTCAGGGTAAAAAATGACTTTCAGGGTAAAAAAATGTTTTCAAGGTAAAAAAAATTTTCAAGGTAAAAAATGATTTTCAAGGTAAAAAATGATTTTCAAGGTAAAAAATGATTTACAAGGTAAAAAATGATTTTTAAGGTAAAATACATTTTTCAAGGTAAAAAATGATTTTCAAGGTAAAAAATGACTTTCAGGGTAAAAAAATGTTTTCAAAGTAAAAAAAATTTTCAAGGTAAAAAATGATTTTCAAGGTAAAAAATGATTTTCAAGGTAAAAAATGACTTTCAGGGTAAAAAAATGTTTTTCAAAGTAAAAAATGTATTATCCATGTTCTACTGCTTGTCCCTTTCGGGGCCACGGGGGGTGCTGGAGCCTATCTCAGCTGCATTCGGGCGGAAGGCGGGGTACACCCACATTGATAACAAATTTATAAACTCACAATGTTATTGAAAATAAATAAGCCTCAAAACATTGCAACTTTCTGAAAAAGCCGGTGCAAATTCAGGCGTTTTAGGATGCAACGATCACACAAAAAGCCTGTGACGCCTCGCAGGGCCCGATGAAGCGCACAGACGAGGCAATGATTACCTTGTGTTCTGTGAGGGTTAACAGGGAAGGGAATCGTTCGCCACATATCGGACACATGTAGTGTTTGGCAGGGCCGCGGTGCGTCTGAGCGTGCTCGCGAAGTCCGGTCTCAGAGAAGAATGTCCGGGAACAGATGTTGCACTTGTGGTTGCCCTTGATGAAGTCTGCTTTCTTTTTCCGCGAACCTTGCAACAACACACAGGTTTATTAGGAGGTCAAAGAATGAAAAGTGCGGAGCAAGTTACCCGCGTCGTCGTCTCCTGGCCGGATGTTGTGGTCTCGCAGCCGGTGGTTCTGAAGAAGGGACTCCATGGTGTACGCCGCGCCACAAATGTCGCAGGCATACATCGGCTCAGAGTTGTCCAGCTCCTCCTCGCCCCCGCTGGCCTCGTGGCTGTTGGCTGCATCTCCTGCCTGGCCGCCTGCTCCCCCGGCGACGCTGTTCTTCAGCAACATGTTCTTGAGGTCGGCTTGCTCTGCGGCCGCCACCGTTGTTCTCTCTGTGGCGTTTGCACCTACGCCGCCGCTCCCTCCTCGTTTGGACGACTGCGTCAGGCCGTTGGGTGTGCCGTTCTGGCTACTGCTGCTCCCCGTGCCGCCGCCGTTGCCGGTGACGTTGCCCCCGTCGAAGATGCAGTGCTTCTCCCTGAGGTGTCTCTCCAGCTGCGAGATGGCATGGAAGGTTTTGCCACAGAAGCGACATGTGAACTTCTTGCTGTGAGTGGTGATGTGACATTGGAGCTCCACCTCCGTTCCAAACGTCTCTCCGCAGAAGATGCACTTCCTGGGCTTGAGACCTGCCAGACAAAGAACTAAAACTTTCATCTTTGAACGTTTGATCCCTTCCGTGAAGCCATCTTCATCTTCAGGTGTTGCCTCAATATACAAACCCCGAAACCAGTGAAGTTGTCACGTTGTGTAAATGGTAAATAAAAACAAAATACAATGATTTGCAAATCCTTTTCAACTTATATTCAATTGAATAGACTGCAAAGACAAGATACTTAACGTTCGAACTGGAAAACGTTGTTATTTTTTGCCAATGTTAGCTCATTTGGAATTTGATGCCTGCAAAATGTTTCAAAAAAGCTGGCACAAGTGGCAAAAAAGACTGAGAAAGTGGAGGCATGCTCATCAAACACTTATTTGGAACATCCCACAGGTGAACAGGCTGATTGGGAACAGGTGGGTGCCATGATTGGGTATAAAAGCAGCTTCCATGAAATGCTCAGTCATTCACAAACAAGGATGGGGCGAGGGTCACCACTTTGTCAACAAATGTGTGAGCAAATTGTCCAACAGTTTAAGAACAACATTTCTCAACCAGCTATTGCAAGGAATTTAGGGATTTCACCATCTACGGTCCGTAATATCATCAAAAGGTTCAGAGAATCTGGAGAAATCACTGCACGTAACATTGAATGCCCGTGACCTTCGATCCCTCAGGCGGTAATGCATTAAACACCAACATCAGTGTGTAAAGGATATCACAACATGGGCTCAGAAACACTTCAGAAAACCACTGTCAGTAACTACAGTTGGTCGCTACATCTATAAGTGCAAGTTAAAACTCTACTATGCAAAGCCACAGCCATTTATCAACAACACCCAGAAACGCCGCCGGCTTCGCTGGGCCCGAGCTCATCTAAGATGGACTGATGCAAAGTGGAAAAATGTTCTGTGGTCTGACGAGTCCACATTTCAAATTGTTTTTGGAAACTGTGGACGTCGTGTCCTCAGGACCAAAGAGGAAAAGAACCATCCGGACTGTTCTGGCGCAAAGTTCAAAAGCCAACATCTGTGATGGTATGGGGGTGTATTAGTGCCCAAGGCATGGGTAACTTACACATTTGTGAAGGCGCCATTAATGCTGAAAGGTACGTACAGATTTTGGAGCAACATATGTTGCCATTCATGGACGCCCCTGCTTATTTCAGCAAGACAATGCCAAGCCACATTCTGCACGTGTTGCAACAGCGTTGCTCCATAGTAAAATAGTGCGGGTACTACACTGGCCTGCCTGTAGTCCAGACCTGTCTCCCATTGAAAATGTGTGGCACAATATGAAGCCTAAAATACCATAACGGAGACCCCCGGACTGTTGAACAACTTAAGCTGTACATCAAGCAAGAATGGGAAATAATTCCACCTGAAAAGCTTCAAAAATGTGTCTCCTCAGTTCCCAAACGTTTACTGAGTGTTGTTAAAAGGAAAGGCCATGTAACACAGTGGTAAAAATGCCCCTGTGCCAACTTTTTTACAATGTGTTGCTGCCATTAAATTTTAAGTTAATGATTATTTGCAAAAAAAAATAAAGTGCTCAGTTTGAACATTAAATATCTTGTCTTTGCAGTCTATTCAATTGAATATAAGTTGAAAAGGATTTGCAAATCATTGTATTCTGTTTTTATTTACCATTTACACAACGTGCCAACTTCACTGGTTTGGGGTTTTGTAGAATACCGGCAGGTGTACCTGCTCCAAGCCCTCCAGGGAAGCCTGCCCTCTGACCCAGGTGGTTATGCTTAACATGGAGCTGAAGTTCTGTTTCCTTCCTGAAGTCCCAGGCACAGGCTGTGCAACGAAACAGCTTCTTCTCATTGCTGTGTTTCACTGCTAAATGGACCTGAATGACAAACAGAAGTATTACATGCCTGACTCGAGTAGTGAGTGGAAGTACAAGCTAATACTCGCCTGGATGGAGACCTTGGAGTCAAAGACTTCCTGGCAGAGTGTGCAGTGGTAGAGGACAAACGTGTGCATGTCCAGCAGGTGTTTCTGCAGGTCGTCCACCGAGGAGAACTGCTTATCGCAGCTCTCACACACGTACTGAGTGGACGTGGTGGTGTAGTGCACAGTCAAGTGTTGCAGCAATGCCTCCTGGGATTCAAAGTCCTCCTTGTTACACTGCGGGCACGACTGGCGCCTCAGCAGCATCTCCAGGTGCGACTTCAGGTGCGCCTGGAAACCCTCAAAGCTGGAAAACCGCAGATCGCACTGGTTGCAAGGGTAGTCCCCGTTGCTGCCTATGGAGGGGGTGGAGTCGCCTCCCAGTCTGTGGCGTTTCGGGGAGGAGATCTCTACGTCGGAGGAGGCGGGGCTTAGGTCTGCCACCTTCGCTTGTCTTTTGTTGTTCGCCAACGGAATGTTCTTGTGGTTCTCCTTGATGTGCTTGGTGAGCTTGAGGAGTGAGCCGAATATAGGCGAGTTGGTGCAGTACGGACAGGAGTAAACCTGAACATGGGGAATAATTGGAATGTCTGAAGATTAGAAGAGGAGGAGGATTGTCACAATGAGTACCGTATTTTTCGGACCATGGGGCGCATCGGATTAAAAGGCGCACTTTGCTTTATAGAGAAAAAGAAGAAGCTGATGACTACGGTGTCGGGACGGACTACAATGGCAGACGCGCGCGCATTTTTACCAGAAGGTACCAGAAAGTAAAGTTAAAGTACCACTAATAGCCACACACACACTAGGTGTGGTGAAACAATCCTCTGCATTTGACCCATCCCCTTGTTCCACCCCCTGGCAGGTGAGGGGAGCAGTGAGCAGCAGCGGTTGCCACGCTCGGGAATCATTTTGGTGATTTTAACCCCCAATTCCAACCCTTGATGCTGAGTGCCAAGCAGGGAGGTAATGGGTCCCATTTTTAAAGTCTTTGGTATGACTCGGCCGGGGTTTGAACTCACGACCTACCGATCTCAGGGCGGACACTCTAACCACAAGGCCACCGAGCAGGTAAAGAAAAGTTGCTTTTGCATAATATTGCGAAACAAAACGCCAGATAATGTCAGCTAATAGGTGCCATTTTGCGGTCCTTATACACACACCATAATAATACTCGTATGTTTAATTACGCCGACAATCCATCAAGCGGTGCGGCTTCATAGCTTACCGAAGTTGTACTAAAAACATTTTTGACAGATTTTTGAGCGCCTTGTGTAATGTTCTATATTCTCAATGGAACATTTAAAGTTTTAGTGTTGTTTACTGGCGTATCTCTTATGTGTGACTGCCATCTACTGGTCACACTTATCATTACGCCATGTACCAAATAAAATAGCTTCGAGGTCGGTAAGCACAACCAGAATTATGCCGTACGTTAGGCGCACCGGGTTATAAGGCGCACTGTCCATTTTTGAGACAATGAAAGGATTTTAAGTGCGCCTTATAGTCCGAAAAATACGGTACTTGCAGAATTCGACACGGGCCGCTTGCTACAGGATATTGTTTTTTAAACTGACCACATGCTGGGAGGCTGCGATAAAACATGTTGAATATGCGACCTTCCTACCTTCAAAAGCCTTCTCAAAACACACCTCTTCAGATCTGCTTTTAACCTGTGATTAGTGTTCTGTCTTGTCATGTCCCGTCTTATTATGTCCATTGTACTGCTTTTATATTTCCTGTATTATGTATTATTACTTTGAACTGTTTTATATTTTAATTTTTTCCTGTAAAGCGTCTTTGAGTACCGTATTTTTCGGATTTTAAGTCGCAGTTTTTTTCATAGTTTGGCCAGGGGTGCAATTTATACTCAGGAGCGACTTATGTGTGAAATTATTAACACATTAGCGTAAAATATCAAATACTATTATTTATCTCATTCAGCAATCGTCACACACACACACGTCAACCAATAAAAATTTGGCGGGGGGTGGGTCATGGCAGAAGTGCATTGTGAAAAAAAAGATGCTACCTGCTACTACATCCGTACCTATGAAAAATGATAATTTCAACATTGGCGATAACTTATAAAAACTGAGAAGGGCTGAACAAAAATGGCACCGAAAAGGAAATCATATACCGCGGGTTACAAGCTGGAAGTAGTGAAATATGCAGCAGGAAAGGGCAATCGAGCAGCAGAAAGAAAGTTTGGAGTAAGCGAGAAACTTGTAAGGGACTGGCGAAAAGCGGAATCCTGTCCGTATTCAGAAAGGCTGGAATAATTGGAACTGCAACTGACGATGACTCTGACGTAAGCGACGTACCGATAGAAGAGGAAGCGGCAAATTGTCTACCTTTGGAGTTGGCAGAGTTTAGAAGCGACACCGAGGAGGAAGATTTTATGGGATTTAGCGATTAGGAGTGACAGATTGTTTGGTAAACGTATAGCATGTTCTATATGTTATAGTTATTTGAATGACTCTTACCATAATATGTTACGTTAACATACCAGGCACGTTCTCAGTTGGTTATTTATACACTTATTCAGCCTGTTGTTCACTATTCTTTATTTATTTTAAATTGCCTTTCAAAAGTCTATTCTTGGTGTTGGCTTTTATCAAATACATTTCCCCAAAAAATAAGACTTATACTCCAGTGCGACTTATATATGTTTTTTTCCTTCTTTATTATGCATTTTCGGCCGAAGCGATTTATAATCAGAATAATACGGTACCCTGAAAAGCGCTATACCAAATAAAATGTTTTATTAATATTATTATGCGCTTCCTGCTTACCTCCATGAAAGATTGGGATGCGGACTGCAGCACCGGGGACTCCAGTTTGGCCACCGCTCCACCGGACGCAGCCCTGCCCCCCACAGCCGATGTGCAGTGCGTCTGTTGAATATGTTCCGTCAACGAAGACTCCGTCAGAAATCCCATGGAACACTGGTTGCAGAAGAAGGCATGGTTCCCTTCTGCGGTGGAGTACAACAAGGTCAGCAACAATAACAAACATGGGTCTTGACACTGCACTCATTTCTATGGCACATCCCATTCACCTTGTTCCAAGCACATTTTTTCACTTCCAAACATTCTGTTTACGTTTAGAAAGGGACCTGTGATGATTTTCATCTTTTTTGGCTTTTAAATGTTGTTACAATGTCGGATATTTGTGTTAAATGATGCCAAAGCATCAAATCATATGCTTGCACGCGGTTTTGGACGCCTCTGTTGGCGGGGTTTTGCAGCCTGGCTACTTAGTGATGTCACAGTGAGGTGGACATACTTACATTAAGTAAAGCCAAAGGGTAAGGGTATGTAGCAAGTAAAATGACAATTACTGAATGACAGGGCGCTAAATATGAAACTTATTCCTGGCTCTTGTAGTGCACAGCATAAGTCTAATAATTTTTTTTTTCTTTCTCACCCCCTAAACCCCCCCATTGTTTACCTGTATCTCACCTTTTTTGAAAGGGGCGCCGGAAGTTGGCAGACCCATCAGCGATCCTGTTCTGTCTCCCTGTAATGTTTGTCTGATCTTGAATGGGATTGTGCTGAAAATGTTAATTTCCCCTCGGGGATTAATAAAGTATTTCTGATTCTGATTCTGATTGTTTTGCTCTGCAAAAGGTATCGGTTCAAATATTGGTTGGAGTCAAGATGGTCTGTAGATTTACTGTATGTGTTATTTATGTGAACATTTTTATTTTGCACCAAAATAAAACAATCATTAAACTATTTATTTCCCATAAACTCGTTTAGTGTAAAACAGGGGCCCCCAAACTTTTTCACTCCGGGGCCGCATTGGGTTAAAACAATTTGGCCGCTATATGTGTGTGTGTGTATATATATATATATATATATATATATATATATATATATATATATATATATATATATATATATATATATATATATATATATATATATATGTGTGTGTGTGTGTGTGTGTGTGTGTGTGTGTGTGTGGTGTGTGTTTGTATATACAGTATATATACAGTATATGTGTATATATGTGTGTGTATATGTATATATATGTGCATGTGTATATGTATATATGTATATGTATATATATATATATATATCTATATTTATATGTGTATATATGTATTAGAGATGTCCGATAATATCGGCCTGCCGATAAATGCGTTAAAATGTAATATCGGAAATTATCAGTATCGGGTTTTTTTTTTATCGGTATCGTTTTTTTTATTATCGGTATCGTATATTTTTTATTAAATCAACATAAAAAACACAAGATACACTTACAATTAGTGCACCAACCCAAAAAACCTCCCTCCCCCATTTACACTCATTCACACAAAAGGGTTGTTTCTTTCTGTTATCAATATTCTGGTTCCTACATTATATATCAATATATATCAATACAGTCTGCAGGGATACAGTCCGTAAGCACACATGATTGTGCGTGCTGCTGTGTACTAACCTTTAACAGTTAATTGTACAAATTTTCATTAATTACTCGTTTCTATGTAACTGTTTTTATATTGTTTTACTTTCTTTTTTATTCAAGAAAATGTTTTTAATTTATTTATTTTATTATTATTTTTAAAAATACCTTATTTTCACCATACCTGGTTGTCCAATTTAGGCATAATAATGTGTTGATTCCACGACTGCATATATCGGTTGATATCGATATCGGTTGATATCGGTATCGGTAATTAAAGAGTTGGACAATATCGGAATATCGGATATCGGCAAAAAGCCATTATCGGACATCCCTAATATGTATATGTATGTGTATATATATATATATATATATATATATGTGTATGTATGTATATGTGTATGTATGTATGTATATATATATATACACATATATATATATATATATATATATATATATATATATATATGTATACATACATATATATTCCTCGCACACTTGCGGCATGTCACGTTATCGATGGTCAAATGCATTTTTAGACAATATGATTTGCCTGAGTGGCTAGGAGACGGTAGAAAATGGGCTAGAAAGGACAAATAAAAAAAATTAAAAAAAATAAATAAATAAATAAAAAAACTTTTTTATTTAATTTTTTTACTTGGGACTACGCGCGGGCCGGATTTTGGATGCTGGGGGGCCGTATCCGCCCCGCGGGCCGTAGTTTGGGGACCCCTGGTGTAAAACATGCATCAAATTAAATTCAAGTTTGATCAAAATAGTATAAAAATGTTACATATTAATAAAAAAAACGTGTGAACATTTTTTTTGTAATTGAGTGTGGGTAAGGCTCTAAATTAAATTCCGTTTAAAGCTCCAAATTAAATTCCCCAATTTAGCACTGGTACGAGAAAGTATTATTTTCATCTAAACCTGGCATGTGCCTAACAACACTGATGTGCAACATGCAGTGACAAAAATGCAGGTAATTAATTTTTTTAATCTATTGCTGCGTGTGCAGGTGTACCTAATGTTGTGGCCTGGTGGGTATATATATAATGTTTATGAAGTTTTGAAAAATAGCAAAAGCGATATATATTTGAAAAGGGTATCATTTTTAAAAGATAATACTTTTGGAGACGGTGGTGTGGACCTATTCAGTGGCCAAGTGGTTAGAGTGTCCGCCCTGAGATCGGTAGGTTGTGGGTTCAAACCCCGGCCGAGTCATACCAAAGACTATAAAAATGGGACCCATTACCTCCCTGCTTGGCACTCAGTATCAAGGGTTGGAATTGGGGGTTAAATCACCAAAAATGATTCCCGGGCGCGGCCACCGCTGCTGCCCACTGCTCCCCTCACCTCCCAGGGGGTGATCAAGAGTGATGGGTTAAATGCAGAGAATAATTTCGCCACACCTAGTGTGTGTGTGACAATCATTGTTACTTTACTTTACTTTACTTGGTTGTATTTGCAATCTGGTTCACGCCTTCACAATCAAACATTTTGCAGAAAGATCAAAAGATGGGTTATAAATGTGACTCTGGAAAAGTAACGCAAAATGTACACAAAAGCATATCAACAAAGAAGTGTTTTACATGGAGATTAAAACCCTTACAGGTTCATTCCATGTTAAAGAGAGCATTGTTCTCACCTAATGTGGTGGAGCCCGCCATAATCCCACCAGGCAGACAGTGGGACACTCGGATGTGTTCTTGCAGAGAGTTGATGTCCCCAAACATGTCTGGACAGTAGTTACAGTGGAACGCTGTCACATTAGTGAACTGCAGGAGCGGAAAGGCCGCCGCTGCCGGGCTCGCGGCTCCTCCGCTGGCACGGTGAGCTTTGCGCACGTGTTCGTTGAGATTGTAGAGCGTGGGTAGTGTGTCCAGGCAGAGTTGACATGTATGGCTCTGCTGTGGCTTATCAGCATGGATGGTCTTTAAATGGATCTCCAGCACAGCCAAGCTATTGAAATCTCTCTTCGAGCAGTACGGGCAAGAGTATGTCACTTTACCCCAGCTTCCTCCTCCACCTTTAGAGGGAGACACACACTCAGTCAGTTACATGATTATCACACAGAAGTCAATAGATCCCTCACAGTTTACTACTACAGCACTACGACTATCCATCCATCCATCCATCCATTTTCTACCGCTTGTTTCTTTTTTTGGGGTCGCGGGGGGTGCTGGAGCCTATCTCAGCTGCATTCGGGCGGAAGGCGGCGTACACCCTGGACAAGTCGCCACCTCATCGCAGGGCAGCACTACGACTTTATGCAAGACAATTATCTCAGCACTCACTTCCAGCCAGCTACTTTGCGGTCATTTCACCAATCGATATTCAATGTACAAATATGCATAATGAAATTAACAATTGTTTTTCTTTGTTTTAATCAAGTTAAGTGTCCTGCACATTGATCTGATTGTATGTCTAATAAATACAAACCCCAAAACCAGTGAAGTTGGCACAATGTGTAAATGGTAAATAAAAACAGAATACAATGATTTGCAAATTTCAACTTATATTCAATTGAATAGACTGCAAAGACAAGATACTTGATGTTCGAACTGTGCAACGTAATTTTTTTTTGCAAATAATCATTAACTTCTGGGTGTTGTTGATGAATGGCTTTCGCTTTGCATAGTAGAGTTTTAACTTGCACTTACAGATGTAGCGACGAACTGTAGTTACTGACAGTGGTTTTCTAAAATGTGTTCCTGAGCCCATGTGGTGATATCCTTTACAGACTGATGTCAGTTTTTGATGCAGTACCGCCTGAAGGATCGAAGGTCACGGCCAGTGATTTCTCAGAACCTTTTGATGATATTACGGACCGTAGATGGTGAAATCCCTAAATTCCTTGCAATAGCTGGTTGAGAAATGTTGTTCTTAAACAATTTGCTCACGCATTTGTTCACCAAGTGGTGACCCTCGCCCCATCCTTGTTTGTGAATGACTGAGCATTTAATGATAGCTGCTTCTATGGGTTTTGTATATTGCAAGAATCGATTTGAATCGTGTCGAATCGATTCTAAATCGACTCGTCACCCCGGGAATCGGAATCGACTCAAATAGTGAGTTGTTGTATGATTCTTTTATACCCAATCACGGCACCCACGTGTTCCCATTTAGCCTGTTCACCTGTGGGATGTTCCAAATAAGTGTTTGATGAGCATTCCTCAACTTTCTCAGTCTTTTTTGCCACTTGTACCAGCTTTTTTGAAACATGTTGCAGGCATCAAATTCCAAATGAGCTAATATTTGCAAAAAAAATAACAATGTTTACCAGTTGGAACGTTACGTATCTTGTCTTTGGAGTCTATTCAATTGAATATAAGTTGAAAAGGATTTGCAAATCATTGTATTCTGTTTTTATTTACCATTTACACAACGTGACAACTTCACTGGTTTTGGGGTTTGTAAGATGAAGACTGGACAAATTGCATTTCCTAAAATTCCTAAAATTACACTTTACCATATAATACTAATAAATATGTTGCAAAAAGGGTTATATTTTTTCATACATGTGTTATTCCTTATCCCAACTATACTTTGTCTTTAAAAAGGACAACAATTTAATAGTTTATTATTTTTATTATCGATTGTGTCATCTAATTGTTGTAGCCCCACTATTTTGAAAGAAATACAACAAGCACATATCATATGATAAACAACAGCGTCAATTGCAGGGGATAGTGATCTATGCCACTATACAAGCTGTACACGGTCTACTCTAAAGTATATCCAAGTTTCATTTCTATAGTATTTGCCTTTGAGAATTAATATTTTAATAAAATACCTACTGGAATGTGTGTGGTGCAAATCACCTCCACCCGGATGTCCCAAGCTTATCCCGATTTCCTCCCCGCTGTCGTTTCCTCTTCTGCGGCCTCGTTCGCTGCCCTGGCTGGGCTTGAGGGTTGAGTCAGGCGTGGATCCTCTCTCCAGGCTGGCACTGGAGTCTGGAGTAGCTGAACTCATTGAAGCAACGCTCCCCAGTGCAGGGTCAGGGCTGGCAGCACTGTGATTGGAGGAGTCAGGTTGGCGGTGGCTGTCAAGGTGGCAGTAGACATCCTCAACAGAGGGGAATTGTTCTGAACAAACAGGACATCTGCAGAGAAACACAGCAAACCATTAACAGGAGGAAACATCAAATATATGATGGGTATATTGTATTTATATATACTTCAACTAATGAAATGATGAGTGGTTTTATTTTTTCAAATTTCAAGGAGTCATGGATGTAATTGTAGATATGTTATCCTGTAATTGCAAAACCCAAAACCAGTGAAGTTGGCACGTTGTGTAAATGGTAAACAAAAACAGAATACAATGATTTGCAAATCCTTTTCAATCTATATTCAGTTGAATAGACTGCAAAGACAAGATAACTTAAATTATTTTTAAGTAATTTTTTTGCAAATATCAGCTCATTTGGAATTTGATGCCTGCAACATGTTTCAAAAAAGCTGGCAAAAAAGACTGAAAAAGTTGAGAAATGCTCATCAAACACTTGTTTGGAACATCCCACAGGTGAACAGGCTAATTGGGAACAGGTGGGTGCCATGATTGGGTATAAAAGCAGCTTCCATTAAATGCTCAGTCATTCACAAACAAGGATGGGGCGAGGGTCACCACTTTGTGAACAAATGTGTGAGCAAATTGTCAAAAAGTTTAAGAACAACATTTCTCAACAAGCTGTTGCAAGGAATTTAGGGAATTCACCATCTACGGTCCGTAATATCATCAAAAGGTTCAGAGAATCTGGAGAAATCACTGCACGTAAGCGATGATATTACGGACCTTCGATCCCTTAGGCGGTACTGCATCAAAAAGCGACATCAGTGTGTAAAGGATATCACCACATGGGCCCAGGAACACTTCAGAAAACCACTGTCAGTAACTACAGTTGGTCGCTACATCTGTAAGTGCAAGTTAAAACAGCCAAAGCCATTTATCAACAACACCCAGAAACGCTTTGCTGGGTCGGAGCTCATTTAAGATGGACTGATGCAAAGTGGAAAAGTGTTCTGTGGTCTGACGAGTCCATATTTCAAATGGTTTTTGGAAACTGTGGACGTCGTGTCCTCCGGAACAAAGAGGAAAAGAACCATCTGGACTGTTATGGGCGCAAAGTTCAAAAGCCAGCATCTGTGATGATATAGGGGTGTAGTAGTGCGAAAGGCATGGGTAACTTACACATCTGTGAAGGCACCATTAATCCTGAAAGGTGCATACAGGTTTTGGAGCAACATATGTTGCCATCCAAGCAACGTTATCATGGACGCCCCTGCTTATTTCAGCAAGACAATGCCAAGCCATGTGTTACAACGGCTTGGCTTCATAGTAAAAGAGTGCGGGTACTAGACTGGCCTGCCTGTAGTCCAGACCTGTCTCCTATTGAAAATGTATGGCGCAATATGAAGCCTAAAATATGACAATGGACTGTTGAACAACTTAAGCTGTACATCAAGCAAGAATGGGAAATAATTCCACCTGAAAAGCTTCAAAAATTGGTCTCCTCAGTTCCCAAACGTTTACTGAGTGTTGTTAAAAGGAAAGGCCATGTAACACAGTGGTGAACATGCCCTTTCCCAACTACTTTGGCACGTGTTTCAGCCATGAAATTCTAAGTTAATTATTATTTGCAAAAAAAAAATAAAGTTTATAAGTTTGAATATCAAATATCTTGTCTTTGTAGTGCATTCAATTGAATATTGGTTGAAAAGGATTTGCAAATCATTGTATTCCGTTTATATTTGCATCTAACACAATTTCCCAACTCATATGGAAACGGGGTTTGTAAAACAATTGATATAATTAATAATGAAATCCAAAATGCCCTTGTGCCAACTTTTATGCAATGTGTTGCTCCCATTAAATTAATGATTATTTGCAAAAAAAAAAATACGTTTCTCAGTTCCAACATTAAATATCTTGCTTTGCAGTCTATTCAACTGAATATAAGTTAAAATAATTTGCAAATCATTGTATTCTGTTTGTATCTACGAATTACACAACGTGCCAACTTCACTGGTTTTGGGTTTTGTACATCCTAAATATTGTTATATAAGGTCCTAATGTATTATGTTGTTGATGAAGAATCAGATTGTTTTGAATGGAGTGGGTTAAAAGAGTCCATCTTTACTTGTGTTTGCGGTTGGCATGCTGCGTTTCAATATGAGTGACGAGCGAGCCCTCGTCCAGAAAGATCTCAGGACAGTGGATGCACTGCAAGTCGGCGCGGTCGGACAGTTGAGGGTGTCTGGTCAGGACGTGTTTCTCCAGCTCGTCGGTCTGGCTGAAGGTCTCCTCGCAGTAATCGCACATGTACAAGTCCTGTTCCAGGTCAACCTCGCCTCCAGCGTCCTTCTTCCCGCCATCTTTTTCGCTCCTCAGTGCAAGGTGCTCTCGGTTCTTTCGGTGAGCCTGACACACGCAGAGAGCAGTTAGATGTCTTCACAAAAGTGGGACATATTGTGCAATTAAAATTGTATAGTAAATAAACATGTTGTTTGTGTTAATGCAACAATGGTACTTTCCTTTTGTACGCGTTTATTTTTGTATGATTCAGTTTTTGCTGAAGATTTTGACCAATTTTTTATTTATTTTTTTAAATACTGTCTTGGTTATTGTGCGGTAAAACAATACAAATAAACTAATCTGTCTTCCCACACATAATTGAGTGCCTAAACAAAGAATCATCTATGATTCTCTGTGTTTGCTTTTTTAGGTACAATTGGGAAATAGGCCAAAATGGGGCCAAAGAAAGTAGCGAGTGCCAGCCATTTGAAAAAAGTGATGACAAACACTGTCTCCACTCCTCTATCTCCCCCATCATCAAAAAAAATGGTGTCGGGAACTGATTAATTGGATTCACCGTGAATTTTTGTCATTTTGTTTTGGGCCTGTTTACTACCTCTGATATGTTTACAAGTGTTACAAGTAAATATTTTATGAACACAATATTCAAACATATCTGAAAAGGAGTAGGAAGAAGCTGAGGCTTATCTGATCCTGTCTTCAGCTCTCAGCAAAAATGCTTGCTAATGATCTGCTCATTTCCTACTTTTTAACTTATATATCACAGTGTATACGTATATATGTAAACATATTTATTAAGGATATAACAGTATCCAAATCTCACAGTACAATACTGTCACTGTATTAAGGCTACGGTACGATATTACTGTCGTATTGTCCTAAAAAATAAAGTCTTGGTAAGAATGCCATAGTGTGTACAATGAAGTAATAGGAAGGTTTAGGATAAACACACTTACTGTGATTGAACACAAACATAATACGCAAATATTTGAATCATATTTAGTTCTAAAAATAAGTATTTTAAGTGCAAAGAATAGTGCAGGAACATAAAGTGTTTTAAGTAGCTTGAGTTGAGTGTCTTTGAACTGACTGATTTAAAACAATAATGTACACTTTAGTGTTTTCCAACCTTTAACTTCCTGAGAAGCATCGTCCTCTGTAGTGGACATTTCTGTATTGTCAGAAGAATAACTGACAATTTCACTTTTAATAATGTAAATACCTCATGAATTGATGTTTGGCCCTAAATGGCTTATTTGTTTCACATCAAGGATATTTTTTTTGGGTTAAGGTTCATCAAGAGGCTTACTCGAATTCCTCATTGTAAACGTTGCGGTGTGCAGTGTTTTTTTTTTTTTTTGCATGTCTGTGCTCCAACATGAGAACTTGGGCCAAAAGGAAATAACTGCTTGTCTGCTCATAATTCAGGCCGACGAGAAAGGTTTTTTTCTCTTCTATCGTTTTTGTGTTCATGGTAAAAACCAAAATGGGTCCGTACTTCTGATTTAAACTTCGCAGGAGGATCTTAGCTCTGCTCTCCCGCACTGTGCAAGGGATCATGGGAGATTTGGTTTACTTCAATAGCGCCAGAAAAACCTACATTGACGGGAGCACTCCAAGTTCTCGTTTAATACCGTTGTATACCACAACATTATTGTCTGCAGAGCAACTCCAGGCCTATAGAAACAACATAACATGGACTTCACATTGACCCCCACCCGCACTCTACGCCTTGGCCACCGCTTAACGCAGACCTGGGCAAAATACGGCCCGCTGGCCACATGCGGTCCATTAAAATTTTAAATCCGGCCCACCGGACGTTCTACATAATTTTTTTTTGCCTTTAAAGGGGAACATTATCACCAGACCTATGTAAGCGTCAATATATACCTTGATGTTGCAGAAAAAAGACCATATATTTTTTTAACCGGTTTAACCACTATAAGGCACACCTAAAAACCTCCAATTTCCTCAAAAGCTGACAGTGCGCCTTATAATCCGGTGCGCCTTATATGTGGACCAATATTGAGCCACAACAGGTCTCGCAACTACGGTAACTACGCCGACTTCATTTTCCCACTTCTACGGCTGCTTACCATAGAAGAAGAAGCGCTTCTTCTTCTACGGGGGAAAATTAAGTACCGTAGTTGCGAGACCTAAACTTTATGTAAAGACCCAAAAATGGCTCCTATTAAGAGACACGCTTACGACGCAGAGTTTAAACTCAAGGCGATCAGTCACGCAGGGAATAGAGCAGCAGCGAGAGAATTTAACATTAACGAATCAATGATGCGGAAGTGGAGGAAGCAACATGATGACCTGCGCCAAGTAAAGAAGACTAAACAGAGTTTCCGAGGGAACAAAGCAAGATGGCTACAGTTGGAGGACAAACTGGAACAGTGGGTTGTTGAACAGAGAGCAGCAAGTAGAAGTGTCAGTACAATCACTATTTGTTTTGTTGACATTCCCTTTAGCGCAGCTCCATCTAATGGATGCATAACGTAACCCCAGCCTCTACTGTAGCGTCTATTCTATGCGCCTTATAATGCGGTGCGCCTTATATATGAACAAAGTTTAAAATAGGCCATTCATTGAAGGTGCGCCTTATAATCCGGTGCGCCTTATAGTGCGGAAAATACGGTACATTTTGCGTGTCCCATTCAGTAAAAAACTGTAAAATTCCATTCCATTTTTTTGAGGTGGTCTGTCATAACTTTTTTTAAATTCTATCGGACATTGTGACTTTTGGTATTAGTGTTCCTATGAAAAAGGGACCCAAACACACATACTGTACAGCAGATTTTTACAGCTAAATGTGAATATATAATTTATACACCCATACACATTGGCCCCCCCTGACACATTTTTTTATCTCAATGTGTCCCCCAGAGTCAAAATATTTGCCCAGCTCTTAGGTGTGACGGACGGCTGTTGCAAGTCTCGTGGTGGCTGTAGATTCCTAATTAAGCCTTTAGCTTGACGCTCCTCTACTTTCTCCTGCTCCGCTTGCTGCGGCAACAACAAACAAACTCCAGACGCTCCTCTTCGTTTTGTATCGTTTACTTGTCACTTAATTATTCAAAAATGTAAAACAATAACGATGTGGGAACAAATGAATGGCAAAATAAAAGGAGTTTGTTACAGTAGGTGTTAGAAAAAGCCAGACTAAGAAAAAGTAAGAGTGAGTTCAAAAAACTGTGTGGCTCAATTCCCCCGCACCTGACTGCCATTACCCATAATGCACTGTGTCCAAAAACCAACCTACCACACAGATCCTTCCGCCATATATGCAATTTACACAGTTACGTCATCAAACTATTTAGACAAATGTAATAATTATTCGAAGCATGCAAATAAAGTAAATAGTCCCATTTTGGCTGAATAAACATAAAGCACCTTCCATAAAAATGTAAATTAACTTAAACAGCATTTAGGCTCCTACAGTGGCTATCAGGCTTTTTTCCTGGCCCCAGACTGAGCCCCTCATATAGAAACCTAGCCTGGGATTGATTTTTTTTTTTTTTACTCATCTTCACCCCCCTCCTTAATTTTTTATACAATTCTGTCTTTTTCAACACTTTTGGAAAATGATTACAACCAAAAAGCAAGGTACCACTGTACTTAAATCCTCCAATGAGGCAGTCAGTAAGCGTACCTGCATGTGGCTCTGCAGCGATGAAGTGGAGGAGAATCCTCGTTTGCACACGCTGCACTTAAACGGTTTGCTGGAGCTATATTTGTGTGGAGTGAAAACCCCCACCAAGAGGTCAATCAAAAGCAACACTTTTTCATTTGAAAACAAACATTTCGTGCGCACGGCAGCTAAGAGAGGGTTCACCTGTGTGTCTTGAGATGGATCTTTAGATGATCTGAGCGAGAAAATGCAGCTTCACACTCCTGACAACTGTACTTCTTATCCCCTGTATTGGTGACAGATAGAGAAGGGAGCAAAGTTAGTATGTGGAAAGTTGGTACATTACATCAGTAAATAGATAAAAGAAAAGAAAATCCACAATGAAGATTTCCGAGCCGACCTGTGTGGAGTTTGACATGGCGGTCTCTGCTCCTCTTGTGCTTAAAGAGGCGGCTGCAAAAGGTGCACTTGAAAGGCAGCTTGTCGCTGTGTATCTGCTCGTGACGCTTCAGGTAGCTCAGCCGGCTGAAGAATGACAGAACAGGAGAAGGTGACGTTAATGTGGGGTTGTGTACAATTGTTTTGGTCTTTTTAACACTTTAAGAGTGTGGTTCTCAATTATTTTCTGTCACGACCCCCCTTAATTAAAATAGCTGCATTTATTTGTAGAAACTACCGTATGGTCAGGAGACAGAAAGCAACTTAACACGCAAATATAATACACGCAATGTACGAAAAAGTAAAGTGCCTTTGTTTCCTGACTGTAAAAAGGCTACTTTCAACCCTGCGGATTATTAAAAAGGTGTTTTCTTCACTAATGGCCGTAAGGTTTTGTTTTCAACAAATAGTTTTCATATCACACCAACAGAGATGCTGAAAAGGTGTGTTATTGTATGTGCTATGGTGCCATCTTTTGGACATATTCACTCAATGCAGGTGAATGCAGGCGGGTTGAAAATGTACTTCCTGTTCCGTGCCTTGAACCGGAAGTATAACTGTCCATAGCATTTCTGCTCAAAATAATTCTTCATTCGTCACTCTAAGCAATGTTTGCAAGTTTTACAATATAACTAAAACAATAAATACATGTGTGATGCCAGTAGGAGACTTTTCATGCACATTTGTACATGCAATTGTGATGTAATGAAGCTAGCGTTGTTAGCATTAGCAAATATACTAACATGTTAACAAGTGTCTCTGTCGGCTTTATTAACTTAGAATCGCATTCTTTTTGTATTGTTTCAGTTTTGTGAATTACCCAAAACATCAAAGTCTGTTTAGCTCAGGAGTGGGAAAACTAGGCCTTGGTCCCTTTAATCCAGCCCGCCAAATATTAAAACAGAATTGAGCAAATGTCTGTTTTGAGAATTGCCACAACAAAATTGATACTAGACTTTGACACACTGGCAAAAAAGGGTGACCAACAACACTGCTATGTCTCTTTGATGTTCTGATATAATATTGTTGAAAATAGATGTATTATGATTAAAATAGCCCATGTTTGTGAAGCCTAATCTTAGTTCCAACAGATATGATATGCTTTGAAATGCATCATGTGCTCACCCGGCCCGTCTGTCAAATTTTAAAAGCCAATGTCGGCCCTGAGCCAAAAAGTTTGCCCACCACTGGTTAGGCTGATTGGAGAGCTAGCTTCCTCAGCTAGCAGTTCCATGATGACGACTTCTGTTTAGTTTGATCAGCCGTTTTACTGCCGTGTTACAGGCAACGTTTGGAAAGAATTAGGTATGTAAAAAAATATTTACAAAATCTTTCCTACAGGTATATACAGTATATGTGGCTTGTAGTCCGGTGTGGCTAATACAGTATATGTAAAAATATTTACTTGTTCAAAAATTTGGTGGGTGTCGCTTAAATACCAGTGCGCTCTGTAGCCCGAAAAATACGGTAAAAATACATTAAATGGAAGTTAACACATCAAATCCAGGTAAGTAAATCCTTGTTTTGTCTTACAAGCCCTGTGTTTACGCTGAGACACTGTATTCCTCCAGCTGGACTAGATCTGATCAATCTAAGTCTAAGAGCATGAACTGATGAAGCCTACTCGGATGAGCGGCAAAACGTCTTCTTAGACCAGGGGTCGGCAACCTTTACCAGTCAAAGAGCCATTTTGACCAGTTTCACAAATTATAGAAAACAATGGGAGCCGCAAAAATTTTTTAAATTTTAAATGAAATAACACTGCATACAAAGTTTTTTTTTTTGCTTTGTGCTATGTATAAACCAGGGGTCTCAGACACGCTGCCCACACCTTTTATGGAATTTTTAAGCTGGTGCGGCACGCGGGTTTTAAATGAATAGCGGTTGTCAGCGTTATGCGTGTCGTGATGATACAGCATATAGCGCCCACTACAACCAGCGTGCCTGATCAGCCACATGTTGAATGGGGCTTTTGCTTGCTCACATAGGTGACAGCAAGGCATACTTACTCAACAACCACACAGGTTACACTGACGGTGGCGGCATAAAAAAAACTTTAACACTCTTACTAATAATGCGCCACACTGTGAACCCACACCAAACAAGAATGACAAACACATTTCGTGAGAACATCTGCACCGTAACACAACATAAACACAACAGGACAAATACCCAGAATCCCATGCAGCCCTAACTCTTCCGGGCTACATTATACACCCCCGCTACCAAACCCCGCCCACCTCAACCGACGCACAGAGAGGGGGGGGTTGATGTGTGAGGGAGCAGGCTTGGGGTGGGGGCGGGGTTTGGTGGTAGCAGGGGTGTATAATGTAGCCCGGAAGAGTCAGGGCTGCATGGGATTCTGGGTGTTTGTTCTGTTGTGTTTATGTTGTGTTAAGGTGCAGATGTTCTCCCGAAATGTGTTTGTCATTCTTGTTTGGTTTTGGTTCAAAGTGTGGCGTATTATTAGTAAGAGTGTTAAAGTTGTTTTATATGGTCACCGTCAGTGTAACCTGTGTGGCTGTTGACCAAGTATGCCTTGCTGTCACATACGTGTGCAAGCAGAAGATGTATATTGTATAACAAGTGTTGGGCTGGCACGCTGTTAATACAGATTGTAAAGGGCGCCAAATGTTCTACCATCATGGCACGCCCTTATTATAGCTGTAAGGGTGAAAATCGGTGAATATTAATCCCGGGAGTTTTCTGCGAGAGGCACTGAAATCCGGAAGTCTCACGGGAAAATTGGGGGGTTCAGCAAGTAAGCTGCTGAGCCGCATCAGAGTGATCAAAGAGCCGCATGCGGCTCCGGAGCCGCGGGTTGCCGACCCCTGTCTTAGACAAACCAAGCAGTTCAGTTGCGATGGATTGAACGCCCTGAGATGACAATGACCTGGATGAATGAGAACCTTCATAAACATACTCCTTAAACTATGTATGGCTTTGCGAGTTGAAATAATGTTCTCGGAATATCTGACAAGGTGTATAAAGACGATATTCAAACTAGGAATATACAAATGAGAGTACCTCTGGTTTGTTATTTCAACTATTTTCCCCAATTGAGGCTATGAAGTGTGTTTTATCCGATTAATCGAACAAACTAATTGACAGATTACTCAGTTGCTAAAATAATCGATAGCTGCAGCTCTAGTTGACGTTTGAACATACAATATGTCCTCTTACTGAGTTTAAAGCCAGCAAACCAGTTTTGTTTACCATTGTACTATTGAAATGAAAGCTAAAGACAAAGTTATTCAACTCTTCACCGAAGTCAGTGTTTTCAAAGATGTGAGTTTCTTAAGTATGCTTGTTTTTATGGACATGGCCTTAAACTAAATACTTTGCTCTAGGGGGCGCAATTAATTTTGTCCCAACTAGTTTGCTGGGTCCTGTCCTGCTCATTTTAAGGCTTTTTAAAATGATATTGGATCCCAGTGGGGCACAATAATAACAGTGTAGATTTGCATTATTTTGCTCTTGGCCAACATGCTCGGATTCCGCAGCCTCCTACCCGATTGGACTGGTGGCTTAGAGCTGCATAGAGACACGCCTCCTCAATCAGTTATGTGCTAATGGTGCTAATATTAGACACAAATGGGTAAATTGATTTCACTTGTATAGTGATTTTTTTACCTTTAAGGTATCTAAAACGTTTGGACACTACGACCACATTCACCTACTGATGACGGAGCATCGAAAGCAACTGGGGATTCAACATCTTGCTCAAGGATACTTTGACATGGTCACAAGGGGACTGAGGATCGAACATACGACCTTCAAGTTGGGAGACAAACCACTCTACCACCTGAGCCATGATGCTAATTGGATGAATATTTTAGAATCTGGCATCAAACTGTGCTTTGTTCACAAAAGAGATGTCCATGACGTGGCGAGAGGAGCAATGATCATGAGGTTGGTCTCTAGCTCCCCAGAAAACTAAAAAAAAATTCCAGTTGCTGACTTATTCCAGTCTAGATAATGTTTTTAACATATGAAAAAACACTTCCTCAAGAAAAAGCAACAAACGGTAACTCTAACTAACAACAAAGTCGTAGGAACAAAACTTGTTTGTAACCAGAGGAACCCCTTTTCTAGGGGTGTGCGATATAAACGTGATAATGCGTGTTCATGACACATTCTGGCCATGTCCCGCAAAACTGAGAGCCACAAAGCTGCAATAGGTTGCAACAAATTTGTCTTCGTTGTAATGTAGTGCTAGCGAGTGCGGCTAAAGTCTGTACATCCACTACGGTACAGCAAGCAGCTGCATATAATCATCAGCAATCCAACGCACCTGTCGCTGATGAGAAGACCTGTCTTCTTAAGCCAGAGCAATCTGCTATCCTGTGCCAGAACGTAGCTACCTGTTCCTGTACAGTAAGCCAAAATTCTACAAGCTATATAATGATAAATGATAAATGGGTTATACTTGTATAGCGCTTTTCTACCTACAAGGTACTCAAAGCGCTTTGACAGTATTTCCACATTCACCCATTCACACACACATTCACACACTGATGGCGGGAGCTGCCATGCAAGGCGCTAACCAGCAGCCATCAGGAGCAAGGGGTGAAGTGTCTTGCCCAAGGACACAACGGACGTGACTAGGATGGTAGAAGGTGGGGATTGAACCCTAGTAACCAGCAACCCTCCGATTGCTGGCACGGCCACTCTACCAACTTCGCCACGCCGTCCCCGTCCCCGTGTTGATTGGTCTCGTGTCCCCGTTGTCGTCTTCCAGCAGCCTACCTCCGTTCCCACGTTACGAACAGTGTGTCTCGTCTCCCTGTGTTCCCCTCTGGTTCTCTGGCTGCCCCTTTTGGATCTCGACCTCCCGCCAGGACACGGACTTTGACGCCTCTCTATTGCCCCCAAATTTCTGCCTGCTCACGGACCTCCGAGCCAGCCTTGCCCCTCTTTGGACTTCCGCCTCTCGCTCAACACTACTGGTAACACTCAACATTTAATTCCCACACATAGTCGCACACCATACACATATCTGGGTTAGTTCACACTTCATATTATTGTATATAATTATATATAGAGTTAAACGACGCCTGTGCTGTCTTCTTCCCCTGTACAAACAGTAACAATTATCCTTTCTATCCTTATCCTTACTGTGTGGAAAAATGTCCCTTGTGGATCAATAACGTTTGTCTAAGTTTAAGACTGTGGTGCATGTAGACTGCTCAATTAATGCTTACCTTTGCTTGTGCTTGTAAGTGCACTTCCGTGCTGCACTTCTTTGTGCTACTTGTGAGTACTAAAAGACTCCTACCTGCACGTCGCCACCTATCTCCTGCATTCTGAGGTCACAATTACTGCAGCGATGCGTGGTCTTGAATATTCTTAAATGTGGGATACCTGAAGGACTTGTCGCAGAACTGACACGGGTACGGCAGACCGGCGCCCCCTTCCTCCTCGCCGCCCGTCGCCGTGCCCAGATCGCAGCAGCCGTCGGGCATCTGCGAAGGCGAGGCCACGTCTTTACTGGAAGGCGAGGACGGCACCCAGGACAGCCCCGCCGGATCGTCATCACCGTCTGGCAAAAAAAAGTGGGAGACGGTGTTGTTGTTTTAAAATACTTTTGGTTGTATGCGCAGATGAAGAGAGAAAGTACATAGCTGCAGGATTCACACCCCCCACCCGCCAAAAAACCTGCAATTAGAGCACAGACAGAGAGAAGGGGTAAAACAGGGAGCGTTAGAATGATTAATACCAAGTTACAGCGTTCTTGGAAGGCAAGAGGCAGCCTGTGGGAGTTCTCAAATGAGAAGGAGAGGGTATAAACCAAAAAATAAACACATTTATCCTGGTTACACACACAAACGAGGGTGGCAGAGATAAAGAGAAGGAAGAAGAAGAAAGAGACATACTCCAGCAGCAGCAACATCTAAATAGAAGGCTCCAAGAACTATGTATCCCCTACAGGGCCCAGAAATAAGGGCAGAGTGTATTTTCTCTCCCTTTATCCTCCCTTTGCAGCCATCCCTCATTCCATCCCTGCCCTAGCATCCCTCCATTGGTCTCCAAGGACCACAGATCTGCCTCATCATATTTTCATTAGGGCCTTGGCAGATTGAAACATCTGAATAGCGATTAGAAGACACACTGGGTGTACTCGCTGCCTTATACACGCTCAAATTGCACTTTTCTTCCGACCGTGCAAGGGGTTAAAGCCGGTGGAGTGGGAGAAGTAAGGCAAAAACTCCCTAAAAGAGACACTTAAGAAAATGCTAGACATTGTTGTGGTCACTCTGGTGTGCGGTAGCATTCGCACAATGGAGAACGCGGAGGTATTTAGCTCTGCTTTTGACCGACTGCTACAACAAGAAACCAGCAACAAACCAAAGAGAAGGAGTTTGGGCAATGCAAACACGAGGACACGTTGGCACCAACATGAGTAAAATGAAAAACAGGCACATGCATGTGTCACCTCAGCGATGAACGCTCTGACCTCCCTCCCTCCTCAACAACACCCGGGAGTTCAACTTTGCCTACATTGCCTGCAGAGCGACTCCAGGCCTTAAGACACAACAACACTACACCCTGGACAATGGGCATATGCACTCACATACCCTGAACAACCCCACCCCACGCCTTCACCAGCTTGATTCCCCTTAGGGGCGATGGACGGCTGAGTGGCGCTTATACAGCAGCAGCCGGCCTCCGTAGCTCCCACCCCCTCCATCTGTTGCAAGTTTTGTTGATTCTATGTAGCATGTTTACTGTATGTGTGCTATAGCTATGAGTTTTTTTTCCATGGCCTCAGTCTGGACCCCCTCCCTGGAGTCCAGCCTTTGAGTGAATATTTTTTTACTCTCCTCCCTCCCCCTTCTCAACGTTTACCTGTTCTCACCTTTTTTTGTAAGGGGCGCCGGAAGTTGGCAGACCCGTCAGCGATCCTTTTTCTGACTCCCTGTAATGTTTGTCTGATCTTGAATGGAATTGTGCTGAAAATCAAATTTCCCCTTGGGGATTAGTAAAATACTGAAAGGGGAACTGCACTTTTTTAGGGACCATCTTAAACAGAGTTGTCAAAGTGGTTTTCACTGAGGGCCACACCGCAGTTATGTTTGGCGCCAGAGGGCCGCGTCTAACAGTGAATACTATTATTACACAATGTTGAAATGCATTTTATTCGTAGATTTTTTTTAAACTAAAATGTTAAAAAAATATGGTAAGTTTCAATAAATTCACCTCAAAATGTAGTGTATATTACTGTAAATGTAAAAACAGTAGTGCTATTTTTATGGTAAAAAAAAAAAAGGGAGCTCAGTTGCCAGAATTTTACTGTAAAATGTACATTTGTTTTTTTACTGTAAATAACAAAAAAACTGCAATTTTGTTGTTGTTGTTTCTTTTTACCGCAAATCAACAACTGTAGATTTTTCGATGTATTATGCCAACTTTTTTGCAATGTGTTGCTGCCATTAAATTCTAAGTTAATGATTATTTGCAAAAAAAAATTAAAATTCTCAGTTTCCAACATTAAAAACCTCTAAAGGCCTTAGTGGCCACATGCGTGGACAGCACCTTTTAGCTCTTATTTCCAAAATTTTGTACACTACTGAATTGAGGTCTTATGCCGACATATGGACACTTATACTGCTATCTGGTGGTGTCAGAAGAGTATAACATACAATGGAATTTTGAAAAAAAAAGAAGTGTAAAAATAAAAAAAATAGCATGTTTCTACACATGAAGTACACGTTTGTGTACTTATGGACTAAGTACATCATCTCAAAAGATGATTTTTAGTTTTTATTCTAATTAGGGTTTAATAAGCCCAAATAGAAATTAAAAAAAAAGCAAGTAAACAAACAGCTTGGACCTTAAGAGGTTAAATATCTTGTCTTTGCAGTCTATTCAATTGAATAAAAGTTGAAAAAGATTTGCAAATCATTGTATTCTGTCTTTATTTACCATTTACACAACGTGCCAACATCACTGGTTTTGTCCAATATTTTGTATAAAAGTGTGTTTTTCTTTTTAAAAGGCATGTTACATGTTAAAATTATGCTGGTTTAAATTGGCCACCTTGATTTGAGATGCACGTGTTTTGAGTCAAGAGCTCCGTCACAGTAACATGAGGTAAGACTGTGTTATTATCATTGACATTAAAAATGCACAGGTTTTCTTGTATTCTAATGACAACAACAATGTTGTGTAACACCATAAACAGAAATCATCTTAAAGGGGAACATTATCACCAGACCTATGTAAGCGTCAATATATACCTTGATGTTGCAGAAAAAAGACCATATATTTTTTTAACCGATTTCCGAACTCTAAATGGGTGAATTTTGGCGACTTAAACGCCTTTCTATTATTCGCGTGACGTCACATCGGGAAGCAATCCGCCATTTTCTCACCTTCGTCGGTGTGTTGTCGGAGGGTGTAACAACACGAACAGGGACGGATTCAAGTTGCACCAGTGGCCCAAAGATGCGAAAGTGGCAAGAAATTGGACGAAATTTGTTCAAAATACGAGGCTGTGGGGAAAGCCGACGAAATGGTCAGTCGTTTGTTCCGCACACTTTACCGACGAAAGCTATGCTACGACAGAGATGGCAAGAATGTGTGGATATCCTGTGACACTCAAAGCAGATGCTGACATCAACTCCAAAACTGGACAGATCAGCTTTCAGGAAAAGAGAGCGGATGAGGGTATGTCTACAGAATATATTAATTGATGAAAACTTTATTCATTACTCGCGGTTTTCCGTAAATTATTATAAATAAACTGTGTTTACCAATAATTTGAATTGGGCTGTCTGCACTCTCAAAGTGCATGTTGCTGCCAAATGTATTTCATATGCTGTAAACCTAGTTCATAGTTGTTAGTTTCCTTTAATGCCAAACAAACACATACCAATCGTTGGTTAGAAGGCGATCGCCGAATTCGTCCTCGCTTTCTCCCGTGTCGCTGGCTGTCGTGTCGTTTTCGTCGGTTTCGCTTGCATACGGTTCAAACCGATATGGCTCAATAGCTTCAGTTTCTTCTTCAATTTCGTTTTCACTACCTGCCTCCACACTACAACCATCCGTTTCAATACATGCGTAATCTGTTGAATCGCTTAAGCCGCTGAAATCCGAGTCTGAATCCGAGCTAATGTCGCTATATCTTGCTATTCTATCCACCATGTTTGTTTGTGTTGGCATCACTATGTGACGTCACAGGAAAATGGACGGGTGTATATAACGATGGTTAAAATCAGGCACGTTGAAGCTTTTTTTAGGGATATTGCGTGATGGGTAAAATTTTGAAAAAAACTTCGAAAAATAAAATAAGCCACTGGGAACTGATTTTTAATGGTTTTAACCCTTCTGAAATTGTGATAATGTTCCCCTTTAACTATCGTCTCTTGTTTCGGGCTGTGTTAGATATCTAATTATGTTCCCCCATTGGACCCTCGTGTTGCACAAAATCAAATACCAAAATGCATTGAAACGGAGTGAACGGACTCCTTCAAACACGGCGCTAAGTGTGAGTCCGCTAGGATGTAACATCTGTGAGGTGGGAAAGAAGGAGGAAGTAAGATGTGAAGAGTGAGAAAGATTGGGTCAGAGCATGTGGGAGAAATCACTTTTTCAAGGGATGTTGAGAAAGAAAGGGAGGGGAGATTAGCGTCATTAAAGAACCCTAATCCTCTGACTAGCGTGGCTGGCGCTAAAATGGAGGATCACACGGCTTTTTAACGGCGCCTTTGTCAGTCGGCCGCGAGGGGACCCGGCGAGACAAGGCCGAATGGCAAACAGGGAGATATCGGGAAATAGGGGACGGGGTGGAAGCGAAGGAAATTTCTGTGAAAACTTAAGTTGGGAAGACGAGGAGGGACATTAAGGGTGGATGTATCTTTTTTTTTTTTTTTAAAGGAAAAGGAGAAACTATTTGAAAAAGAGGGGGGTGAGAGGCAGGGGTTGGTAGACACATGCTGTGCACACTTTTTGTCTTCTCTTGCTAACCAAAAACCAACGAGAGAAGCAAACGAAGGACCCCGGGGGCCCCAAGTGTTCTGTTCCCGCTTTATCTCTCACTCTGCAGTCTCCGTGCACGTCATCCCTCCCTCTGTCCCCAGCACTCCCTCTCCCTCCCTCTGTCCCCTTTCATGTTGTTACTCATTATTGCACTCCATCCATCCATCCTCCCATCCAGCCGTCCCTCCCCTACTGGTGTTGGCCTTCACCCCTGTGTCCCTCTCAGCCTGGACAGCACTGAGAGAGGCGGGTGGGCGACATATTGCATGTGAAAAGACAGTAACTACTGCAGGAAAGAGACATTACTTGATTATTTCTGTTTTAAAGCTAAGAAGAGTACCGTATTTTCCGGACCATAAGGCGCACCGGATTATAAGGCGCACTGCCGATGAATGGTCTATTTTCCGGATTATAGTTAAAGTTAAATTTAAAGTACCAATGATTGTCACACACACACTAGGTGTGGCAAAATTATTCTCTGCATTTGACCCATCACCCTTAATCACCCCCTGAGAGGTGAGGGGAGCAGTGGGCAGCAGCGGTCAGCAGCGGTGGCCGCGCCCGGAAATCATTTCTGGTGATTTAACCCCCAATTCCAACCCTTGATGCTGAGTGCCAAGCAGGGAGGTAATGGGTCCCATTTTTTATAGTCTTTGGTATGACTCGGCCAGGGTTTGAACTCACGACCTACCGATCTCAGGGTGGACACTCTAACCACTAGGCCGCATTAAAGGACTCATATTATTATGATTTTTTTTTCTAAATGTAAAACACTTCCTTGTGGTCTACATAACATGTAATGGTGGTTCTTTGGTCAAAATGTTGCATAGTTTATGTTTTACAGATCATCTTCAAGCCGCTTTCTGACAGTCGCTTCAGGATGCGCCGTTTTGTAGGCGGTCTTTCTTACGTGGCTCACCTTCGACAGCGTCTTCTCCCCGTCATCTTTGTTGTAGCGGTGTCGCATGCAAGGAGGGGAGTGGAAGAAGTGTCAAAAGATGGAGCTAACTGTTTTAATGACATTCAGACTTTACTTCAATAAATAACGGAGCAGCATCTCCTCGTCCGCCGGAAATGTGTACCGTGAAAAACCATCCGACCGGAACTCTCATATCAACTAAAGTTCCTTGGGTGAATAATGTAAACTCACTACACCGGTATGTTTTAGTGCTTTCATGGCGAGTTTACTTTATATTAGAAATGGCAACAGCGGAGGATGAATGTCCCATAACAAGAAGATAGAGAAAAAGAAGAAGCTTATCGACTACAGAGGATGACGTGCGCAATTTTTCAGGACTTATGCAGATCCCAAATACAGATCAGCAGGTACCCAGAAGGTAAGAAAGGTTGCTTTTGCATAATATTCCGAAACAAAACGCCAGATAATATGTCTTACCTTATACACACACCATGATAATACTCCTATGTTGAAGCAGAGTACAATCCATCATAGCTTACCAAAGTCGTACTAAAATATTTTGTTAGATTTTTGAGTGCCGTGTGTAATGTTCTATATTCTCAATGGAACATATAACATTTTGGTGTTGTTCACTTGAGTCATATTGCAGTCTACACGTATCTCTTATGTGTGACTGCCATCTACTGGTCACACTTATCATTTCACTATTTACCAAATAAAATAGCTGCGAGGTCAGTAAGCACAACCGGAATTATTCCATACATTAGGCGCACCTAACTAACTAGACAATGAAAGGATTGTTAGTGTGCTTTATAGTCTGAAAAATACAGTATATATTTAATTTGATATCCAAATCTGTCTTTCGAAACTTAAA
The DNA here is from genome assembly GCF_033978685.3 of Nerophis lumbriciformis. Lineage (NCBI taxonomy): Eukaryota > Metazoa > Chordata > Actinopteri > Syngnathiformes > Syngnathidae > Nerophis > Nerophis lumbriciformis. The sequence continues at coordinate 11,361,315 of NC_084557.2, read as the reverse complement.
GAATAATTTTTTGATGCGGCAGATCGATTGATAGACTTTTTTTGACAAAGAAGCTCATTTTGACAGAACACCGGATTTCCTAAGTGAGGAGGTAAAAAAAACACGGGCGCCACAGATCAGCGTGTTAGTGGGTTTGTGCCGTGGATGTTGTGTAGAGGAAGTAGGCAAACGATGGAAAACAACTGCAGGATGAGGAAAAAGGGAATTGCAAAAAATATGTCAAAGATGACGTAAAATCAGGTCTCATTTGTGTTTAGACTGCAGTCACATTTGAGAAGATTGGGACGACCTCCTGATGTGGCCCGAATACAAAGCGAAAAAAAAAAAAGATTTAAAGCACTTTGGAGCATTTAGACTGGCAAAAAAATATCCGATCCGTGTCACTTAAGGGCAAAAAAAAATCTGATTTGGTGTGCAGTGTAAACGAGCAGAACATTGCCTTCATCCATGAGATAAACATAAATTCAGCCTTCGCCCTCTAACTTCCGCTGCACCCCAGGAATCATGTGATTGCCCCTGGCCAATGTTGGCGAGTGCAGACAACAACTTATCCCTCTGGGCAGCCCTGACCACACTCATGATTGTAACTTTCTGAGGAAAAAAAAAAAGAAAGCACGTTAAGCTGTCCTGTGAATGTGTAAAAAAAAAGAAAAAAAGAAGAAAAAAAAATCATTGATTTGCAGTACACAGGTTTTGCTGGGGTAAGGGGTGTTGACGGGCGGGTCGAGATGATTGAAAGAAGTCAAGAAAAGACGAAATACCCCGACCTGGCTCTGTGATTATCATGTGAGTTGGCATGGCAACTGATAAGCCAAGCACAGCTTATTCGTTTCTATGCATCATGAGAATTGCACAGCAGGAAGGTGTATTTGACCAGTCAGATTGTTTGCTTGAAACTACCTGTTGCGTAGAATATGATGGATCTTTAAAAAAGCCATTATTTTCCCGGAAGATATGTTTCCCGATTCATTTTTTTTTCTCCTGGAAACACTTTGATTGCATGGCAAGAATATGACTTCACTGGGAAGCAAAATGTGACAAGAACACAGAATATATATTTATATTACGAATGTATGCATATGTTAATTGGGAATGAGGGCACAGACCTTGTAGGGAGGGCTGGGCAATATATCGATATACTCGATATATCGCGGGTTTGTCTCTGCGCGATATAGAAAATGACTATATCGTGATTAGACTTAGACTTAGACAAACTTTAATGATCCACAAGGGAAATTGTTCAACACAGTAGCTCAGTTACAATGATGGAAAGTGTAAGGATGGAAAGGACAATGCAGGTATAAATAGACTAATATAGCGATAAAAAAAATATAACATATGTACGAATACATACATAATATGTGTACAGAATAATATATATACAGATATATTATATTATGTCTATAACATATATACAATATATACCGATGACCATGACATTGGAGTACACGTTCTCACGCAGTTGCTTTTAGCTGTGGGCATTACACTACAGGCGTTTCTCACTCTTTCTTGTCTCTCCTTCTCACAGAGACATAGAACAAGCGCATATACGTCACATACGTGCAACGTCATACGCCCTCGCGGAGCAGAGAGGTAGCGGCATGGGTAACGTTAGCTGTGATGTGGGTGGTAATACGAGAGAGAGAAGGTGTGAATCTGGTAACAAATGAAGGAAGAATTAATTCCCAAGAAAAACAGCAGGGGGTCCATCGTCTGGCGGTGGTTTGGCTTCAAGTGGGAATATGTCGAACAGACAACCGTAATTTGGTCAAGTGTGGGGCAAAAGCGTTGCTGCAAAAAGTAGCATTACTGCTAATATGTAGCATCATTTGAAAAGTCACCTGCTAGAGAATGAAGAGTGCCTGAAACTCCGCATGTCAACATCTCCGTTCGGTGCCACACCCACAAAATGCTCAAGCCACCATTTCCACATCAACACTGTATGAAAAAAATAGTCAACAACAAAAGAGATAACGTCCGCAGGAACCTACCACATAGCGAAGGACATACACTATTTGATTTCATATTATGCAGCTCATTTTTATTTGACAGTTATTCAAGTATTTTGTGTGACATCATGCACAAAAGTGCACTTTATTTGTTTTAAACTATTGTAGTGGCGTTCTGTACAAAAAGGGCACTTTAATTTAGTGTTGTTTTGATAAGTCATCTTAGTGACATCATGCACAAAAGTGCACTCATAGCTTGTTTTAAAATCCATCCATCCATCCATCTTCTTCCGCTTATCCAAGGTCGGGGTCGCGGGGGCAGCAGCCTAAGCAGGGAAGCCCAGACTTCCCTCTCCCCAGCCACTTCGTCCAGCTCTTCCCGGGGGATCCCGAGGCGTTCCCAGGCCAGCCGGGAGACATAGTCTTCCCAACGTGTCCTGGGTCTTCCCCGTGGCCTCCTACCGGTTGGACGTGCCCTAAACACCTCCCTAGGGAGGCGTTCGGGTGGCATCCTGATCAGATGCCCGAACCACCTCATCTGTCTCCTCTCGATGTGGAGGAGCAGCGGCTTTACTTTGAGCTCCCCCCGGATGACAGAGCTTCTCACCCTATCTCTAAGGGAGAGCCCCGCCGGGTGGCGGAGGAAACTCATTTCGGCCGCTTGTACCCGTGATCTTGTCCTTTCGGTCATAACCCAAAGCTCATGACCATAGGTGAGGATGGGAACGTAGATCGACCGGTAAATTGAGAGCTTTGCCTTCCGGCTCAGCTCCTTCTTCACCACAACGGATCGATACAGCGTCCGCATTACTGAAGACGCCGCACCGATCCGCCTGTCGATCTCACGATCCACTCTTCCTTCACTCGTGAACAAGACTCCTAGGTACTTGAACTCCTCCACTTGGGGCAGGGTCTCCTCCCCAACCCGGAGATGGCACTCCACCCTTTTCCGGGCGAGAACCATGGACTCGGACTTGGAGGTGCTGATTCTCATCCCAGTCGCTTCACACTCGGCTGCGAACCGATCCAGTGAGAGCTGAAGATCCCGGCCAGATGAGGCCATCAGGACCACATCATCCGCAAAAAGCAGAGACCTAATCCTGCAGCCACCAAACCGGAACCCCTCAACGCCTTCCTGCGCCTAGAAATTCTGTTTTAAAATGTCTCTGACAATCTTGCACTTTCTGTTTTGGAAATGACATGAATGTTTGTGCCACTGCTTAATAACTGTTTAATAAATACACTTTTACTAAATTGACTTAGTTGTGATTTCCCTCTCTGCATGAAAGTTTAAAATGAGCATATATCAATGCAGTATGAAGAAGAATGTTTTAATGTAGACACATAGAATCATCATACTGCTGCGATTATATGCATCAAGTGTTCATTCAAGGCTAAGGCAAAATATGGAGATATATATGGTGTATCGTGACATGGCCTAAAAATATCGAGATATTAAAAAAAGGCCATATAACCCCCAGCCCTACTTGTAGGTCACATGGGGTGCTGAGACAAACACTACACTACACTTAATACGTATCGCAAAAGGCACATACCAAAAAGAACGGCAAAGACGCAGTCTGCCCGGGGCTTGAACCCTTGAGAATACTATGAGCGGACACATGGACATTCAGGCACACACACACACACACACACACACACACACACACACACACACACACACACACACACACACACACACACACACACACACTAAGCAGGCAGTAGGGACCCTCACCTTCTGCCCTGGGAAAGGGTCCGGCTGCTTTGGACGCTTTTGGGCGCCAACTGTTCCATATGGGCAGTGTGTGTGTGTGTGTGTGTGTGTGTGTGTGTGTGTGTGTGTGTGTGTGTGTGTGTGTGTGTGTGTGTGTGTTTGTGCCAGTGTGTTTGAGGGCAGAAGGTTAGGGGCAGGGGGCTAAAGAAGAGGGTTGGTGGGCAGTTGACTTTGTCCATATCGTACTCTATTGAACTGTACTGTATCTTGCACATCTTTAGCTATAAATAAGTTTAGCAAATGAATTCTATCTGAAAAAAACAAACATTTATGACAGGAAGTTGACCGCATTTATCGGTTTATCAGTAACAAATTGTTCACTCACTCGTATAATGGGTGTGTATCTACGGAGGATTCAAGGAACTTTATTTATTTATACCAGCACATGTGACATGGCAGGGAATTTAGTAACCAAGGTCCCAGATTTAGCCCAATGAGTGCCACAAGAACGATAGTATGTACATAATAATGTAAATAGAATAGAGTAGGTTATAAATAGCATTGGCAGACTGCAACAAACAATTAAGACTGCCAAAAAGATCATCGGCGTCGACCTTTCCCCAATCCAGGACTTATACCGGTCCAGGGTAGCATCACTGCAGACCCTGGTCCCAAACTGGTCAAACTCCTCCCAGACTGCAGGCGTTACCAATCACTGTACGCCAAAACAACCCGTCACAAGAACAGTTTCTTCCCTTAGGCTATTAATTGAAGAACGCTATGAAGTAACTACGGAACTAATGTGTCAATGTGAATTAACCGATGCTCACTTTATCATCTTTTTGCTTTGCTCTATTCACCACTGCACTATTATTTATTAGCTTTGCAAATGTTAGTTATTTAAGTACTTGGGGGAACTGCACTTTTCGGAACACACGTATTGCCCGTTTTGGGCCCTAGGGTTGCACAATGGTTAAAAACAAGAAGGCAGAGAAATTAGATAAATGCTTGCTAAAAACTGTGGTGCTCTATGATGTGTTCATTCATAGTTTTGATGCCTTCAATGACAATCTACAATGTAAACAGTCATGAAAATGCATTGAATGAGAAGGTGTTTCCAAACTTTTGGCCTGTACTGTATTTCGTGTGATCACCGGCAGTCACAGCGAAAACCACCTAAAAAAGGTTCAGTGTCTCAAACCCCTCGGCGACAAAAAAAAAAAAAAAATCCTCATCTCTCCCTCCCCTGTCCCACTTTCCGTCCATCTTGTCTGCTGTTTGTTCGCTCAGAAATGAGAACCAGCTGTCAGGCGGAGTGTTAGATAAACAACAACACCATGCCAATGCACACATAAACACTGCATATGGACACAGGCCTGCACGAAGGTAAACACAAACACACACCCACACAACGATGTGGTCACACTGTGTGCTACGCTCGCTGTCGGCTATATAATCTATTTATAAGAATGAGGACCGCTCGCTAACCTAGAAACACGTTCACCTGAGTCATACGCATAAAAATGCACGCTCGCACACAAGGAGGCCCTTGAATGTTTACACAAGCAGTCACAGATGAATTCACTTCGGCTGTAATAATGCACAGGTTGATGAAGAGTAGCGGCCGGGTTACATTTGAAGGGCTACCTTGTGAATAATAACAGATCATTAGCATTGAGGAAGAACATCCTATAGATCAATTAGTGCAGTCGTCCGCTCGAAACGGGCCGAGGTGTTTAAACTTATTACACAGACACAAACACCAGCCCTTCCTCATTAACCTACGTGTGAATGGGACCTATAAATAAGTGATGCAGGCAGCTGGAGTGCGCCTTTCAAAACATAAACATGCGTATGAGCACAGGTAAATAAACAACCAATTCACACACATGCACCAGCAGAGTGGGTTTTAAGAATAGACTAAGAGGAGAAATATTGCGGAAAGAGATTATTCTAGATTGTACCTATTGTCGTGGCTGGTTTTATTGATTATTGACTATATTATTGATTATAGGACAAGCAGTAGAAAATGGATGGATGGTACTTTTTCATCACTTATTGTTTGTCTTTGGTACACTAATGCAGTGATTTTCAACCTTTTTTGAGGCAAGGCACATTTTTTGTGTTGACAAAATCCGGAGGCACACCACCAGCAGAAATCATTATACAACAAAACTCAGTTGACAGTAAAAAGTCGCAATTGTTGGATATGACTTTAAACCATAACCAACCATGCATCAATATAGCTCTTGTCTCAAAGTAGGTGTACTGTCACCACCTGTCACATCACGCCGTGACTTATTTGGAGTTTTTTGCCGTTTTCCTGTGTGTAGTGTTTTAGTTCTTGTCTTGCGCTCCTATTTTGGTGGCTTTTTCTCTTTTTTTGGTATTTTCCTGGAGCAGTTTCAAGTCTTCCTTTGAGTGATTCCCGCATCTACTTTGTTTTTATCCTTCTTCGTGGGGACATTGTCGATTGTCATGTCATGTTCGGATGTACATTGTGGACGCCATCTTTGCTCCACAGTAAGTCTTTGCTGTCGTCCAGCATTCTGTTTTTGTTTACTTTGTAGCTAGTTCAGTTTTAGTTTCGTTCTGCATAGCCTTCCCTAAGCTTCAATGCCTTTTCTTAGGGGCACTCACCTTTTGTTTATTTTTGGTTTAAGCATTAGACACCCTTTTACCTCCACACTGCCTCCCGCTGTTTCTGACATCTACAAAGCAATTAGCTACCGGCTGCCACCTACTGATATGGAAGAGTATTACACGGTTACTCTGCCGAGCTCTAGACAGCACCAACACTCAACAACAACACATCATTTACAGACTATAATTACTGGTTTGCAAAAAATATTTTTTTAACCCCAAATCGGTGAAATTAGATAATCTCCCACGGCACACCAGACTGTATCTCACGGCACACTAGTGTGCCGCAGCACAGTGGTTGAAAAACACTGCACTAATGTGTTTATTAAAGGCCATTGGTTCTTTGTTTTATTTTTGCCAAAAATATATATCTATTTTTATATTGCTCTTTTTTAGAGATGTCCGATAATGGCTTTTTTTTGCCGATATCCGATATTCCGATATTGTCCAACTCTTAATTACCGATTCCGATATCAACCGATATCGATATATACAGTCGTGGAATTAACACATTATTATGCCTAATTTTGTTGTGATGCCCCGCTGGATGCATTAAACAATGTAACAAGGTTTTCCAAAATAAATCAACTCAAGTTACGGAAAAAATGCCAACATGGCACTGCCATATTTATTATTGAAGTCACAAAGTGCATTTTTTTTTTTTAACATGCCTCAAAACAGCAGCTTGGAATTTGGGACATGCTCTCCCTGAGAGAGCATGAGGAGGTTGAGGTGGGGGGTGTATATCGTAGCATCCCGGAAGAGTTAGTGCTGCAAGGGGTTCTGGGTATTTGTTCTGTTGTGTTTATGTTGTGTTACGGTGCGGATGTTCTCCCGAAATGTGTTTGTCATTCTTGTTTGGTGTGGGTTCACAGTGCGGCGCATATTTGTAACAGTGTTAAATATGTCTATACGGCCACCCTCAGTGTGACCTGTATGGCTGTTGACCAAGTATGCCTGGCATTCACTTGTGTGTGTGAAAAGCTGTAGATATTATGTGATCGGGCCGGCACGCAAAGGCAGTGCCTTTAAGGTTTATTGGCGCTTTGATACAGTACAGATACCGATCATTTCCGATATTACATTTTAAAGCATTTATCAGCCGATAATATCGGCAGTCCGATATTATCGGACATCTCTACTCTTTTTATCTTTGGTATGAACATTATTATGTAAACTCGAAGTTATTGTTTTTTTTGTTGCCATTTTTGTATTACAACATTTTATTATTGATCATGTTGTAATCTTTTGTTTTGTGATTGTGTGATGTTTTTTGCCTGGACCCCCGGAAGAATAGTCTCCACTGCGTTGTGGACTAATGGGGATCCTTAATAAACTAAACTAAACACAACATTTTTTTGTGCGGAAAGAAAATGTACTGACGTGCTCCTCTCCTTGCCAAAGCCTGATGAAATGCAGGGGCATAAACTCCCATGATGAGGCTGCTGAGTGTGATGAGAATAGAAAATGAGGGGGAATGAGAGACAGACAGTAAGGCAATGAGGCTCAGAAAACCCAGGGGAACATGATGGAGGGGGGTCTCGTGCTCAGGGGAACCCAGAAAGCAAGCTGCGAGAGGCGGGTACCTCCAGCCTGCCATTCCTCTTCCCTCCCTTCCCTTCTGGAGGATAGGATCCTGGACAGCCCCCTAGCCGCAACTCGTAAACCCCCCATGAGTGAAATTCATGCACGCCATACACACACACACACTAAAGAGGAGTTCCCAGGGGAAGGAAGAAGCAGAGCAGAACACCTGGACCTGCCATTAGTGGCACATTCAGGGATTAGGGGCACAGACGGCAAGAGAGAATGCACACTGGGATTGACGCTCATAGGCGACGTGCTGAAAGTAATAAATAATATACAATCATGCACACAATACACGTCCAACATAGTATTTTCCGCTTTAAAATGCCAGTGAGCTTGGAGAACAGTGTGAGTAAATCACGACGAGCAACATATGTGGAGAAAAATAACAACCAAAAATAGTAGCGATGTAGTGCCGTTAAAACTAAACCCCATGTTCTAAGACGGGGGTGTCCAAACTTTTCCCACTGAGGGCCGCACGCTGAAAAGTCAAAAGATGCGAGGGCCGTTTTGACGTATCTCATTTTCAAAGTCAATAGATCAGTAGTTCTTAACCTATGTTCGATGGAACCCTAGGGGTTTGGTGAGTCGGCTTCAGGGGTTCGGTGAGGTCAAAACACACTCGACTCATCGTGTAAATAAAAACTTCTCCCTATCGGCGTATTACGGATACGGCAACAGCAGAAGTCAGACTGATTTGCAGGTGTGTAATTTGTTGTGAGTTTATGCACTGTGTTGGTTTTGCTGTTTGAACAAGGTGATGTTCATGCACGGTTCATTTTGTGCACCAGTAATAAAACATGGTAACACTTTAGTATGGGGAACATATTCACCATTAATTAGTTGCTTATTAACATGCAAATTAGTAACATACTGGCTTTTAACTCATCATTATTAAGTACTTATTAATGGGCTGGCAACATGCACTCTCAAAGTGCATGTTGTTGCCAAATGTATTTCATATGCTGTAAACCTAGTTCATAGTTGTTAGTTTCCTTTAATGCCAAACAAACACATACCAATCGTTGGTTAGAAGGCGATCGCCAAATTCGTCCTCGCTTTCTCCCGTGTCGCTGGCTGTCGTGTCGTTTGTCGGTTTCGCTTGCATACGGTTCAAACCGATATGGCTCAATAGCTCCAGTTTCTTCTTCAATTTCGTTTTCGCTACCTGCCTCCACACTACAACCATCCATTTCAATACATGCGTAATCTGTTGAATCGCTTAAGCCGCTGAAATCCGAGTCTGAATCCGAGCTAATGTCGCTATAGCTTGCTGTTCTATGCGCCATGTTTGTTTGTGTTGGCATCACTATGTGACGTCACAGGAAAATGGACGGGTGTATATAACGATGGTTAAAATCAGACACTTTGAAGCTTTTTTTAGGGATATTGCGTGATGGGTAAAATTTTGAAAAAAACTTCGAAAAATAAAATAAGCCACTGGGAACTGATTTTTAATGGTTTTAACCCTTCTGAAATTGTGATAATGTTCCCCTTTAAGTTGTTGTTACTTAGAATATGTTCCCATACTAAAGTGTTACCAAAAACATATAACTTTGTCTTGAATTTGAAAAAAAACAACATTTTATTTTTCACTAAAGAAGGGTTCGGTGAATGCGCATATGAAACTGGTGGGGTTCCGTACCTCCAACAAGGTTAAGAACCACTGCAATAGAGTATAGAGATGTTTATGAATAATAAAAAAATGGTTAAATGGGTTATACTTTGTATAGCTCTTCAAGGTACTCAAAGCGCTTTGACACTATTTCCACATTCACCCATTCACACACACACATTCACACACGGATGGCGGGAGCTGCCATGCAAGGCGCTAACCACGACCCATCAGGAGCAAGGGTGAAGTGTCTTGCTCAAGGACACAACGGAGGTGACTAGGTTGGTAGAAGGTGGGGATCGAACCAGGAACCCTCAGGTTGCTAGCACGACTACTCTCCCAACCGCGCCACGCTCCGTACCTTGCCTGCATTTCAGATTTGTGTTTTCAATAGGGGTTCATTGTAGATATTGTATACCAGCGGTGCCCATTACGTCGATAGCCAGCCAGGCATTAAACAAATAAACCTAAACATTAGCGATCATCAATCTTCACCAAGACGTCACTTTGGTCACTTGATTGATATTCACGGCACATTTTATCTGGAAATTTGAATTAACATTGAGTTTGAAATGTTAGGTTGCTGATATTCGTTAAAGGTTCTGAAATCTCTTCAATAACCTTTTTTTATCGTTTCCATATCAATTTCGTTGCAATCAGTTGAGGTCTTGGATTTACCTTTTTTCACAATATTTCTCTTTTGTACCGTATTTTTCGGACTATAAGTCGCTCCGGAGTATAAGTCGCACTGGCCGAAAATGCATAATAAAGAAGGAAAAAAAGATTAGTTTTCTGCAGATCAAGAATCTGTGTTTGGTTTTATCTTATGTCATACAGACTTTTTTGGTAGATCTATTCTGACATGTTGCCTTGGTTTTTTTTACTTTTTCAATGTAGCCCTTCACCACTTTTCTGCTATTCTTTCATCTCACTTCGCTTCGCCGTCCTTGACCCTCCGCTGGTAATGTCGGCTGTCTCGTGGGAGCGGAAGGTTTATTGCAAGAGTAATTATTCCAGGCAACACACTGCTGTCCAGGTGGCAGAGGGAAAAAAAACCCAGACTACTCACGAGTATAGAGCTAGAAACCACAGGGTACCTCACGGTATACAGTATGTGGTACATGGCTCACAGTAACAATACAGTCTTCCATCCATCCATCCATTTTCTACCGCTTGTCCCCTTTGGGGTTGTGGGGGGTGCTGGAGCCTATCTCAGCTGCATTCGGGCGGAAGGCGGTGTACACCCTGGACAAGTCGCCACCTCATCGCAGGGCCAACACAGATAGACAGACAACATTCATTCACTAAGGCCACTTTAGTGTTGCCAATCAACCTATCCCCAGGTGCATGTCTTTGGAGGTGGGAGGAAGCCGGAATACCCGGAGGGAACCCACGCAGTCACGGGGAGAACATGCAAACTCCACACAGAAAGATCCCGAGCGCAGGATCAAACCCAGGACCTTCGTATTGTGAGGCAGACACACTAAACCCTCTTCCACCGTGCTGCCAACAATACAGTCTTCGTATAACAATAATGCGATACGGGTGAAACAAACAAGTTAAGGACTTCAATGACACCTTAGAAAGCCCCAAATCTATGTTCCTAGAAGGAGTTACCGTATTTTTCGGACTATAAGTCGCAGTTTTTTTCATAGTTTGGCCGGGGGTGCGACTTATACTCAGGAGCTACTAATGTGTGAAATGATTAACACGTTACCGTAAAATATGAAATAATATTAGTTAGCTCATTCACCTAAGAGACTAGACGTATAAGATTTCATGGGATTTAGCGATTATGTTGTGTTATAGTTATTTGAATGACTCTTACCATAATATGTTACGTTAACATACCAGGCACGTTCTCAGTTGGTTATTTATGCCTCATATAACATACACTTATTTAGCCTGTTGTTCACTATTCTTTGTTTATTTTAAATTGCCTTTCAAATGTCTATTCTTAGTGTTGGCTTTTATCAAATACATTTCCCCCAAAAATGCAACTTATACTCCAGTGCGACTTATATATGTTTTTTTCCTTCTTTATTATGCATTTTCGGTCGGTGCGACTTATACTCCGGAGCGACTTATACTCCGAAAAATACGGTAAGTATTGTGGTTTTGTGTGTTGTACGACATTAAGTTACTCTCCACATGCCTTCTAAAGCGGTTGTCACTATTTACGTCTTTTTTTTTTCTTTTTACAAAGAGGCAAACATATGCCACCAAGGCGGATCGGAAAGGGACTAATCCCCAAGCATCAAGTCCAATGTGACGTTGGGGACAGAGACGTTTAAAAACAACTGTCCGGAAAAAAGGCTCCTGGGTGAATGAAAGACCACACACTGGCTGCAGCAAAGAGCAGTGCTCAGACACACACAGGGAGGGATGTATGGACAGAAACAAAGGTGGGTTTAGGATTTAAGGGTGTTTGTGTGGGTTGTGTGGAAGTAAGTGGGTGTGTGAGTCGGCGACATGAAACAGATCAAAGTGAGGAGAGGTCAGCAGGGCAGAGAAGGAGAGGGAGGACATAATTGCAACCTACATCTGCCAAGTTGAAGTGCTTGTGGTCGAATCTGGCATGTATACAAACTGATCATTTTAAGTCAAGTATTACGCACAGGCAATGTTTGAAATAGTCATACAAAAAAATGAACGAATTATTCAAAGGGAAGTATGGAAAGACTTTGAGGTTTACAAACAGGAGAGGTTGGCAAAATGGGCTGAAGACTGAGACCCAATGGGGCTGGGAAGGGCCTGTGGTTGAGGGGTGCAGATCAATGGAGACCGCTGACGGTTTGGTCGCCACAGTGGAAAAGAAAAGCAACTTATTAAGCTTTTAAGTGTGACCACACATAAATACACAACCCACATGTTGGCTAAACAGCCTATGCAAATTGACAAAACAGAGAAATAACTCAATATTTGTTACATAAAGTCATTGTAAGAAGGTGGTTATTGCGTCCAAATGCCCTAAACACAGTGTGATATAAAACAACACAAATACCATAAATGCTGCAAAGTAAAAATGCTACAATCAAACAGTGCCAGATGAAAAACAAGCAAAAAGAAAATGTGGCCAATGTCAAAAACACACAAACAAATGACAGTATGATGCCTGCAATTACCGTATTTTTCGGACTATAAGTCGCAGTTTTTTTTCCATAGTTTGGCCGGGCTCCAGTGCGACTTATATATGTTTTTTTCCCTTCTTTATCATGCATTTTCGGCAGGTGCGACTTATACTCCAGTGCGACTTATACTCCGAAAAATACGGTAAGTATAAGCTGTATTTTTCTTTATCGCTTTTTTAAATCTTGACTGTAATTTGTTTTTGTGTTACAGAACAACTTCTTTTTATGGCAAAGTGTTTAATAAGGACAACCTTAAGGGTTAACTTTAAAAGTTGAATGAGCACATCCAGATTATCAGATTGGAAATTAAATTAGTTTTCAGTCGATCGAGTGAATTGAAAAACTGTAACTTTATCTCTCAACTTGATGATGTTAGGTTCGGGGAAAAGGTAGCGCCTTACAACTTCCTAGTTAAAAAAAAAAGCCCTACAGTTAGACAAGTTGAGAGGAGCATCACTGTCACCTTGTGTTGTAAAGGCAGACATATAATACAATAATTAAAATTAAGTACCGTATTTTTCGGACTATAAGTCGCTCCGGAGTATAAGTCGTACCGGCCGGAAATGCATAATAAAGAAGGAAAACACATATACAAGTCGCACAGGCGAGCTACTTTTTAATTGATCAAGTGGAGGGGGATCTACCTCATTCATATATGTAATTTATATTTATTTATTTATGAAGGGGACGTTTTTGTTAACAAGTTAAAGGTGTTTAATGATAATACAAGCATGTTTTTAACACATATAGATTCCTTTCTTTCATGAAGACAAGAATATACCGTATTTTTCGGAGTATAAGTCGCTCCGGAGTATAAGTCGCACCTGCCGAAAATGCATAATAAAGAAGGAAAAAAACATGTAAGTCGCATTTTTGGGGGAAATTTATTTGATAAAAGCCAACACTAAGAATAGACATTTGAAAGGCAATTTAAAATAAATAAAGAATAGTGAACAACAGGCTGAATAAGTGTACGTTATATGAGGCATAAATAACCAACTGAGAACGTGCCTGGTATGTTAACGTAACATATTATGGTAAGAGTCATTCAAATAACTATAACATATAGAACATGCTATACGTTTACCAAACAATCTGTCACTCCTAATCGCTAAATCCCATGAAATCTTATACGTCTAGTCTCTTACGGGAATGAGATAAATAATATTATTTGATATTTTACGGTAATGTGTTAATAATTTCACACATAAGTCGCTCCTGAGTATAAGTCGCACCCCCGGCCAAACTATGAAAAAACTGCGACTTATAGTCCGAAAAATACGGTAATCATTGCAGATAGTTAGTTAGGAAATGGGATAAGGCGTGTCTACATTTTGGGGGTGATTCGAATAATTCTACTGCGTTACTTTATGTTTACGTTATGAGCTTCAACTTCTGTGTATGCTTGTGGTCCCGCCTCCACCCGCAGAGATAATGACAGTTGATGGCTGACACGCGGCTTCACTCGTTTTCTTTCCTCAAAAAGTTATGAACAGATTTTCATCAAGCTGTCAAAAATGGGATAAGGAACAAGTGATTACTATATAATTATGGGGTGACTTTTTTACTATTGGGAAATAGTGGCGGGGGTGTGGGTATGCGCTTTCCGAATGCGTTTTAAAGGCTAAATTGACTTGAATAATTGCGTGCATATAAAATTTTTACGTGAAATAAATTGCACATTTCAAAGTAGCATTTGTTTAAAAATACTTTATTTGGTCCAGTGGAGTTGTTGAAAACATATCACAATCTGACCAAGTATATATTTCTAATTTATAGTCAAAAAATCAAAACAAACTTAATAGAGGTCCAATTCCCCCGAATAGTACTCAAAATACATAAGAACTTGTTTTTTGGCAATAGATCTTCTGAGGAAAAAAATATTACTTTTGAGCATCACAAGTTTGTTTCAAGACGGAAAACTTCACAATACTAGAAAGTGCAGCTAATAATAAGTTTTAATTGCTCATTTCAAAAGCACTTTTTAGTTTTAAAAGCTTAAATACATTGTCTTACTTCAAGAAATTGTTACGTTTGGGGTGGTCGCATGGTTATGCGCAGATCGTTTCCCCAAGATGCAGACGGAACTCCTGAGGCCGCGTGCAGGTAGGACAATGATTTATTATCCATAAATCAGGCAAAAGACAAAAGTCCGGGAAAGCGTGCCGATAGCACGAGAAGCTAAGGAAAAAGCTAGCGGGAAAGCTTAGCATAGTAACAGGAATCAGATGCTAGGATTTACCGACGTAATGTTGCATGAAGCAAACAAAACAGCCAGACCGAGTATGGCGAAAGGCAGGAATAAATAGCTCTCGGATTAGTGCCCGGCAGCAGGTAAGCGTCCCGAACACTAGTCAGAGGCAGGTGAAAATAATCAGCACCCTTGGCAAAAGAAACATAAACCCAGGGGTGCTGAAAGAGAACTAAGGGAGTATTAGACTAAAACTAAACATGATCCGTGCAGAACTCTTACCAAGACAGTTTTGACTTGTTCAATTGGCAGATTTTTTTGCTCATTACAAGCAAAAATATTGTGTATTCATTATTTGTTATTACTCTTGGCCAATATTCCCTCTAATCTTTCATGGGTGTGAGCAAACGCAAAAACTCCCTGAGCATTCAGTGGAGCCCATGTGAGCAACATCAGACGTGCACACTGTGGCCACACCAGCAGCACACCTGTCCCAAACCTGACTAAATAACAAGTTCAATCTCCATCCATCCATCCATTTTTTACCGCTTGTCCCTTTTGGGGTCGCGGGGGGTGCTGGAGCCTATCTCAGCTGCATTCGGGCGGAAGGCGGGGTACACCCTGGACAAGTCCCCACCTCATCGCAGGGCCAACACAGATAGACAGACAACATTCTCTTATTATTATAATCAAATGACAGCAGTCATTTCCATGAGGTTATTTTCTAATATAAGTGTTTAGGCCCACTTACAATGACAATAACAAAAAATATTGTTTTTCATGAACTGTGTACTTGTATTGTTTGTCTGGGTGGAGGTCCTGCTTTGGAAATAATTTGTACCCCTTTCAGACATTGCATTTAGTTCCCATTAAAACATTCACATGTTGCACAATGAGATGTAAGCAGGGGATCATGTGTACATTCCTGCAACTTCCTGTTTGTAAAAAATATTTTTATTAGTATTTATTTAATATACTAACAGCATTTCATGATTAATATTTATAAATTAAGATTCCTAATAAATGACACTAGAATAAGCACACATTTGATTGGTAAATCATAGTGTAACGACCTGGAATGACACTTTATGTGTGGTGTTGGAGTTGTCCGACTTTTTGTGTGGCTGTAAACGCATCACTGGCTAAGTGCCATATGTGCATGTGTTGGCGCAAGTGAGAAAGAGCGAGCGGCTGCTGTTGATATAACAAAGTTGCTTTTGGTCTGGTTTGTACTGCAGAAAATGACCACTTTTGCTAGATATAATTTTTTTTACTAATGTTTTGGTGATGCGTTTATGGCCGACAATAAAGAGTTTTGCTCAGTAAAGTGATCGATGGAATTCATGTCCTCAAAGCGTCTCGACAGACGTTACAATATTTGAACAATGATGACGAAAACTGTTTTCTCTGTCGTGTCCGTGTCGTGTCGAAAATTGTAATGCCCTTATTTTTTTATTTGATTTTGTGCGTGGCATAGATTTGCCGTGCGCAGAGGACGCTTGAGCAGTGCGCAATTGCACAGGCGCGCACCTTAGAGGGAACATTGCTTACTACATTGGATATAAAAAAAACATTTCAAAATGTTTTCTTACATTTCAGAAACCTCCTTTTTAGCCATCGTCTTTGCTTGTGTCACTCTCTTCCTCCATCCACCAGCACCGCTCTCTCTCTCTCCCTCTACCAGCCCTCTCCTCTTTGTGGAGGAGCAAGCGAAAAGCACAAGCATGCCCCAAAATTAATTTAAACGGTGGAATTAAATTAAAAGCATAGCCTCTGGAGTTTTATTATGTACTAATGTTTGAACCGTTTACTTGGATCGTATGACTAAAACATGAATAATTAAGGACTAATGGGGGCTATTATTATATCAGGAAAGACAATCACATTACGCGACTTCAATGGATTTACAGTATTAGTCTTTGACTGTGTGGGCTGAGGAAGGTAGGAAGCCAGCAGGAGGGACATTAGCAAAACATGGTGCATTACACCTAGACTGTGTGGGTGGATTTAACGGTAAATGACTTTATAGGATTGTGTCGCTAAGAAGCCCTTGTTTGCTAAGGTATACTGATGTGCTCAGCTAATTAAAGACTGTGTCAGGTTGTACAGTAAACAGAGCTGGTGTTGACAGGATGGTGTGTCACACGTGCATCAGACAGCCAGCCTTTGCAGTGGACAAGTCTTAGTCTTAGTCATCGGCCCGGAGAGAGAAACACATATCAAAAACTACAATCATTGTCTTTAACTCCATCACTAAAAGTGAAAAATCCAGGCGTCTTTTTCGACTCTGATCTTAGTTTTATACCACATATAAAAAATATAACAAAAATATTTTTTTATCATCTTAAGAATATAGCCAGAGTTCGCCCAATTCTCTCTCAGGGCAACATGGAGATGCTGATGCATGCTTTTGTTACAAGTCGTATAGATTATTGCTTTCTAGTCTTCCTAAAAAGGTTATTACACCTTTGCAATTACTCCAAAATTCAGCGTGTCCTGACGAAGACCAGAAGGTGGGCTCACATTACACCAGTTTTAAAATCTCTGCATTGGCTCACCGTGTGTTTCAGGATCAATTTTAAGGTTCTTCTAATGGTTTATAAAAATGTTTATGGTATTGGGCCTTCTTATCTTTCAGATTGGCTTTTACCCTATGAACCTTCCTATGCGCTGGGATCTCCCAACACTCATCTCTTAATTATTCCAAAAGTCAGGTCACGAGTCACAGGATGGCATCTTTCCACCATTATGGCCCCCGACTATCGAACAGCTTGCCGGAGGACCTCAGGGCTGCAGAGAACGTTCATGTTTTTAAGAGCAGGCTTAAGACCCACCTTTTTGATTTGGCTTTTACCTCATATTAATTATTTGAACTTGTATTTTATTCTCTATCCCTATTCATGGTTTTTACTATTTTACAAGTTTTATTATTTTTTATTTTCCAATGTTCCTCAGATGAGCCATCTGCCTCCGGGGTTATCGGCCGTGCTTGTGGGGGCGCTTTTGTGTCAGCGTCCTGGTGGCCATGGTCTGATGACCTCCCGGTGCAGATGGCTCCTGTGATAGTGTTTACTCACATGGCTCCTCTGTACTCAGCCATGCAACCATTTGTCCATATAGTTGCATAGGTGTGTGTGTTGTTAGTGTGTTTGTGTTTGGTATCTGTGTCCGTGCGTACGTATGTGATAATGGGAGATATGGTTCACCGGGGTATTGTTTTTAACTTTGTAAACCACTTTGCGTTGCATTTCTTTTATGTATGAAAAGCACTTTATAAATAAAGTTTGATTGATTGATTGAAAAACAACAAATGTCCACTGCAGACGACGCTGACTTTTAGGAGGAAATGCCCTTTAAATACATCAGTATTGGCATACCTGCACATCATACCCACAGGAAATAAAATTACATCTGGAGTTGGTCCCTAGTTTGCAGTTGTAGCTTTCATTATTTGAAAATATTTTACAAGATTTTTAAAAGGGTATGAGGCCATTTTTGATTTGTGAGGTAATACGTCAACGATATTGGACCTTACGGAAGGCCTCTGATCTATAGTTTATGCAAAAAAAAGTGTTTAATGGATTGAGATCTGAGTTCTACGCATGTTCATTAGGGAAGTGAATCATACAAGAACTCACTATTTGAGTTGATTCTGATTCCTGGATTGAGGAGTCGATTTAGAATCGATTCAACACGATTCAAATCTATTCTTGCAAAGTACAAAACCCAAGACCAGTGAAGTTGTCACGTTGTGTAAATGGTAAATAAAAAACAAAATACAATGATTTGCAAATCCTTTTTAACCTATATTCAACTGAATAGACTGCAAAGACAAGATACTTAACGTTCGAACTGGTAAACTTTGGTATTTTTTGCAAATATTCGCTCATTTGGAATTTGATCCCTGCAACATGTTTCAAAAAAGCTGGCACAAGTGGCAAAAAAGACTGAGGAAGTTGAGGAATGCTCATCAAACACTTATTGGGAACATCCCACAGGTGAACAGGCTAATTGGGAACAGGTGGGCGCCATGATTGGGTATAAAAGCAGATTCCATGAAATGCTCAGTCATCCACAAACAAGGATGGGGCGAGGGTCACCACTTTGTGAACAAATGTGTGAGCAAATTGTCGAACAGTTTGAGAACAACATTTCTCAACGAGCTATTGCAAGGAATTCAGGGATTTCCCCATCTACGGTCCGTAATATCATCAAAAGGTTCAGAGAATCTGGAGAAATCACTGCACGTAAGCGATGATATTACGGACTTTCGATTCCTCAGGCGGTACTGCTTTAAAAAGCGACATCAGTGTGTAAAGGATATCACCACATGGGCTCAGGAACACTTCAGAAAACCACTGTCAGTAACTACAGTCCGTCGCTACATCTGTAAGCGCAAGTTTTCAGGGCTTATGCAGATCCCAAATACACATCAGCAGGTACCAGAAGGTAAGAAAAGTTGGGTTTGCATTATATTGCAAAACAAAATGCCAGATAATATGTCTGCTAATGGGTGCTATTTTGCGGTCCTTTTACACACACACACACCATAATAATACTCGTATTTTGAATCACAGTACATGTGACTATAGCAGCCGTAATGGTCTGACAATCCATCAAGCGGTGCGGCTTTATAGCTTACCAAAGTCATACTAAAACATTTTGACGGATTTTTGAGGCCATGTGTAATGTTCTATATCCTCAATGGAACATTTAAAGTTTTGGTGTTGTTTACTGCCGTCATATTGCAGTCTACACGTATCTCGTATGTGTGACTGCCATCTACTGGTCACACTTTTTATTGCACCATGTACCAAATAAAATTGCTTCGAGGTTGGTAAGCACCACCAGAATTATTCCGTAATTAGGCGCACTGTCAATTTTTGACAAAATGAAAGGATTTTAAGTGCGCCTTATAGTCCGAAAAATACGGTAGTTGCACCATTACCTGGCGCACATGTATGAAATGTGCATGTGTTCATTATGCACTGCTAAACTATTAACCGTCTCTTCGTGTCTCTAATATGAAACCCCCCCCCACCTTTATCAGTCAGCGAGCAGTCGGCCCCCCCGCCCCCCCGCATCCCTTCTTGCAGCTGTCTGTGCAGCCTCCACCACAAACCGTATTCTCAAAGGACAAAGTCCCTAACAGAGGACAAATACCCACATCTACTCAAAATGTATAACAAACACAGACGCATATCTCTGTACCCAAGACTGAAGAGTTCTTTACTCTAAATCACACACAATTTTATCTGCTCGTTCGCAGGCCGCTTGTTTTGGCAGCTGACAAGGGGGGGAAAGTACCCACTTAGCCTCCCCCTAAAGTCCGCCATCCACCATGCACACCCTCATTATAATGAGCGCTGGCCACAAATTTACCTAAAGAAAGATGGCGGAAGTCCCCTGCAGCCACTTGCAACGCTGTAGAGGTGAGCACTGACGGAGAACGCATCGAAAAGTGTTTGTGCATTACAAAATGTAAAAAAAAAAAAATTCCACGACTAATTACTAACTAAAAATTGCATTACTGGATCAATCAATCAATCAATCAATGTTTATTTATATAGCCCTAAATCACAAGTGTCTCAAAGGGCTGCACAAGCCACAACGACATCCTCGGTACAAAGCCCACATAAGGGCAAGGAAAAACTCACCCCAGTGGGACGTCGATGTGAATGACTATGAGAAACCTTGGAGAGGACCGCATATGTGGGTAACCCCCCCCCCCTCTAGGGGAGACCGAAAGCAATGGATGTCGAGTGGGTCTGACATAATATTGTGAGAGTCCAGTCCATAGTGGATCCAACATAATAGTAAGAGTGATGTAGAGCACACCGATATTAAAGCCGCACCCACCAAATTTTAGAAGAAATAAATACGTTTGCATATATTAGCTGCACCGGACTACACGCCACAGATACTGTACCAAAGATTTTGCAAATCTAAATTATTTCCAAACGGTGCCTGTAACACGGCAGTTAAACGGCTGATCAAACAAAACAGAAGTCTTCGTCATGCGGAAGTGAGCTCTCCAATAAGCTAAACAGAATCAATAACTTTGCGATGACATTTTGGTGAATTCCCAAAAAAAAATAAAAAAGAATGCCATTGTAAGTTAATAATACCAACACAGACACTTGTAAACTCGTTAGTATATTCGCTAATGCTAACGACGTTGGCTTGATTACATGACGATAACGTGTACAAATATGCATGAAAACACTCCTACAGACATCACACATGGGACAGTTTCGTACACAAGTAAACGTTGCTTGGAGTGATGAATGAACAATCCTTTCAAGCAGAAACGCTATGGACCATCCATCCATCCATCAATCCATTTCTACCGCTTATTCCCTTCGGGGTTGCGGGGGGGTGCTGGAGCCTATCTCAGCTACAATCGGGCGGAAGGCGGGGTACACCCTGGACAAGTCGCCACCTCATCGCAGGGCCAACACAGATAGACAGACAACATTCACACACCAGGGACCATTTAGTGTTGCCAATCAACCTATCCCCAGGTGCATGTCTTTGGAGGTGGGAGGAAGCCGGAGTACCCGGAGGGAACCCACGCAGTCACGGGGAGAACATGCAAACTCCACACAGAAAGATCCCGAGCTCGGGATTGAACCCAGGACTACTCAGGAGGTAGACGTACTAACCCCTCTGCCACCGTGCTGTCCCGCTATGGACCAATATACGGTATTTCCGATTCAAGGCACGAAACAGAAAGTTTACTTTCAACCCCCCCATGCGGCTTCATAGCTTACCAAAGTCGTACTAAAACATTTTGATAGATTTTTGAGTGCCGTGTGTAATGTTCTATATTTTCAATAGAACATAGAAAAAATGTGGTGTTGTTTACTTGAGTCATATTGCAGCCTACATGTATCTCTTATGTGTGACTGCCATCTACTGGTCACCATGTAGCAAATAAAATAGCTTCGGCGTCGGTAAGCAAAACAGGAATTATTCGGTACAGTAGAAAATATGGTACCTTAAATAGATGGATGAATGTATTGTCTGATGCAACCGCTCCGTAGATTGATCCATCAATCATTATCAATCAGCTACAAAGTTCTCCCCTTCAACTATTGTAGTTGTTTGTGTTGTTTTGTTGTTTATTTGAAATCTTACAGCACTCCCACAGCAGACCCCACTCCTTACTTATTCAACAGTGTGTTTTCCATCATACTTGAAAAAATGAAGAGCAGTTTGGTTAATATTTTAAGACATCCCGCTTGCACTAGAGGGAGAGAGAGAGAGAGAGACAAAGAGCGAGGGGAAGATGAAGACATGAGGGGAAAGGAAAGGAGGGAATACGAGTGATGAATTCTCTTGTTTGTCAACCCCAATTCTAGAAGAAAGAAAGAAATATACATACCCCCCTCCCACACGCACACAATAGATCCAGTGAACACAATGACAGCAACCTTAAAATCATATACATGAGGCACAACTACAAATGGATGTCCACCTTTCTGTGAAGTCGAATGCCTCAATAGTTATCTAGCTACAAAATAATTCTAATATGAAAATCCGTCACACGTCTCTGCTGGGATTTAGAGTATACAATGATTGTATTATAGGAAAGTAATTAGGGATGTCCCGATCCAGGTTTTTGCACTTCCGATCCGATACCGATATTGTTTTTGCATTTCCGATCCAATACCGATACTGACCGATACCGATACTGACCGAAACTGGCTTATCCGAGCATGTATTAAAGTTTAAAGTTGTTTAGCCTACTTAGTTGTCAGAATCATGTTGAAAAGGGTTTTAGTACTCTTGATAACAACTAGCCAGCTGAATTAGGGTAGTTTGAATAATACACAATGGTTGGTAACAAGAAACTGACCTGTTTATTCAAGGATAAACACAAAATAGACAAAATTATACATGACAAACAGAAATGGCATCATTGAACTAGGGCTGGGCGATATGGCCTTTTTTTTAATATTGCGATATTTTAAGGCCATATTGCGATACATGATATATATCTCGATATTTTGCCTTAGCCTTGAATGAACACTTGATGCATATAATCACAGCAGTATGATGATTCTATGTGTTTTGATTGATTGATTGATTGAGACTTTTATTAGTAGGTTGCACAGTGAAGTACATATTCCGTACAATTGACCACCAAATGGTAACACCCCAATATGTTTTTCAACTTGTTTAAGTCGGGGTCCACTTAAATTGATTCAAGATACAGATATATACTATCATCATAATACAGTCATCACACAAGATAATCACATTGAATTATTTACATTATTTATAATCCAGGGTGTGGAGGGGGGCGCCGGATGTAAGTGTCAAAAAGACAGCCAAAAGAGTTTGATATGAGAATAAATCTAAAGTTAAAATATAGGGTAGAAATGTACCCATTTGCAGGAAATGTAGTCTTGATTTTCAAAATGTTCTTTCAAGGCTTGCATGTCTACATTAAAACATTCTTCTTCATACTGCATTAATATATGCTACTTTTAAACTTTCATGCAGAGAAGGAAATCACAACTAAAAAAAATCACAAATTTTTTCATACAGTGTTTATGTGAAAATTTTTGCCTCAGCATTTTGATGGTGTGGACGTGTGGCACCGAACGGAGATAAGCGTCTCGACAGACGTCACAATATTTGAACAATGATGACGAAAACTGTTTTCTCTGTCGTGTCCGTGTGTCAAAAATTATTATGCGCTTATTTTTTTATTTGATTTTGTGCGTGGCATATAATTGCTATGCGCACAGGCGCGCACCTTAGAGAGAACGTTGGTCACACGGTTGCGCTAGCATCACAGCTAACGTTAGCCATGCTGCTACCTCTCTGCTCGGGGAGGACGTATACGTATGTGACGTATGACGTGACAGTATGTGACATATGACGTGACAGTATGTGACGTGTGTAAGAAGGTGCGCTTGCTGTCTGTGAGCGGGAGACACAGGAAAGAGTGAGAAGAGCCTGTCGTATAATGCCAGCAGCTAAAAGCAACTGCGTGAGAATCCACAGATGGATGTCTTGAAGGTGTGCTGGAAAATGCGGAACGGAAATTATGGAGCAGCAGAAAAGTGGAATGTATTATTTAAATCAGTGCGTTGGAAAACACGGACCGGAGTTTTTTTTAAAACTGGATCTGGATCGGCATTATTACCATGCCTTGCCGATACGCATTTTTTGGCAAATAGCGGCGGCCGATCCGATCCAAATATCGGATCGGGACATCCCTAATCCAGACGGTGATCCGGATCGGCCCCAAAATGTAATCTTCTGTTCCATATCCCATTTCCTAACTGGTGGATGAAAATATGGCATCAACTTTTTGAGAAGACTCCTGTCTGTCATCCACTGTCTTTGTCTCTGGCAGCGGGGCGCTAGCATACACACACAGAAGTGGA
The DNA here is from genome assembly GCF_033978685.3 of Nerophis lumbriciformis. Taxonomy (NCBI): domain Eukaryota; kingdom Metazoa; phylum Chordata; class Actinopteri; order Syngnathiformes; family Syngnathidae; genus Nerophis; species Nerophis lumbriciformis. The sequence continues at coordinate 11,337,078 of NC_084557.2, read as the reverse complement.
AGTTCGTAACGTAAATGTAAGGTAACGTAGAAATAACCAAATTAGCTCCAAAATGTAATGACTTTATCCAATTTTGGACATTTTCTGAAAGGTAAAAGAAAATCTGCCCATAACGTTTTGAGTAATGTTACTAACTAACTGACACAAACACAAACAATTGGCACTGGTTACATAATAAATATTACATTATAAGTACAGTTTTTTCACATGCAGAATATACAAATAAATGATGAATGAAATCACATTTACCTTTATTGAAGATATGTTAGCACAGATGGTGATGTTCAGAGAAGGAATACCGTAGGTACGAACGCCACTTTTGTACTTTTCCACAAGTTCTTTCTTGAATTCAATAGTGAATTGTCATTAATTAACCAAAGTGCTGGTCATCGCAACTTTCTTTGGCCCCACGGTAACTTATTTTGCAGTCATATTAAAATCCCCAACACGTGCGATTCTTTGTTTGGCGACTCGATTCAGGCATACTTTTGGCAAAAATGTTTGTAGAAAACCGAAAAATATATGGAAAGTAGGTATTAGTAGGTAATCGATTAGTCAGCGATTATCTTAACGATTAGTCGACTAATCGGATAATAAAGCGTACACATATTTAATAGCTCTAATTTTCCCATTGACTTTTAAATGCAGTTTAAGTTATTTTATTGTATTTATTTTTATTTTAAGTTATTTTAGGTACGCGCCTACAAATAACAAAGATGACTAATTCATTCATAGGTTCATGTATTTATACCAGACCTGGGCAAATTAAGGCCCGGGGGCCGCATGTGGCCCGTTAAGCTTTTCAATCAGGCCCGCCGGACATTCCCTAATTGTTTTAGATCTTTAAGATGGAAAGTGTAGCTGCCATTATGATGTGCAGTGATGTTTTCTAATGGTCGTAAGTCTTGAACTATACAAAGTATTTCAATGGTTGGAATCTGCACTTTTGCATGATATACTAGTTATTATGGTAATCTAATTAGTTACTATGGTAATCTAAGTCACAGCAGCTCAGACGAGGCACCAAGCAGTGTGGGTGGGGAGCGTTTCCACAGAGTGTTTCCAGAGCGGCCAGCCTGAAATGTGGGTGTCAGGGACAGACGAGGAAGGAGATTTTTACAACAAGGTTCTAAAGCTTAGTGATATATCAGATATATCAGATTGTAGGTGGGGTTTTTTACCCTCCGCGTTCATATTTCGCTGTTTTTGTTGCATTTTTGTTGATTGTAAAATATGTTGATGGAGAGGGGGTGTGACGTTCATATGTTGTCAATATTCAGTGTTTTATCGTTCATAGTTAATATTGTAAATCCCACATTCTTTATTTTCATGTACATTCTGGGTGTCTCATTCAGTAAAAAATTCCATTCTGTTTTTTAAGGTGGTCTGTCATAACGTTTTTAGCATTCAATCAGACATGATTGTGAGGTTTTGTATTAGTGTTCCTAAAATCAGATATACCGGCCCCCAGAAATTTTGCCCCCGGAGTCAAAAAAATTGTCTAAGCCTGATTTATACTGTAACCGTGCTGCTCATTCAGCTGTTACAACATTTTTTATTATTATTAAAATATTGTTCATTTAAAAGAAAAGTGCTAAAAAAAAAAAAACAATTAACCTTGTTTATGTATTAAACACAGTTAAAATAGCAGCAATGAAAACAAACAACAAAACACAAAATCTAAACTTCCCCAAAAAGGAAAAGCATTGTATATTGACTATTGATTACCGTACCTATTGGCAGTTTTAGCACTGTTATAGACTCAATGTGAAGAATTCTATATTTGATTGATTCCCAAATTGTTGGCTAATTATTAGATTGTATGTTTATTCGTATGATACCTTCGCACTGGTGTCTGTCTGTGTGCACGCGCAAGATTCGTGTTTGTGCCTTTTTTAAGGAATTGCAAATTGGCGCTGCGTTAAAAAGTACTTGAACTGACGAAGACAGAGTTGAGCTGGCTGACTTTGTTATGGTCGACAATGTCAATTAATCGTTGCAGCCCTAATGGAAACTGGGCTGTAGGAAAACCAAGGCACCAACTTATAGTGCTTACCGTATTTTCCGGACCATAGGGGGCACCGGATTATAAGGCGCATTAAATGGGTTATATTATGATTTTTTTCTAAATGTAAAACATTTCCTTGTGGTCTACATAACATGTAATGGTGGTTCTTTGGTCAAAATGTTGCATAGATGATGTTTTACAGATCATCTTCAAGTCGCTTTCTGACAGTCGCTTCAGGATGCGTCGTTTTGTGGGCGGTCTTATTTACGTGGCTCACCTTCGACAGCGTCTTCTCCCCGTCATCTTTGTTGTAGCGGTGTAGCGTGCAAGGACGGGAGTGGAAAAAGTGTCAAAAGATGGAGCTAACTGTTTTAATGACATTCAGACTTTACTTCAATCAATAACGGAGCAGCATCTCCTCATCCGTGGCTCACTAGTGCAACAACGCCGTCCGTCCGACCGGAACTCTCCAATAACTAAAGTTCCTTGGGTGAATAATGTAAACTCACTACACCGGTATGTTTTAGCGCTTTCATGGCGAGTTTACTGACAGATATAAGTAAGAACTTTACACTACTTTATATTAGAAATGGCAATAGTGGAGGATGAATGTCCCAAAGGCGGATGCGTGAAAATGTTCAGGACTTATGCAGATCCCAAATACAGGTCAGCAGGTACCAGAAGGTAAGAAAAGTTGTTTTTGAATAAAAATGCGAAACAAAACGCCAGATAATATGTCTTACATATCAGACTTATGCAGATCCCAAATACAGATCAGTAGGTACCAGAAGGTAAGAAAAGTTTCTTTTGCATAATATTGCGAAATGAAACGCCAGATAATATGTCTTACCTTATACACACACCATAATAATACTTGTATGTTGAAGTGAGCGGTGTGGCTTCATCGCTTACCAAAGTCGTACTAAAACATTTTGATAGATTTTCGAGCGCCGAGTGTAATGTTCTATATTCTCAATGTACTAATATGATCCACTTCAAGAAACTCTTCAAACTTAAAGTGTTTACAAAGTACAAAGAAGAAGAACCATGATAAACATTCTGAATCCATTCTTTCATTCTTTCACTCACAAAATAATCTTACTTATCTCAACATATGAAATGTAACTTACTTCACCAATTATTATTTATTTACTTATTTTTATTGTGATTACTTATGGAGTATATTGTGAATAAATTGAGAACAGGAAGTGAACAAAAGTTTTAGCAACTGTTATGTAAAAGAAAAGGGGTAGGATTAAACAAGCTCTGCTTCTTCCTACTCCTTTTCAAACATGTTGAAAAGAGAAACTGGAGATTGTGATGTATCATGTTGTATGCTTGCATGTTCGAAATAAACTCAAACTCAAACACAAACTCAATGGAACATATAAAATGTTGGTGTTGTTTACTTGAGTACATATTGCAGTCTACAGGTATCTCTTATGTGTGACTGCCATCTACTGGTCACACTTATCATTTAAACATCCATCCATCCATCCATTTTCTACCGCTTATTCCCTTTGGGGTCGCGGGGGGCGCTGGAGCCTATCTCAGCTACAATCGGGCGGAAGGCGGGGTACACCCTGGACAAGTCGCCACCTCATCGCAGGGCCAACACAGATAGACAGACAACATTCACACTCACATCCACACACTAGGGCCAATTTAGTGTTGCCAATCAACTTATCCCCAGGTGCATGTCTTTGGAAGTGGGAGGAAGCCGGAGTACCCGGAGGGAACCCACGCAGTCACGGGGAGGACATGCAAACTCCACACAGAAAGATCCCGATCCCGGGATTGTACCCAAGACTACTCAGGACCTTCGTATTGTGAGGCAGATGCACTAACCCCTCTGCCACCGTGAAGCCCATTTATGTACCAAATAAAATAGCTTAGAGGTTGGTAAGCACAACCAAAATTATTCCGTACATTAGGCGCACCGGGTTATAAGGCACACTGTCAAGTTTTGAGAAAATGAAAGGATTTTAAGCAAGCCTTATAGTCTGAAAAATATGGTATATATATTGCTTATTCTTAATTTTCATAAGAAATTATTTTGCAACCATCAGCTTTGGCCACAGGTCCCCAGCACTCGGAAAATATGCCTCCATACCATAAACCCCTCACAGCCACAGCTGCATTCATGTGTACACGTATGCAAAAAAAAACACACACACTTGACAATGGCCCTCCCTGAAGATGTCCTGCTGTGCAGTGAATTCCAATCAGGCAATAAGCAGGACAGCTATTTCAGGGGACAAAGGACAGAGTGAAAAGTAAGGAGGGGTGGAAGGAGAAGCAGGGAGTGAACAGAGGGGATGGAAACAAAAGGTTCTGGGAGCACCCAGGGGAGAAGGCCCAGAGCAGCTGACGTCAGTGTGCGTTTGGCATTGGAGTGGGGGAAATGGGAGTGGGAGGCTGGCAGAGTTGGCCCTGCAACCCCCAGGGAGCTCTTGAGGCAGGAAGAGAACAGTACTGAGCAGGACTCCCAGCCCCCACATAGCCAGGTGCCCAGACTAACAGCCTGGCAGACACAACTCATGCACTAAACCACGACGTGATAGACTTAATGACAACAATGTCAATTGTTTATGACTAAATATGACAATTGAGATTGTTTTGCTTGATCTTGCGGAACACCGATCTGTCGCGGACGACGCTACAGTTTCACCGTTTCTCTTTTCTCCGTTTCTCTTCATCCTCATCCGGTTTACTCGCCCTCTCCCCAGAGTTGTGCTTTTCACTGACATTTGGCCGGACAAAGGCGAGTCACACCTGAGCGCTGGGTTAAAACTATTATAGGCCCTCTCCCTGTGGTACACTGGCCTTTGCCACAACTGTCTATGCCTGAAAGTGTGCACGTGCATGAACACCTGAGGGGAAGAAACCAAGCATGCATTGACTTTTATGTTAGTTTTTGTTCCAATTGCTTACACGCTAAATTTTACATTTTCACACATTTAACAAAGTCTACACACAGTAAACAAAAACCACTGTGCAGATTTGCTTAATGTTAGGCATAGACTCTGCTTCACAGTTTTTGCGAAATATTACACACAATGCTTTACACACACCTTCCCATCTTGCACACGTAAGGATTGTGATACACATATCTTCACATCTTGCACACATAAGGATTGTGATACACACATCTTCACATCTTGCACACAGATAAACGATTGTGTTACACCCATTTTCACACTTTACACACACACTAGGATTGTGATACACACATCTTCATCTCCAGATTTTTTTTTCAAACCTTGCTGTTGCCTAAATCTGCACATGTAGCCTATACTCTATGCCAGTGTTTTTCAACCGTTTTTCCATCATTTTTTTCATTGAAAAAATCCGGAGGCACACCACCAGCAGAAATCATTAAGAAATGAAACTCAGTAGACAGTAAAAAGTCTTTGTCGGAATTGTTGGATATGACTTTAAACCATAACCAAGCATCTATAGCTCTTGTATAGAGGTGACAGAGCTTTCGCCGTTGCTGCTCCCAAGCTCTGGAACGACCTACCTCTGAGTGTTAGACAAGCCTCCTCTCCTCCTGTTTTTAAATCTCTCTTAAAAACATACTTTTATTCCATGGCTTTTAACACAGTGATATCCATCCTGCAATGGCGCCCCATAATACACCTGCTGTGAACCTGTTTTTATGTTTTTATTTATTCTATTTTATTTATTTATTTTTTATCGTGTTCTGTTTGTGTTGTGTTGTGTTTTGCTCGGTACTCATATTATCTTTTAACCTGCCCATTGTACAGCACTTTGGCTACGCCTGTGGTAAATTATAAATAAAGTTGATTTGATTTGTCTCAAAGTAGGTGTACTGTCACCACCTGTCACATCACGCCGTGACTTATTTTGAGTTTTTTGGTTGTGTGCCCGTGCATAGTGTTTTAGTCCTATTTTGGTAGCTTTTCCTGTTTTTTGGTATTTTCTTGTTGCAGTTTCATGTCTTCAACGCGATTCCCTGCACCTGCTTTGTTTTCGCAATCAAGACTATTAAAGTTGTGCGGACGCTATCCTTCTTTGTCGGGACATTGTTGATTGTCATGTCATGTACGGATGTACTTTGTGGACACCGTCTGCGCCACGCGCTGTAAGTCTTTGCTGTCGTCCAGCATTCTGTTTATGTTTACTTTGCAGCCAGTTCAGTTTTAGTTTTGTTTTGCATAGCCATCCCTAAGCTTCAATAGATTTTTAGGGGCACTCGCCTTTTGTTTATTTTTGGTTTAAGCATTAGATACGACGTTTACAAAGCAATTAGCTACCTGCTTCCACCTACTGATATGGAAGAGAATAAAATGGTTACTCTGCCGAGCTCTAGACAGCACCGACACTCAACAACGGCACTTTATTTGCAGATTATAATTACTGGTTTGCAAAAAATATTTTTAACCCAAATAGGGAAAATGTCCCACCGCACACCACCGCGGCATAGGGGTTGAAAAACACTGCTCATGCTGTTGTTTTTATTTATCTCCAGATTTTTTTTAAAACCTTTTTATTCGTCTGAGATTTGAATTTGTACCGCATGTCATTGTTGACTACTGTGATATGTTACTTTACCTGACTGTGGTAAAAATAAATGTTTGCCGTTTGCATCATCATTGTTGAGCAGTTCTTGAAAAGATTACAGGATATTTTTACTTTCTCTTTAGGTCCTTACGTATAGGCCCACTTCAAAGTAAACAATGACGATTGCTGTGGATTTGCCAATATATTTTGTCAAGTTAAAGTAATCATTCATCACAAAATCCATCACAAAATGCCCCAAACATGTGATTTCATATAGTAAAATAGGGGTTTTTACAAATTTGTTTTGTATTTATCTCTGTTCTTGGTAACTCACTCCAATAATGTCTTATCATTTGAAGTCTGTGTGAGTGAGATGACAATAAAACGGCATTTTTACAAATCCTTGCTTTATTTTGATGAATGGGCATATGTTTTGACCGAAGTGTGTCATTTTGCAAATAATCTAGGAATTAAGAAAATTTAATGTGGTGTTTGGAAAAGTGTGTAAATTCTTTTAAAAAAAGACACACGGTTAGTAACATTGTGTGTAAGCAAATGAAAAAAAACACTAATTCTAGCTTTTTGTCAATGGAATCAAGTGTAAAGAATAGGGATGCTACAATTTACACAATTGGAAAAAATGAACAAATAATTGTAAAAATCATGTCATCGCAGCAAATGAGCATAATTACTTAACATAAGTGTGGGGAAATTGATATATAGAGACTTAAGTGCATTAAAAACTGAGAACCAGAACAACCTGAATGGAAAATTAGCTCAGCCTATAAAAACCCTGCAGTCTGTCCAAAGGAAACTTGATGTCAAGAGACTGAAAACACAGTCCATGTTTTTGTACGGGTTGGAAGAACCGAGTTCCAAATTCGGACTTACCTCTCCCTCTGTCTGTACTGCCATAAAAACAAGGGAATGGAGAGGCCTGGTTACACCTCATTTCTTGGAACTACCAGAGACGTTTAAATGTCTTTACGTTGGCTTCGGCTCCACAAGGAATTATTTCAGAGTTCCTGTTTTTTATGTCGCTGCGGCAGTTCTTTGGAATTCGAATCGAAATAGAAAAAAAAACCAAATACAGTCGCGCCTCGGTTTTTGAATGGCTCACTTTTCACATGATTCTGTTTCTGATTGTTTTTTTTAATATACCATTGTAGGGCAAAACAAATGAGTCCATTTACCTGCGTATTATTCAGTAGAATCGAGTGCCAAAAAAAATTGAATTCTGCGTTTTGGTGACTCAGCTTCCGTCCGGTCTAATAATCTACCTTGGGGCCAAAGAACGTCTTCAAAAAAGGTAAATGTCATGTTGAATGTTTATTTATCAATTTATTTTCCTAATTTATATAAAGCCTGTTCCCAAGTTCAGGCACTTTATTCCTGGAACCTTTAGTTCCTGGAACTAAAAGTTCTTGTAGAAAGTCTGTGGTTTGTGTTCCTACCACATTTCACAGGCTAAAGACGTATGGATGAGTGATACAGTTTATTTCTAATCTGATACCACGTAAATAAACAGACAGTATTAGGTCCTATGTATTTTACTAAAGTTTAAGTAAATTAAATACAAAACAATAATAAACATAACAGTATGGTTTATAAACAAAGTCTAATGAATTGTTCATAAGAAGTCAGGCTTTTGTCTACAGTGTCAAACAGTCAGAAATGTTCCCCCTCAGTATATGATACTGTAAATAAAAAATAAATGTCAGTGTTAATCTCACGGCGACAACACAAACACATCCAATTTAATGTTAGCTCAGCATCCAGTTCACTCAGGTTGAGACAAACAACAACACAAATGGCGTGTCACTGACTACTTTTACTGAATGTAACAAAATGAATAGTAAATATTTGATGTGATATACTGTATCTTCCTTAAACCTATGCACCGTTAGTTCACATTCATCCAACAGAGTCTCAAAGTTAAAAGCAGCAGCTTTGATGTCGGGCTGAATACTTTAGATTCTTTTGTAAATACGTTTAAAAGAGTCGGTCCATTTCTCGTAGCTTTTAGTATTGAATGAAGTTTGTATACATTTTAAACAACATTAAACTTCATATGTTTTAAATAAAATGTTTCTATAAGGTTATATTTCTCTCCAAAGTGGGCTGGCTCAGGGTGGAGGACAGAGTAAAACAACTTGCACTGAGCCTAGTCTATAAAATTCGCTCCACCTCCCTGATACCGAAGTACATGTCAAACTACTTCCATAACGTAAATGACCGCCATAACCACAACACCAGGGGGAGCTCCACTAACCACGTTAAACCCAGATTCAGATCTAACAAAGGTCTTAACTCATTCTCCTTCTATGCCACATCAATATGGAATGCACTCCCAACAGGTGTAAAAGAAAGTGCAACTCTACCCTCCTTCAAAACCGCACTAAAAGAACACCTACAGGCAGCTACAACCCTAAACTAACACCCTCCCCCACCACATCCCACCTCCCCGGATTGTAAATAACCAAATGTAAATAATCAAATGTATATACTTGTTCTTATGCTTTCTGAGCTCACTATGTTCACTGCTCGCTGTAAATATCCTACCAAGTCAGACCTACACTGTTTCAATGTCCATTTCTCAGATGATATTATTGTTGATGACTGAAGTGCTGATATCAACCAAACCTAACCCCCCTGCCCCAACCCCCTCCACATAGTAAATAATGCAAATAATTCAATGTATATACTCTGATGATTAACTTGTGTGATGACTGTATTATGATGATAGTATATATTTATACCATGAATTGATTATTGTTTACCCCGACTTAAACAAGTTGAAAAACGTATTGGGGTGTTACCATTTAGTGGTCAATTGTACGGAATATGTACTGTACTGCTCAATCTACTAATAAAAGTCTCAATCAATCGATCAATTCTCCTCTTTTATTGAGAAGAATTGTTGTACATTCTTGGGTAGCAGATTGTAGTTTGCTTTGTGTGTAATTTTAGCTGTTTGCAAATTCACTATGTTGTGGAATTTCAGTATTTTCGATTCAATAAATAAAGGGTTTGTATGTTCTCTATATCCAACATTATTTTTTAAATTTATTATTATTTTTTTTTTCAAGTTTCAAGTTTATTCACAATACCATATAACAATTACAATAGAAGTGAAATATCATCATTTAAAGATGTTGGTACGTGAAAGGGTCCCCCAAATAAGCTAGAAGAAGCTTTTGACAGGGGGTCCAGAGGATAGTATATACATGGAATGATGAAACATGGTAGCAAGCACAACAACAAAAAACAAAACAAAAAACAACGCTATATGATTAACACAAGATAATAGTACTAAAGCAAGCATACACATACTTACATACATTAATTCAACCATGCAAAACCCAACAGTAGTCTACCCCACATGAGGCATTAAATATAGGTGGTTAATAGGTAAGTTTTCAGTTTATTTTTGAATTATGTATTATTCTAACTGATCTTTTTTGTAACATGGTTAATGAACACAGTGTACTTTTGTAGTTATTTCCCCATATTTCTGCACAATAACTCAGATATTATTTGTTATGGGGAAAATTGATTCGGTTTTCGTTAGTGATGTCCTATAATGGCTTTTTTGCCAATATCCGATATTCCGATATTGTCCAACTCTTAATTACCGATACTGATATATACAGTCGTGGAATTAACACATTATTATGCCTAATTTGGACAACCAGGTATGGTGAAGATAACGACCTTTTTAAAAAAATGTATAGAATAAAATCAAATAAATTAAAAACATTTTCTTGAATAAAAAAGAAAGTAAAACAATATAAAAACAGTTACATAGAAACTAGTAATTAATGAAAATGAGTAAAATTAACTGTTAAAGGTTAATACTATTAGTGGACCAGCAGCACACACAATCATGTGTGCTTACGGACTGTATCCCTTGCAGACTGTATTGATATATATTGATATATAATGTAGGAACCAGAATATTAATAACAGAAAGAGACAACCCTTTTGTGTGAATGAGTGTAAATGGGGGAGGGAGGTTTTTTGGGTTGGTGCACTAATTGTAAGTGTATCTTGTGTTTTTTATGTTGATTTAATTAGAAAAAAAAAAAAACAATAAAAAAAAAAACCCGATACCGATCATTTCCGATATTACATTTTAAAGCATTTATCGACCGCAGGCTGATATTATCGGACATCTCTCGTTTTCGTGCAATTTGGCAGTCAGATCTTTTGGAACGGGTTGCTAACAAAAACAAAGGTATTACTATAATTACTACTGCATGGTGACCAGCATCTTGACTATTGATCTGAAAGAAAAAAATATTCAAAAAAAGGTATAAAAGTGAAGAAATTAAATGACTTTTCAAACAACATGAAATCAAGGGCATGACAAATGTATCGCCATAAATTGGGTATGTGAGACAGAGGTGAGGAGAGAGGGGAGGGGAGAAGAAAAAGTGGAAAAACAGAGGGGGGTGAAACAAACAGGGGCTGCTTTGGGGCCAGTCGCCACAGGGTGCGGGTGTATGTGTGTGTGTGTCTTGGGAGGGCACGGCGGGGGGAGTTTGGGGGCATGGAGGAAAGGATCAGAGCTTTGGGGCCAGCTCGGCGGGGAACAGAGGAGATTGGGAGAGAACGGAGGGAGGCGAAAGGGGGGCGAGGGAGTCAAAGGGTGAGTGGAGGGGATGTGGTCAGTTTTGGGTTTGAGAACTCAGCAGGGAGTTGCAGACAGAGGGGGGGCCGGAGGGAGGGAAGGATGCAGACACAGGGGCCTCGGCGCTTGCAGAATGACATGTGACTCGTGATCCCAAGATGAGTATGAGAGATGAAAGTTGTGAACAAAGAATGGCGAAGAAGGTAGAAAGAAAGAATGGCGGGGGACATGTGTTCCAGTTGAGGGGGAAAGGGGGAAAAAGAAGCTGTGAGGGAGAGGGGAAAAAGGGAGGGAAAAACGTCCCAGGTGTCAGCAAGAGGGGGGGGGGGGGGTGAAAAAAGAAAAGAAGAGGGGGTTTGAGGTTCTGGGGGTCCTGCTTGTTGGCAGGGGTGCAGGAATCCAAGGGAATGGCCTGTTCCTCATTATCCAGACACCCCCTACGTGTGTGCACACACACACACACACACACACACACACACACACACACACACACACACACACACACACACACACACACACAGCCCCATGACAACTTTATCCTGGCCCTTTCAAACATACTGACATAAAAAAAACACATGCATAGATATGAAGAGTGCGATATATTTTATGTTCCCCAAATAACATTAAAAGACTAGACTTAAGAAAAGACCAATAAGGAATAAGTGAAAAGAACCTGTAGTGTAGTGTGTCCTGTATTATTGCAAGAAATTGGGCTATGTAAGAGCTTCGTCTGGTGCCACCTGCTGCTACAGGTGGTAACAACAAGTGTGGTCTTATTCGAAGCTGTGCGCGGCGTGAGGCGAAGAAGCGGCGCACGTTGAAAAGGAGCTGGGAAGCTCACAAAGAAGTCGCCGTCTCGCCCCCGTAGCTCTTCATCTGGCGGCTTCTTCACATTCCATTTTGCAGTTTGGTGCCGGCCAAAAATGTTTGGAATCGAGGTCATTTTGGTTATTTATAACTATGTCTAAACAACGCAATCATTGCAAACAATAGTAAAAGGGGAACTGCACTTTTTTTTTTTTGGAATATTGCCCATTCACGATCCTTATGTAAGACAAAAACACTTTTTTTTCATACACTAACTCAGAGTGGTTTTCACTGAGGGCCACATCGCAGTTAAGTTTGGCCCCAGAGGGCCGCATCTAACAGTGAATACTATTATTACACAATTTTTTATGCATTTTATTAGTAGATTTTTTTAATAACTAAAATGTAAAAAAATATATGGTAAGTTGCAATAATTTCACCTCAAAATGTAGTGTATACTACTGTAAATGGAAAAACTGTACTGTTGTTTTTATGGTTATAAAAAAAAATTAAAAAATTAAAAAAAAGGAGCTCAGTTGCCAGAATTTTACTGTAAAACTTACATCTGTTTTTTTTTTTTACTGCAAATTAAATTTTACAGTAAAATTTTGGCAACTGAGCTGCCAGTTTGTTTGTTTGTTTTTTACCACAAATCAACAACTGTATATTTTTCGGTGTATTACTCTAAATGCCAAAACGGCACCACAGTTTATTACAGTAAAAAAAAAGTACAGTTTTTTTTCATTTAAAGAAAAACGCTGTAAAAACCACAGTAAATGTTACCATGAAATCTATTGCTACTTTTACATTGCACAATTTGATGCATAACTTGCTTTGAAATCATTATTATTAGTATTTATTTCTATTTAAAAAATGGTTTGAATGTTTGATAATGCATAATTAGACAATATTTTAGTTAAAATAATTTACGATTACATGGAGTACATGTATTTTTTTTTTGTTTGCCAAAATAGAAATAAATAATACATTTAGTAAGAAAAGTTACCGTACTTTATTGATACATACAGTTAGGTCGATAAATATTTGGACATTGACACAATTTTCAGTATTCCATCTCTGTACAACACCACAATGGATTTGAAATGAAACAATCAAGGTGTGCTTCAAGTGCAGACTTTGAGCTTTAATTTGAGGGTATTTACATCCAAATCAGGTGAACGGCATTATTGGCTTTATTTTAACAAAAACACTTAGGGTACATTAAACATCTGGTCCTTATTGCAATCGAAGAACAATTTTGTACTTAAATAAAATAGTGAACATACTAGATAACTTGTCTTTTAGTAGTAAGTAAGCAAACAAAGGCTCCTAATTAGTCTGCTGACATATGCAGTAACATATTGTGTCATTTATCTACCTATTATTTTGTCAAAATTATTAAGGACAAGCTGTTAAAAATTGATTATTAATCTACTTGTTCATTTACTGTTAATATCTGCTTATTTTCCGTTTCAACATGTTCTATCTACACTTCCGTTAAAAAAATGTAATAATCACTTATTCTTCTGTTGTTTGATACTTTACATTAGTTTTGGATAATACCACCAATTTAGGTATCGATCCGATAAGTAGTTAGAAGATCATACATTGGTCATACTTTAAGTTATCGTGTGTCCAGGGACGTATTTCTTGAGTTTATGAAAATAATATGAATTTAAAAGAAAAACATTTTTGTGACGATAAAAAATATTGATGTAATCATATTAGTATCGACTAGATACTAATATGTAGTACTTGATATCATTAGAGTGGATGTCAGGTGTAGATCTACCCATGGCGTTTGTTTACATTGTGACGTCGGTGAGCTACGGTGTGTAGTGAAGCATGTTTAGCTATTCCTCGTCCTGCAGGGATGATACTTGTAAGAAATGTACTTTATTTGTCGTCATGGAGGCGAGGATTAGTGATTTAGAAGTAGCTGAAACACTGCCGACTGCAGATGGACATTATCTGCTAACTAGCTAGCCATGTCTTAAAGCACCTCTTCCTGAGGGAGTTTCAGGGTTATAACTTCACCTTTATCTTTAGTTTTTAAGCCAAAATGCGTCCGTTCTCCCTTTTCTGTCTACACACTGTGTCTGCTTGTAAGTACTCCGTGATTGTGCGCTGCCGAACATGCTCCTCTGCTCGTAAAACCAGCAATGTCACGACATGACCGGGAACCGGTACTTTTCAAAAAGAGTATAGTACCGTTTTTGATTCATTAGTACTGCGATACTATACTAGTACCGGTATACCGTACAGCCCTATACACAAACATAACAAAAACATGACTTACTGTACAATGTTTGCTCTCACTCGGATGCCTCTTACGATGTTTATATCTTCAATTTTAGATAAGTAAAAGGGGGGTGGAATCAAGCGTCTTTTTGTGTCTTTCTCGTTACTTGACGGATTTTGTTATGTTATTGTTTATGATCTAAAGTAAGAAGTAGTTTGTCTGCGTTCATGCGTACAATAACAATATCACTAATACTTGGTTAATATTCAGGTCACGAAATGTAAATGGAGTATGGTTGCCGCTTTTTGGATGTGTTGACAAAGGCGGCAGGTACGGCGCGAGAGTCTGTTGAAATAAAAAGTTTTTCTCGCCTTCCAGTCGGTCATTTTTTCTTAATAATGAGCTGGCAGCAGCCAGCGTCATCTCACAAGACCCTCGGGTGCCGTGAATTTCAATCAAGTGACGTCATAGCGAAGATTTATGAACGCACATTTTTTAATGCCTGGCTGGCGACCGACTGACACACCCTCCGCCACCGACCGGTTATGGACACCCCTGTCTTAAGGTGTCGGGGAGTAAGGTTTACCTAACGTTCCATCGCACAGGTAAGCTAACCGGCATCTGTTACAAAAGCCAAAGACACAAATCTGAAAACTAAACAGAAAATCTGGCTGCGCGGCCCGGAAAATGTATTTATTCAAAGATATGTAAATGTACATCTCCTTAATCTGCCTGTGTAAATATTTGATCAATAAACACAAACACAGACTGGAAACATAGAAACGCTGCAAAACCCTTTGGCTGAAGAATTCTAATGAATGTTTGGAAACAGAAGCTGACGTGTTGTTGTCCTCCGAGCGTTCTCACACACACACACACACACACACACACACACACACACACACACACACACACACACACACACACACACACACACACACACACACACACACACACATTTTTTTTGTATTTCTTACCTTCTTGAGACCTGAGAAAAATGCCTACCTCTTTAGGACCACCCTTTCTAGATATATAAGAGATTTGTATTAACATTAATAATTTATACAAATTATGTATGTATGGGGGACGGCTTGGCGCAGTGGAAGAATGGCCGTGCGCGACCCGAGGGTCCCTGGTTCAATCCCCACCTAGTACCAACCTCGTCATGTCCGTTGTGTCCTGAGCAAGACACTTCACCCTTGCTCCTGATGGGTGCTGGTTAGCGCCTTGCATGGCAGCTCCCTCCATCAGTGTGTGAATGTGTGTGTGAATGGGTAAATGTGGAAGTAGTGTCAAAGCGCTTTGAGTACCTTGAAGGTAGAAAAGCGCTATACAAGTACAACCCATTTATCATTTATCATGTAAATATAAAAAAGCTTGTTGTGAAAAATGAGTTGGAATTTCACAAGAAAAAGGTGACAATTTCACAGGAAAAACTTAGAATTTTGGCGGTATTATAATAAAAGTCGTAATTTTACTCAATGCGAGTCAACATTTTACAAGAAAAAATGAACATTTGTGCAATATTATGATAAAAGTTGGAATTTTACTCAATAACAGTCGCAATTTTACAAGAAAAGCTTAACATTTTGCCAATTTTATGGAAAGAGTCGTAATTTTACTCGACAAAAGTCACAATTGAATAAGAAAACTGTTAAACGTTAGCAATATTGTAATAATAATCGGAACTTCGCTTTGCAAAATTTTACTCAAAAAATGTCACTGTTTTACAAGAACAACAAAAAAATTGGCAATATTGTGATAAAAGATTTCACCACCAGGGGTGGAAATGAGATCTCTATTTTTTGTTTTTTGTAATGTGCTTAAGGCCGATGACAACCGAGTCACGGACCACAGATGGCCCCTGTGCCGCACTTTGGGCAACCCAGCTGTAAAAGGTAACTGTTAATGGCCACTATAGTCTTGGTAGTAGTGTACTTGTTCATCCTATGGTCACATATGGGACGCGGGATGTCTTACGTCAGCACTGGAAGTCGTAAAATCAGCTGTTCACCTGGCGGTTTTTTTTGGGGATGAATACGAAGTTCTTCTTTAGCTGCCGTCTTGTTTTATCATATATTGCTGCCTTTGCACCTGTCAATGTTTACTTTTGTATGCACATTAAATCAACAAATAATCCTGACTTTGGAGCAATGTTCACGGACTCTAGTATTTGGCTCTCTATTAGATGCAATGGTTTTCCGTATTGGGACCATGATTTCGGTCCTAACTTGTTCACCGGTCCTCATATGGAAGGTACTTTTCCTTGTTGATGTCTTGAAAGGGCAGAAATATGACACACACACACACACACACACACACACACACGCACACAATACTGGACTCGACATAGGCTAGAATCCATCTACACGCACACACAGGTACAAATATTTACCCTGCTCTAGATCTACACACAAGGCACACGAGGACACGGAGCAAGATGAGATGAGAAAGAAACAAGAGGGGAAGTTACATTTTTAATTGAGTGCTTCTTTTCCTCTGAGCAATATGGGGCTGAATACAAGGAGCGCGCTGTTGCCATCAAACACACACACACACACACACACACACACACACACACACACACACACACACACACACACACACACACACACACACACACACACACACACACACACACACACACTCTTGTATTTGTTAGCTTCTTGAGACCTCCGAAAAATGCCTACCTTTTTAGGACCACCCTTTCTAGATATATAAAGATTTGTATTTACAACATTAATAATACATACATACGATGCAAATATAAAAAAGCTTGTTATTAAAAATGAGTTGGAATTTCACAAGAAAAAGGTCACAGTTTCACAAGAAAAACTTAGAATTTTGGCAGTATTATATTAAAAGTTGTAATTAATTCAACGCAAGTTCAAATTTAACAAGAAAAACTAAACATTTGTGCAATATTATGATAAAAGTTGGAATTTTACTCAATAAAAGTCACTATTTTACAAGAATAACAAACAAATTGGCAATATTCTGATAAAACTCAGAATGTTATATGACAAATGTCACCATTTTGCATTAAAAGGTAAAAGTGTTACATGAAAATGTAACGATTTTACGTGAAAATATTGCAATATTACAAAAACAGAAATAATATGAGAAATTGTTCCCAATTTTATAAGAAAGAAGTCGACTGCTTTTTTGTTTTGTTTGTAATTGTTTTCTAATCTTCATTATTTACTTCAAGTTATAACAGTATGTCTCTATATACATTTTTTTTTTTAATTAATTAATTAATTTTGGCCAAAGGGGCCGCATTTCAATTTCTTACACACACTTGTTATTTCGTATGTTGACCAGAGGGGGAGCACTTTTAAAACCGACACACAGTCAATTTGAAAAGTCCCTCCTTTTTGGGACCACCCCTAATTTTGATAGATTTCACCACCAGGGGTGCAAATGAGACATTCTCTATTAGATGCAATGGTTTTCCGTATTGGGAACATGATTTATGTCTTTAACTTGTTCACACCTCCTCATATGGAAGGTACTTTTTTCGTGTTGATGTCTCAAGAAAGGGTAGAAATACAAGAAGCCACACCCACACACACACACACACACACACACACACACACACACACACACACACACACACACACACACACATTTATGTCCTTTGGCAAATTCTTGGTTTTGCTATTGCGTTATTAGGTAAGAATAAAAGAAAGGGAGTTGATGAAGCAGAGACAGGGGTAGAAGAGGTGGGAGAAAGAAGGGATAAGAGCAGAAAGAAGAGAGAAAAGGTCCCCACAGAGTCTTTCTCCCTTCCTGGAGCGAGTGCGGGCCCCTGCAGCGCCGCCTGTGTAATTTCCAGCGGCAGTGAATACAGGTATTAATAAAAGCCTCATGGGGAAGAGCACACAATATAACCCTACATTTTCAGGCATTATGAAAGGACGCCCCTAGGGGTCCTCGGGCTCAAATTTCTGAGATGCAGGCATTGTAAAAAGATGCCCCCCGGGGGAGAACCCCGCAATAGAAATCTGCTGAATTCAAAGCATTTCCAGAGCCCTGGTGGGAGCCATTACTCCCACTGGAGGAGGGAGAGATCTTTTCCACGCTCGCCTCTCTCCTTCCAACCGCTCGCTTTTTTTTTTTTTTTTTTTTTACCAAACATGTGTTGCTGACATGTTGACAGATTGCTCAGTGAGGTGTTTAGGTGCATGCACCAAGGCATGTCTGCCCAGACGCCTGCTCTTTCCTCCTATCCTCTCAGCGCACCCAAAAACTGCTGCCATCCATATTTCATCAAGCAGGAACTAGGCTGAAAGAGAGGGAGAGAGAGAGAGAGAGAGAAGGAAGGACATGGAGAGAGAGAGAGAGGGGTGACAGGAAAAAGGGAAGATAAACAGAGACAAAGCGGGATCAAGGGAGGGGAGCAGGAGGAGAGGACAGATAAAGAGAAATAGAGCGATGAAGTCAGTGGAAGAAGTGCGGTGAAAAATGAACCCGGTGATGAAAAATGACTCCACAACAACCCCTCACCATGCTGCACGCTGTGACCCTCCCACCCCTCGCTCCGTCCCCTACTTCTTCTTCTACTCTCTCTCTCTCTCTCCCTGGAAAACCTGAGCAGCAGCCAGCTGTGTCTGCGCGCTTTCACTGTGTGTATGCGTGTGTGTGCGCACTTGTATATATGCCAAGGGCTTAGCACAGGAATCTTCGGGCCACCCTCGGGTACACACACACACACACACACACACACACACACACACACACACACACACTTTTGTATTTCTTACCTTCTTGAGACCTCCGAAAAAATGCCTACCTCTTTAGGACAACCCTTTCTAGATATATAAAGATTTGTATTTACAACATTGATAATATATACACACTATGCACATATCAGAAAGGTAAGCTTTTATTTTCTATTTTATTTTTTTTAATCTTCATTATTCACCTCAAGTTATTACAGTATGTCTCCATATACAGTACAGGCCAAAAGTTTGGACACACCTTCTCATTCAATGCGTTTTCTTTATTTTCATGACTATTTACATTGTAGATTGTCACTGAAGGCATCAAAACTATGACCATTTCAGGTGACTACCCCCATTATTTATTATTTACTTTTTAAATTATATCATACTTGCCAACCCTCCCGAATTTTCCGGGAGACTCCCGAAATTCAGCGCCTCTTCCGAAAACCTCCCGGGACAAATATTCTCCCGAAAATCTCCCGATTTTCAGCCGGAGCTGGAAGCCACGCCCCCTCCAGCTCCATGCGGACCTGAGTGAGGACAGCCTTTTTTTTATGACGGGAGGACAACAGGGTGACAAGAACTAAATCATCCAGACTAGAGATAAATTGTATTATTATGTTTATTTTACCTAAAAATAATTTTATTTATTAATAAAAAAAAAAAAAAAAAAAAAAAATTTTTACAATATTTTGCTAATAACATCAAAATTAATTGTATTTTTATTTGTATTTTTTTGTGACTCCTTATTACATCCAGCCATAGAATTATACATTAAAATAAACATATTTGAAATAATTGATTTTAAATTATCATAATAATTCATTTAAAATGACCATATTTAATTATTAAAATAATTGCTTGTTTATCAACAACTTTAGCATTTTATTCATTACATTTTGAAACTCTCAGAAGCCAAGTTATGTTATATTCCTTAATATTTATTTATGCAAGTTTGAAGTATCAATTATATAAACACAGTTTTGTTTGCATATTTTCAGGATGTAGATATATATATATATATATATATATATATATATATATATATATATATATATATATATATATATATATATATATATATATATATATATATATGTATGAAATACTTGACTTGGTGAATTCTAGCTGTCAATATACTCCTCCCCTCTTAACCACACCCCGCCCCACCCCCGACCACGCCCCCACCCCCCACCTCCCGAAATCGGAGGTCTCAAGGTTGGCAAGTATGAATTATATCTCAACTCTGTACACTGCTGCTGGAATTTTAACTTTCCTGAGGGAACTCTCCTGAAGGAATCAATAAAGTACTATCTATCTATCCACCTCTTGAAGCTCATTGAGAGAATGCCAAGAGTGTGCAAAGCAGTAATCAGAGCAAAGGGTGGCTATTTTGAAGAAACTAGAATATAAAACGGGCAGCACGGTTAGTGCATGTGTCTCACAATACGAAAGTCCTGAGAAGTCCTGAGTTCAATCCCGGGTTCGGGATCTTTCTGTGTGGAGTTTGCATGTTCTCCCCGTGACTGCGTGGGTTCCCTCCGGGTACTCCGGCTTACTCCCACCTCCAAAGACATGCACCTGGGGATAGGTTGATTGGCAACACTAAATTGGCCCTAGTGTGTGAATGTGTGTGTGAATGTTGTCAGTCTATCTGTGTTGGCCCTGTGATGAGGTGGCGACTTGTCCAGGGTGTACCCCGCCTTCCGCCCGAATGCAGCTGAGATATAAAACATGTTTTCAGTTATTTCGCCTTTTTTTTGTTAAGTACATAACTCCACATGTGTTCATTCATAGTTTTGATGCCTTCAGTGACAATCTACAATGTAAATAGTCACGAAAATAAAGAAAACACATTGAAATGAGAAGGTGTGTTCAAACCTTTGGCCTGTACTGTATATTTTTTATTTATTTTGTTTAAATAATTTTGGCCAAAGGGTGCGCATTTCAATTTCTTCAGATTTAGATTCAGAAGTACTTTATTAATCATATTACATATGTTGGCCAGAAGGGGAGCACTTCAACATTTTAAACACACTCGTTATTTCATATGTTGACCAGAGGGGGAGCACTTTTAAAACCGACACACAGTCAATTTGAAAAATCCCTCCTTTTTGGGACCACCTTAATTTGAATAGATGTCACCACCAGGGGTGCAAATGAGACATTCTCTATTAGATGCAATGGTTTTCCTTATTGGGACCATGATTTATGTCTTAACTTGTTCACACCTCCTTATATGGAAGGCACTTTTCCGTGTTGATGTCTCAAGAATGGTATGAATACAAGAACACACACACACACACACACACACACACACACACACACATTCGTGTATTTGATATCTTCTTGAGACTTCCGAAAATGCCTACCTCTTTAGGACCACACTTTGTAGATATAGAGATTTGTATTTACAACATTAATAATATATACCGTATTTTCCGCACTATAAGGCGCACGTAAAAACCTCAAATTTTCTCAAAAGCTGACAGTGTGCCTTATAATCCGGTGCGCCCTATATATGGACCAATATTGAGCCACAACAGGTCTCGCAACTACGGGATGCATAACGTAACCCCAGCCTCTACTGTAGCGTCTATTCTATGCGCCTTATAATGCGGTGCGCCTTATTTATGAACGTTTTAAAATAGGCCATTCGTTGAAGGTGCGCCTTATAATCCGGTGCGCCTTATAGTGCGGAAAATACGGTACATACTATGCTAATATAAAAAATGTAAGCTTTTAGTTTTGTTTGTTTGTTTGTTTGTAAATGGTTTTTAATCTTCATTATTTACTTAGTTATATACATATTTATGAATTTTTTTAAAAATTAATTTTGGCCAAAGAGGGCACATTTCCATTTCTTACACACACTTGTTATTACATATGTTGGCCAGAGGGGGAGCACTTCAAATGTTTACACACTTGTTATTTCATATGTTGACCAGAGGGGGGAGCACTTTTAAAACCGACACACAGTCAATTTGAAAAATCCCTCCTTTTCGGGACCACCCCTAATTTTGATAGATTTCACCACCAGGGGTGCAAATGAGACAGTTTTTCTTAATGAGACCATGATTTTGGTCCTAACTTGTTCACTGGTCCTCATATGGAAGGCACTTTTCCTTGTTGAGGTCTCAAGAAGGGTAGAAATACAAGAACACACACACAGAGAGAGAGAGAGGAAGGAGGGTGAGAAGGTAAGTAGCAGAAAGAGGGAAGCGGCGAGGAGCATGGAAGCCAACAGGGAAAATAACAATAAAGACACTGAAAGAAGAGGCGTGAATATGAAAAGGCACAACATTTTTTTTGTCAGTCACTACTGGACAACACGCACACGCACACACACACACACACACACACACGCACACACTCAGTAAGTGGCAGGCCGGGGTGCAGGAGGCCGTCTGTAATTTTGTTTCACATTATGCCCCTCCTACCTTTCCTTCTAGTAGAAAGTGATCTGTGGTTTTAATAAGAGTCTTGGCCTCACAGGACTCAGCTGCTATCCTGTCGACAGACGCAGCGAGGTGCGTGCTTGTGTTTCAGAGTGTGTGTGAGAGAGAGAGAGAGAGAGAGAGAGAAGCAGCGGGTTGCAACAGACGGTAGGGGCTTAGCAGAGGGGAAGATGTCCCGCGGGGGACAAACCAGTCACCCAAGGGCCCCTGCACTAACAGCCCTGCTCTCCTCCTCATGCTTTCCATTTGCACCATGTTTTTCTCCCTGTGGTTGCCCCTTCCTCTCCCCTCCTCCTCCTCACCTGTCTCACCCTTCCCTTTACTCTTTTCTTCCTCTTCGTTGCCTTTGATTTCATTGTGCACCCCCCCAGCCAGCAAGCTCCCTGACCATTTCAAAAATGAAGAACTGAAAAGACTGCAGCTGGATGTGCTCGATTAACAAAGTCTTCGCAAATACCTGAGGAAGTTACATGGGGGGGGCGAGGTTGGGAGAGTGGCCGTGCCAGCAACCTGAGGGTTCCTGGTTCAATCCCCACCTTCTACCAACCTCGTCACGTCCGTTGTGTCCTTGAGCGAGACACTTCACCCTTGCTCCTGATGGGTCGTGGTTAGGGCCTTGCATGGCAGCTACCGCCATCAATTACCATGAATTGATTAACTTAAACAAGTTCCATCCCCATCCATTTTCTACCGCTTATTCCCTTTGGGGTCGCGGGGGGCGCTGGAGCCTATTTCAGCTACTATCGGGCGGAAGGCGGGGTACACCCTGGACAAGTCGCCACCTCATCGCAGGGCCAACACAGATAGACAGACAACATTCACACTCACATTCACACACGAGGGCCAATTTTAGTGTTGCCAATCAACTTATCCCCAGGTGCATGTCTTTGGAGGCGGGAGGAAGCCGGAGTACCCGGAGGGAACCCACGCAGTCACGGGGAGAACATGCAAACTCCACACAGAAAGATCCCGAGCCTGGGATTGAACCCAAGACTACTCAGGACCTTGAAAAACTTATTCGGGTGTTACCATTTAGTGGTCAATTGCACGGAACATGTACCGTACTGTGCAATCTACTAATAATCAATCAACCAGTGTGTGAATGGGTGAATGTGGAAATAGTGTCAAAGCGCTTTGAGTACCGTATTTTCCGCACTACAAGGCGCACCGGATTATAAGGCGCACCTTCAATGAATGGCCTATTTTCAAACTTTGTTCATATATAAGGCGCACAACATTATAAGGCACATAGAATAGACGCTGGGGTTACGTTATGCATCCATTAGATGGAGCTGCGCTAAAGGGAATGTCAACAAAACAAATAGTGATTGTACTGACACTTCTACTTGCTGCTCTCTGTTCAACAACCCACTGTTCCCGTTTGTCCTCCAAATGTAGCCATCTCGCTTTGTTCCCTCGGAAACTCGGTTTAGTCTTCTTTACTTGGCGCAGGTCATCATGTTGCTTCCTCCACTTCCGCACCGTTGATTCGTTAATGTTAAATTCTCTCGCTGCTGCTCTATTCCCGCGTTCTACTGCGTGACTGATCGCCTTGAGTTTAAACTCTGCGTCGTAAGCGTGTCTCTTAATTTTTAATTTTTGGGTCTTTACATAAAGTTTAGGTCTCGCAACTACGGTAAGCAGCCGCCGACTTCATTTTCCCCCGTAGAAGAAGAAGCGCTTCTCAGACACGCGGCCCGCGAGACATTATTTTGCGGCCCCCACCTTAATGTGAAAGTTTAATGTTAGTGCGGCCCGCGAGTTTTAAATGAATGGCGCTTGACAGCGTTGTGTGCGGAGCTGAGGAATCTACCAATCACGGTGTGGTATATGGCTCTCGACAATATTGAGGGCATGTTGTGATGGCAAGTGCCCTCTAGAACCTGTCATTGCGCCGTCTTTTTCTCCATACAAACAGCGTGCCAGCCCAGTTACATATTGTATGCGGCTTCTGCAGGCACACAGAAGTTACTGCAAGACATACTTGGTCAAAAGCCATACAGGTCACACTGAGGGTGGTGTTATAAACAACTTTAACACTGTTACTAATATGCGCCACACTGTGAACCCACACCGAACAAGAATGACAAACACATTTCGGGAGAACTTCAGCACCGTAACACAACCTAAACACAACAGAACAAATACCCAGAATCCTTTGCAGCCCTAACTCTTCCGGGCTCCAAAAACACCCCCAACTCCCGAATTCGGAAGTCTTAAGGTTGACGTCACTTGCGTGATGCAAGCAGAGAAACATTTTGCCGCTTTCCCACGACACCCGCACACGCTCTTCCTCCCTCCCTCCCTCCCTGCCTCTCTCGCTCGCCCGCCTGCTCGCTCCCGCCCCCGCTGTAAACAGTCCGGGCGGGGAAGACGAGCGGTCCGGTAGCTTCCAAAGCACTCCGCCGAAGGACCGAGCGACAATACAAAATTGTGGTGCACTGGACCCCAGCGCTGATACTCCGACAGAGAGTCGCTGGGCGAATCGGACGTGTAACACGTTAGTCGGGATGTTAGCCCGTTCGGGGCTAATTGTGCTACCGTAACCGTAGGCGGATACAATAGCTCACCGGCGTCACCGCTAACGAAAGCTAGCGCACCTGAATGTAAACAAATGCTTTGCTACACCTGACAACCACTGTAATGATACCAAGTACAATAGCATATCTAGTCGATACTACTACGATTACATCTATAATTTTTATCGTCAAAAAAACTTTTTCCTTTTTAAAAAAAAATGTATATTATGTTTATGAACTCCGGAAATATGTCACTGGACACATGAGGACTTAAATTATGACCAATGTATGATCCTGTAACTACTTGGTATCGGATCGATACCTACATTTGTGGTATCATCAAAAACTAAAGTAAAGTATCAAACAACAGAAGAATAAGTGATTATTACATTTTAACAAAAGTGTAGATAGAACATGTTGAAACTGAAAATAAGCAGATATTAACAGTAAATGAACTCGAGATTAATAATCAATTTTTACAGCTTGTCCTTTATAATTTTGACAAAATAATAGAATGATAAATGACACAATATGTTACTGCATATGTCAGCAGACTAATTAGGAGCCTTTGTATGTTTACTTACTACTAAAAGACAAGTTGTCTAGTATGTTCACTATTTTATTTAAGGACAAAATTGTTCTTCGATTGCAATAATAAACATATGTTTAATGTACCGTAAGATTTTTTGTTACAATAAAGCCAATAATGCCATTTTTTGTGGTCCCCTTTATTTAGAAAAGTATCAAAAAATATTGAAATACATTTTGGTACCGGTACCAATATATTGGTATCGGGACAACCCTAATTCAAACACAGTGTTACTGTTCAAATTGTGTGTGTAAAGTTACTGTGGCCAAAAATATTAAATATACTTAAATAAATTCTTGTCCTTGTTTTTTAATGACTAGTTAGGTCTACTGCGTTACTGTATTTCACTGTTGGTTATTATGGTGGTATTTGGAGAGCCAAGTTTTTTTCTGACGTGGTACTGGGTAAAGTTTGAGAACCACTGGGATAGATTAACCAATAGAAAACAGAGCACCAGGACAGGAAGGGATACAAAACACAGTAAAATGATAAACCAGGTCGAAAATGTCATGTGGGATCATGGACCCTTATCAAATTTGGATTTAAGTGAATTCCTATCTGTATGTTAGCTTTAAGTGACACAGGATTGAAGCACAAGGCTGCAAGTAACATACCTACTCAGTGGCCTAGTGGTTAGAGCAGTGGTTCTTAACCTTGTTTGAGGTACCGAACCCTTCTTTAGTGAAAAATTAAACGTTTTTTATTTTTTATTATTCAAGACAAAGTTATATGTTTTTTTACTGGTACACAAAGTGAACCGTTCAAAGAACAAAACCAACACAATGCATAAACTCACAACAAATTACACACCTGCAAATCAGATGGAAAATTAGAGGGAACATTGTTTGGGGGTATCCATAGTACGCCGATAGGGAGAAGTTTTTATTTACAAGATGAGTTGGGTGTGTCTCGACCTCCGCGGCGGAGGCTCCACCGAACCCCTGAGGCGGACTCACCGAACCCCTAGGGTTCGATCGAACCCACGTTAAGAACCACTGGGTTAGAGTGTCCGCCCTGAGTAGGTTGTGAGTTCAAACCCCGGCCGAGTCATACCAAAGACTATAAAAATGGGAGCCATTACCTCCCTGCTTGGCACTCAGAATCAATGGTTGGAATTGGGGGTTAAATCACCAAAAATGATTCCCGGGCGCAGCCACTGCTGCTGCCCACTGCTCCCCTCACCTCCCAGGGGATGAACAAGGGGATGGAAATGCAGAGGACAAATTTCACCACACCTAGTGTGTGTGTGACAATCATTGGTACTTTAACTTTAACTTTAATAAGAAGAGTTCCCATTTAAATAGTCTTTAATATTAGCAAATTATTCATATTTGTGATCTTATTGGAGAATTTTACAGGAAAAAAAAACTAATACAAAGATATGTTCACCATTCTAAGGGACCCTGGTAACATCTAGTATATTAACATTCTCATCAACTATAAATCTAAACATCTTTTGTTGTTGACTGTAAACTTTATCATTCACTCCATCGCTAGCATATAAATAATTTGGGGTTTGGCAGTACCTAAAATAAACACACATTAAAGGAGCCTCTGCAGTATTTTTCAAATGCAACATGTGTTAATATTTAATGCTATTTACGCATCAAACTTACACAAACCTTGCATGTTGTGGTCATCTTACATATTCATTTCATGGGTGCCCACTTCCTTTTAAAATCAAGTGATGAAATCATTAAACCCAACCATGAAGACATGAGGTTCTGCTAAGGTTAGATTAAGGTTAGGTTCATGTAAGCGTGCAATGTGGCTTAGAAGGGCCAGAGAACGTTCTCCATTTGATCTGTGGGAGGTTTTTTTTTTTTTTTTTTCCACTCCCTTTTCCTCTGGGAGCCCATGCTCCACATTCTGACTCCTACCGAGACCCATCGACACTCCCGCGACTCTCACTCTCTTTCTCTTTCTCTCGCACACACAGCACACCCACAGGACACGGACCCACGTTGCACAGCACAAAAAGCAGCACACACATTTAGTTCTAGAACACGGCGTTCGTTTAGAAGTCACGGTGATTAAAAAAGCTACAAAATTAAAAAGGTTTTTTTGATTGGAATTATTTATCTTTTAAGGTGCAGACCAACAAACAGCACAGTCTGGCTGGAGCACAATACATTAACCTGATGTTCTGTTTGAGGTTGTGTGCATGCCTGATTGGATGTACACACATTTATGTGTCATTGATCTGCGCCACAGTGTGTGTACGAGTGTGTTTGTCCAATTTGTTCTCAAATTAATGGCGCCTCTTTATAGGCCTTCTGCTAGAGTGCCACTGAATTACTTGGTGCTTCACGGTGGCACCTGGGACCCATTCGGTGTTATAGCTGTAGCTCCATGCTAACTCGGGACTCATTCGCCACAAGAGTATACAGGGTTTGCTGTAACGTCATTTCCGTGCCACAATAAGCCCACTCGGGCAGACAAAATAGCAAAAACTGATGCAAAATGGGATGAAGTACAGTAATAGCAGGCCTCAATTTTTTACTTTTTAGGTCAAGGCAAGTGTTGCCTTAAAGGAGGGTTAATATTTTAGGGCACCAAGGCAAACATTATTTTCGTGTATATAATATATATATATATATATATATATATATATATATATATATATATATATATATATATATATATATATATATATATATATATATATCAGTGACGTGCGGTGAGGTTCATGGCTGGTGAGGCACTGACTTCATCACAGTCAGATTTACAAACATATGAACCCTAAAGAGTATCTTATTCACCATTTGATTGGCAGCAGTTAACGGGTTATGTTTAAAAGCTCATACCAGCATTCTTCCCTGCTTGGCACTCAGCATCAAGGGTTGGAATTGGGGGTTAAATCACCTCACCTCCCAGGGGGTGAACAAGGGATGGGTCAAATGCAGAGGACAAATTTCACCACACCTAGTGTGTGTGTGACAATCATTGGTATTTTAACTTAACTTTAACTTTACACATACAAACTGTAGCACACAAAAAAGCACATTTAATTAAAAAAAACGTTATTATGGTCTTACCTTTACTTATAAGTGCGGGAACAGTGGTGTTCGTGTTGGAGGAGTTGTGAATGAATGAAATATGAAATCCGTGCTGCAGTCTGCAGGTGTACCTAATATTGTGTCCCTGCAGTCGTTCACGGCTCCTCCGGCGCGAGCAATGTTGTTTTTGCACTTTTTGGCTTCTTGTTAAGTGACTTTTTTTGGGTGGATTCGGTCTTGCACGTGGAGGGTTTGGGTGTGGGCTTTGGTTGGTGTGGCGCTCCCGTCGGGGGGTGCATTCTGCGGCGGGAGTGCATTAACCGGCACCAGGAGGCGGGATTACTGGGAGCCTCACACAGTGCGTCTTCACGGCAGTTTTATGATTGCTCAGCACAAGAAATACTTTACTCACATACAGTTGTTGACTAAATACACTGTACATTATATACCTCAGCTAACTAAACTATGGAAATGTATAATATAGTTCATATAGCAATACGGTCTCACTGCACAGCAGGCCAGCAGTTAGCCGAGTCCGCAATCCATGTTGAGGCACAACTGAGTGACGTGCCTCAACTGGCTGCTGATCCGTCTCTTCTCAGTATTTGAACGGCAAATGTGAAAATTCAGCAATTTTGAATAAAAATAATCTAAAACTGGTGAAGTTAAATGAAAAATAACTTAATAGTATAATTACTGAATACATAACAATTTTTATTTTTTATTTTACATTTTTTTTCTTTCCATGATGGCAGGTGAGGCCCCGCCTCCAGTGACCGCACGTCACTGGTATGTATATATATATATATATATATATATATATATATATATATATATATATATATATATATATATATATATATATATATGAATGTTGAAAGATAGCGCCTGATGGCCATAAGACGTAACTGCACTTTTTGTCTATATAGATAAAAAGAGTGTTCATGTATGAGATCTAGGGTTGCCAATTATGGCCAAAGGAAAAATTAAGATTATTGTTATCAATATTGAAATCATGATTACTGATTGTTAGGTAAAAGCAGTGTTACCATCATGTCATTTGTAATGTCTTATTAAAAGGCTACACATACGGTGACATCACATGGACAAAGATACCTTCTGGAGGAAAGTTCTAAGGTCAGATTAAACAAAAATTTAGCTGTTTGGCCACAATACCCAGCAATCAATATGTTTGGAGGAGAAAAGGTGAGGTCTTTAATCCCAGGAACACAATACCTACCGTCAAGCATGGTGGTGGTAGTATTATGCTCTGGGCCTGTTTTGCTGCCAATGGAACTGGTGCTTTACAGAGAGTAAATGGGACAATGAAAAAGGAGAATTACCTCCAAATTCTTCAGGACAACCTAAAATCATCAGCCCGGTGGTTGGGTCTTAGGCACAGTTGGGTGTTCCAACAGGACAATGACCTTAAACACATGTCAAAAGTGGTAAAGGAATGGCTAAATCAGGCTAGAATTAAGGTTTTAGAATGGCCTTCCCAAAGTCCTGACTTACATGTGTGGACAATGCTGACGAGACAAGTCCATGTCAGAAAACCAACAAATTTAGCTGAACTGCACCAATTTTGTCAAGATGAGTGGTCAAAAAATTCAACCAGAACCTTGCCAGAAGCTTGTGGATGGCTAACAAAATCGCCTTATTGCAGTGAAACTTGCCAAGGGACATGTAACCAAATATTAACATTGCTGTATGTATACTTTTGACTCAGCAGATTTGATCACATTTTCAGTAAACCCATAATATATTCATAAAAGAACCAAAACTTCATGAATGTTTTTTGTGACCAAGTATGTGCTCCAATCACTCTATCACAAGCAAATAAGGGTTGTAGAAATGATTGAAAACTCAAGACGGCCATGACATTATGTTTTTTACTGTTATATATATATATATATATATATATATGTACATACATATACATAAATATACACAAACACACATACATATTTATATATTGTTGTGTATGGGTTGCATGTTTTGTGTTAGTCGTTTCCACAAGATGCAGAAAAACGTCAGGTAGCAGTGTAGCAGTGTGCAGGTAAGATGCAGATGTATTCTCCATAAGCAAAGACAAACAATACAGAAGGGTAAACGTGCCAATGGCGGGGGAAGCTATGGCAAAGCTTAACAATGAACTAGCACGAGGGCAGTAGCAAGTAGTTAGCAAAATAAACTTACAAGTGTCATGTCTGTGTAATCATGTTTTGTTTTAAGTCATGTTTTGTTTAGTTATAGGACTCTTTAGTTTCTGTCTTTTCACTCCCTTGTCTTGTTTCCATGATTACCCCATTAGTTTCACCTGTTCCACGTTTGGACTCATTGTGCACTCTTGTTTGTCACCATAGCAACCATTAGTTTTCACCTGTCACGTCACGCACCTGTTTCACGTTTTGAGTCACGCACCTGTTTTCGTTAATCATGTCTGTGTTATTTAAGCTTTTAATTTTCTGTTGTTCGTCCTGACGACATCCCCGTATTCATACCCATGTCACACTCTGTCCACCTCTGCGCACTTCATGTCAATGCCAAGTAAGTTTTGTTTATTATTGCCACAGTTAGTGTTTTTTGTTGTTCATAGTTTTTTGCCCCCGTGCAAGTCTTTTGTTTTCGTTAGTCAAGTTTGTACTTCCGCCTTGAGCGCGCCTTTTGTTCCTTTGTTAGTGTAAAATAAATAATGTCTTCACCTTCACGCCATGTCTGGTCCAAATGTTCATTTGCACCTCGGGAGAACAAACCACGCCTAAGTCCAAGTCTTGACAACAAGAAGGAATCAAGAAAGAAAACTGTAGGGTGTAACGAGCAAGACTGCCAGGCTGAGTAAACGGTGCAGCAGGTATAAATAGCTCTCTGATTAAGCAGGTGAGCGTCCTGACTACTAACCAGAAGCAAGTGCAAAGAATTAGTGTCCATGGCAACAATGGGAGCAAAAGAACAGAAATGAACACTAAACGAAGGAAATATGACCAGATTAAACATAACAAACATGACATGGGCAACGGGCCATGACATATATATTATATTATATTAATATATTGGATGTATAAAAATACAAATTTAAAGTGTTGTAAACAATCAGAAATATCAATCAGCCAAAACGGGCTGAACATGGGTAAGTGTGGTTTGCTTTGTATTTTTCCCATCCTGCATTGCAGGGGATTTAAAGGGGAACATTATCACAATTTCAGAAGGGTTAAAACCATTAAAAATCAGTTCCCAGTGGCTTATTTTATTTTTCGAAGTTTTTTTTCAAAATTTTACCCATCACGCAATATCCCTAAAAAAAGCTTCAAAGTGCCTGATTTTTAACCATCGTTATATACACCCGTCCATTTTCCTGTGACGTCACATAGTGATGCCAACACAAACAAACATGGCGCATAGAACAGCAAGCTATAGCGACATTAGCTCGGATTCAGACTCGGATTTCAGCGGCTTAAGCGATTCAACAGAATACGCATGTATTGAAACGGATGGTTGTAGTGTGGAGGCAGCTAGCGAAAACGAAATTGAAGAAGAAACTGAAGGTATTGAGCCATATCGGTTTGAACCGTATGCAAGCGAAACCGACGAAAAAGACACGACAGCCAGCGACACGGGAGAAAGCGAGGACGAATTCGGCGATCGCCTTCTAACCAACGATTGGTATGTGTTTGTTTGGTATTAAAGGAAACTAACAACTATGAACTAGGTTTACAGCATATGAAATACATTTGGCAACAACATGCACTTTGAGAGTGCAGACAGCCCAGTTTTCATCAATTAATATATTCTGTAGACATACCCTCATCCGCTCTCTTTTCCTGGGGGTCTGGCGGCAGATTTCTTTGACTTTATCGTTGGAAATGCATCTGCTTTGAGTGTCGCAGGATATCCACACATTCTTGCCATCTCTGTCGTAGCATAGCTTTCGTCGGTAAAGTGTGCGGAACAAACGTCCAATTTCTTGCCACTTTCGCATCTTTGGGCCACTGGTGCAACTTGAATCCGTCCCTGTTCGTGTTGTTACACCCTCCGACAACACACCGACGAGGCATGATGTCTCCAAGGTACGGAAAACACTCGAAAAAAACGGAAAATAACAGAGCTGATTTGACTCTGTTTGTAATGTGTTTGAGAAAATGGCGGATTGCTTCCCGATGTGACGTCACGTTGTGACGTCATTGCTCCTAGAGCGAATAATAGAAAGGCGTTTAATTCGCCAAAATTCACCCATTTAGAGTTCGGAAATCGGTTAAAAAAATATATGGTCTTTTTTCTGCAACATCAAGGTATATATTGACGCTTACATAGGTCTGGTGATAATGTTCCCCTTTAAATGTGTGTAAATTCTAATTATGGACCTCTTTTATCCCCAAAGTTCAGTGAGCATGATGTGTTATGTGTGACCATGTGTGTTGACTTTTTGCGTTAGTTTATTTGTGCCATGTTTGGATTTAAAAATGCTGTGTGGTATCAACTTCAAAGTGCAATCCATGGTCTTCAACCTGTGTTACTCATGTTGTCCGCAAAATGGCGGCAAACTTGCAGCAATTATGCTGTCAGATACTTTAATCTAAGTTGGAGGCACCACACGGGCTAGACTCCTTACACGGGCCTAAATGAACACGCTGGGGGGCTGCTCTTGGCCCGCCTGCCGTAGTTTAGACACCACCGACTTAAGAGACGCAATCTTCTACGCGCAAGTTTCGTAGATCAGACCCTAAATCTGATTAAACTCAGGAAAATTATTTGTTACATGCAATTTTTTTGGACCGTACAATAACTGAGGTAGTATACAAAAACTAGGGAAAATTTTAGGTCAAAAAAGCGAATCACACAAAAAGTTTGGTGTACAAAAACCGAGGTTTGCCTATATAAGATTCGTTCAACTTGTCATGACGCACATAAGAACAAGGATTGATTGATTTGATTGATTGAGACTTTCATTAGTAGATTGCACAGCACAGTACATATTCCGTACAATTGACCACTAAATGGTAACACCCGAATAAGTTTTTCAACTTGTTTAAGTCGGGGTCCACGTTAATCAATTCATGGTAAGACAGGAGAGACAATGTGCATGCGTTACATTGTAATCTGAAAAGTTATTGATGTGACTACAGAGGAAGAAAACCTTTTTTAATTTGGGTATTGTGTTTATCCCTAAAAGCTGCAGCGTGCATATATCCCATATGTCCCACCACATTGCCTTCCCAGGAGCAAGAGCCAGAGAACTTAAAAGCATTCTTTCATCCTTGTCTATTAATTTAGGCTTTTCCACAAAAACAACCAGAAAATACTAACAACACCCATGTACAGTTCCATATACAATAACCAGCAACACACAGATGAACCTACATACAAAACCACCACATGCAAGTGCACATCCTGCTGAGCTGTGGGATTACATGCAATCTCAACCACTCGTTCTCCGGGGAGCAGAATGTTTCATCGTTTTATTTCTTCCCTTTCTCCCGTTCATCCTCGTGGCCTCCCTGCGCTCTCTCGCTCAGCAACATGTCGCCCTCCCCAGACTCCTGTGCTGAAAATCACAGGCCACATCCCAGGCTCTGACAGAGTCACTGCATAGAGTACATGTGTCGTGCTATCATTCTTGCCGAAGACTTTGAAAAAGACTCAGAGTTTACAGAAACATTGCTTTGTATCAATCCTCAGGGAATACGGAATATAAACACGCATGGAAGACACAAATCTTTTTGATTTGATTTCACAATAGTTCTTCGCTGTTAATGTAATCATGTTTACTCTGCTCCCCAATAGTAAAAACGGGCTGCTTTCACAGTATTTCATTGGTAGTATTAGGGATAAGTGCTGAATTTGGTACAATTATAGGTAAAGAAGAATTATGTTGCCAGGAAGATTCAAGTAAAATCAAATGGTGCCATATTTTTTTTATCATTTGTTGCACTTCTGGTTACGGACTTGGCACAGACTCAAGCATTTGAATAGAATAGAATAAAATGGACTTTATTGTCATTATATTATATTATATTATATATATATATATATATAACAAACATACACACTAGGGTTGTCCCGATACCAATATTCTGGTACCGGTAACGGTACCAAAATGTATTTCGATACTTTTCTGAATAAGGCGGACCACAAAAAATTGCATTATTGGCTTCATTTTAACAAAAAATCTTACAGTACATTAAACATATGTTTCTTATTGCAATCGATGAACAATTTTGTTCTTAAATTAAATAGTGAACATACTAGACAACTTGTCTTTTATTAGTAAGTAAGCAAACAAAGGCTCCTAATTTGTCCACCTGACGTATGCAGTAACATATTGTGTCATTTATCATTCTATTACTTTGTCAAAATTATGAGGGACAAGCTGTAAATACGAATTATTAACCTACTTGTTCATTTCCTGTTAATGTTTGCTTATTTTCTGTTTCAACATGTTCTATCTACACTTCTGTTAAAATGTAATAATCACTTATTCTTCTGTTGTTTAAAACTTTACATTAGTTTTGGATGATACCACAAATTTAGGTATCGATCCGATACCAAGTAGTCACAGGATCATACATTGGTCATATGCAAATTCCTCATGTGTCCAGGGACATATTTCCTGAGTTTATAAACATAATATGAATTTTTTTTTTTATAAAAAAGATTTTGTGACGCTAAAAAATATCGACTAGATACGCTATTGTACTTGGTATCATTACAGTGGATGTCTGGTGTAGATCCACTCATTTGTTTACATTCAGGCGTGCTAGCTTTTGTTAGCAGTAACGCCGGTGAGCTATTGTTTTGATTGAGACTTTTATTAGTAGATTGCACAGTACAGTACATATTCCGTACAATTGACCACTAAATGGTAACACTCCAATAAGTTTTTCAACTTGTTTAAGTCGGGGTCCACGTTAATCAATTCATGGTATTCATTGTATCCTCCTATGGTGTGTAGTGAAGCATGTTTAGCTATTCCTCGTCCTGCAGGGATGATACTTGTAAGAAACTCACTTTATTTGTCACCATGGAGACGAGGATTAGTGATTTAGAAGTAGCTAAAACACTGCAGACTGCAGATGGATGTTCGCTGCTAGGTAGCTAGCCATGTCTTAAAGTACCTCTTCCTGAGGGCGTTTCAGTGTTATAACTTCACCTTTATCTTTAGTTTTTAAGCCAAAATGCGTCCATTCTCCCTTTTCTGTCTACACACTGTGTCTGCTTGTAAGTACTCCGTGATTGTGCACTGCCGAACATGCTCCTCTGCTCGTAAAACCAGCAATGTAATGGGTAAGGTCATGCACTTTTCAAACAGAGTATAGTACCGTTTTTGATTCATTAGTACCGCGATACTATACCAGTACGGGTATACCGTCCAACCCTAATACACACATTTAAACATTGAAAATGATATGTTGCTTGCCCCTGAAAAAAACTGTCTTCTTGACTGGATGTGCAACATGTGCTTCTATCTGCTGAAGCAGCAGGTGCATACAAGGTTTCTGAGGGGTCTTACGTCACAATACACACTCTGTAAAAACACCATCTTTACCAGTTCAAACAAAGCCCCCCCCCCCCTCACATTCCTTCATCCCTATATCAAAGTAAAAACGCTCTCAGACGCTCGGAGGCAGCAGACCGTTTTGCAGCCTGTAAAAAAGTGTGTGTGCATGTGTGCGCGCGTGAGTGTGATGGCTTGTTAAATGAGCGTTCGGATTAATCTGTAGGAACCAGATGCCCCCGCCGCTTTTCCTTTTAGGTTCTCCATTACCCATACTTGCCAACCTTGAGACCTCCGATTTCGGGGGGGAATTCTAGCTATAAATATATATTTATTTTATTATATATATATATATATATATATATATATATATATATATATATATATATATATATATATATATATATATATATATATATATATATATATATATATATATATATATATATATATATATAAAAGAAATACTTGAATTTCAGTGTTCATTTATTTACACATATACACACACATAACACTCATCTACTCATTGTTGAGTTAAGAGTTGAATTGTCCATCCTTGTTCCTAAGTCAAGTATTTCTTTATATATATAAGAAATACTTGACTTTCAGTGAATTCTAGCTATAAATATATATTTATTTTATTATATATATGTATATATATATATATATATATATATATATATATATATATATAAAATAAATACTTGAATTTCAGTGTTCATTTATTTACACATATACACACACATAACACTCATCTACTCATTGTTGAGTTAAGAGTTGAATTGTCCATCCTTGTTCTATTCTCTGTCACTATTTTTCGAACCATGCTGAACACCCTCTCTGATGATGCATTGCTGTGTGGCACGCACAAAAGTGCTTTCATCAAATGCACTAGATGGCAGTATTGTCCTGTTTAAGAGTGTCACAACATTGCTGTTTACGGCAGACGAACTGCTTTACGGTAGACAAAAACGTGACTGCTGTTGTTGTGTGTTGTTGCCGCGCTGGGAGGACGTTAATGAAACTGCCTAACAATAAACCCACATAAGAAACCAAGAACTCGCCTTCGATCATTCTACAGTTATGACGTGATTGGGCAGGTACGCTGTTTATATTGTGGGTTAGCGGACTCAGGTCCATGAATTTCGGAAGATTTTTGGGAGAAAATTTGTCCCGGGAGGTTTTCGGGAGAGGCGCTGAATTTCGGGAGTCTCACGGAAAATCCGGGAGGGTTGGCAAGTATGCCATTACCGTATTTTTCGGAGTATAAGTCGCGCCGGAGTATAAGTCGCACCGGCCGAAAATGCATAATAAAGAAGGAAAAAAACATATATAAGTCACACTGGAGTATAAGTCGCATCTTTGGGGGAAATTTATTTGATAAAACCCAACACCAAGAATAGACATTTGAAAGGCAATTTAAAATAAATAAAGAATAGTGAACAACAGGCTGAATAAGTGTACGTTATATGAGGCATAAATAACCAACTGAGAACGTGCCTGGTATGTTAACGTAACATATTATGGTAAGAGTCATTCAAATAACTATAACATATAGAACATGCTATACGTTTACCAAACAATCTGTCACTCCTAATCGCTAAATCCCATGAAATCTTATACGTCTAGTCTCTTACGGGAATGAGATAAATAATATTATTTGATATTTTACGGTAATGTGTTAATAATTTCACACATAAGTCGCTCCTGAGTATAAGTCGCACCCCCGGCCAAACTACGAAAAAAACTGCGACTTATAGTCCGAAAAATACGGTAATTACAGCAGTACTAATAACAGCTCGTGTGTATATATGTATGTATGTATGCATGAGTGTGTGTTGCAGGTTCTTTTTTGATCCATAAAATGTTTCACTAACCTTTGAGATAGAAAGATGTTAAAAAAAAAAAAAAAAAAAGGGCAGGGGCATGTTGTATTGTTATTGTACACAGTTAACACTTATACACACAAATACGCCGTATTTGGGGATTTGAGGACCGACAAAACAAACAAATCTAACCTGCTGGACAGTGGTTGGTTCTGTGTTCGGTGAGCTCGGCCAAACAGTCAAAGTCCTGCTGACAGTTGTCGCACGTGAAGATGGAGTCATCATCGAGCTCGTCGTCTTCACGGTCGCCATGCTCCAATTGGTCTCCGTCCTCGGCAGCAGCTCCGTGACCAACTTTAGGCTCGGCCGCTTTGCCCGATGCAGGGACTTCTGAGGACGAAACACAGCATCATCAGGGCTGATTATTCATTAACAATGCCTTTCTTTTTTTTAGATAGCAGAACAAGCTTGCTATGATCATAACTGTATTGTAATGAAGAAGAATATATTGTGTTGCTCGGACTCTCTTTAATCAGTCGGGGTGCACGGTAATCATTTGACAGATAATTACAGATATTGGGAAATAAGACACACACCATAAAATGTTAACACAAAAAAAGCTTTGATAACCGATAACAATTTAAAAAAAGCAGATTCCAAACTGTCCCTATGATCACCGTACCTCACTACTCATTAGAAAAAGACATCGGACCAAATGCCCTGCA
Source organism: Nerophis lumbriciformis (assembly GCF_033978685.3). NCBI lineage: Eukaryota > Metazoa > Chordata > Actinopteri > Syngnathiformes > Syngnathidae > Nerophis > Nerophis lumbriciformis. The sequence continues at coordinate 11,298,526 of NC_084557.2, read as the reverse complement.
AACACTCTGTGAGCAACAAAAAACAGTTGTTCAACAGTCCGGGGTCTCCGTTGTCGTATTTTACGCTTTATAATGCGCCACACATTTTCAATGGGTGACAAGTCTGGACTACAGGCAGGCCAGTCTAGTACCCACACTCTTTTACTATGAAGCCACGCTGTTGTAACACGTGGCTTGGCATTGTCTTGCTGAAATAAGCAGGGGCGTCCATGAAAAAGACGTTGCTTGGATGGCAACATATGTTGCTCCAAAACCTGTATGTACCTTCCAGCATTAATGGTGCCTTCACAGATGTGTAAGTTACCCATGTCTTGGGCACTAATACACCCCCATACCATCACAATTTGTTCACAAAGTGGTGACCCTCGCCCCATTCTTGTTTGAGAATGACTGAGCATTTTATGGAAGCTGCTTTTATACACAATCATGGCACCCACCTGTTCCCAATTAGCCTGTTCACCTGTGGGATTTTCCAAATAAGAGTTGGATGAGCATTCCTCAACTTCCTCAGTCTTTTTTGCCACTTGTGCCAGCTTTTTTGAAACATGTTGCAGGCATCAAATTCCAAATGAGCTAATTTGCAAAAAATAAAATTTTCCAGTTCGAACATTAAATATCTTGTCTTTGCAGTCTATTCAATTGAATATAGGTTGAAAAGGATTTGCAAATCATTGTATTCTGTTTTTATTTACCATTTTCACTGGTTTTGGGGTTTGTACAAGTAACATTCTTGTGAATAAAGTAGTGTCCTGACAGAAGCACAGAGGTGGGGGAAATTAGCGATTTTAGATGCATCGCAATTCGGACATGGGCAATTGTAAAATTGATTAGTAAACATCAATAATCGATTATTGTAAATAAAGAAATGCAGACAGTTCTAAAATGTGGCTGAACGCAGCGAGCCACCTCAGCCAAAGATCCGACCAGCTTCTTCATTTTAGGGTACTTATGTTCCAGTTTTACACATATTTCCAATAATTTAACAAATGTAATGGGAATTCAGTCAACTGTTTCTTATTACAAATACACTGTTTTTAAAAGTTGCAAGTGACGAATGCTTATTTAGTCAAAAAGATGGCATAAATAAATTAAAGATGCATCAATAATCGATTTTTAATCGAATCGTAGCCCCTGAATCGAATTCATAATTGAATCATGAGGCGCCAACTGCAGCCCTCGTAACACTGTTATACACCGCACAACTATCGTAGCCAGTAGCCACAACAAAAACAACACACCAATTCCTCATGACGGACGAGGTTGCATTCAGGAAGACCTGGAATTTTAAGCATCAAACTTTACAACTTAAGTAAGTCATTTTTTGCGCCTTCTCTATGTTCCAGACTGCTGCAATAATTGTTATAAATTGCTGTAGATTGCATTTCATATTTTTGAATGTATAATTTAGTTATCATTTAATTAATAACAGCGAAGTATTTAAATTACTAGTCTGTTTAACTTAAATGTAACAAATCTAATTAATTTAAAAAGGCATTGTTTTATTTTTGTTTTTGTTTTTTTACAAAAATTTGCTTTTTTTTAAAAAATTGTATTGTATGTACCAGTTTGGACAACTTTTAAGCACCAGCACCCTTTTTAAACAACCGATTTGGTCCCACTATTGGTTCAAATGTAATTGATACCCATCCCTAATCGGGACATAAGCTCCACTGATTTATGGATGTAATGCAATTTATTTGGTTAGGACTAGGGATGTCCGATAATATCGGCCGATAAATACTTTAAAATGTAATATCGGAAATTATCGATATCGGTTTCAAAATTATCGGTATCGCTTTCAAAAAGTACAATTTATGACTTTTTGAACACCGTTAGCGTACACGGACGTAGAGAGAAGTACAGAGCGCCAATAAACCTTAAAGGCACTGCCCAGTCACATAATATCTACGGCTTTTCACACACACAAGTGAATGCAACGCATACTTGATCAACATCCATACAGGTCACACTGAGGGTGGCTGTATAAACAACTTTAACACTGTTTCAAATATGCACCACACTGTGAACCCACACCAAACAAGAATGCCAAACACATTTCGGGAGAACACCCGCACCGTAACACAACATAAACACAACAGAACAAATACCCAGAACCCCTTGCAGCACTAACTCTTCCGGGAAGCTACAATATACACCCCCCCCCCCCCCCCCCGCTACCCCCTATACCCCCCCACCTCAACCCCGCCCACCTCAACCTCCTCATGCTCTCTCAGGGAGAGCATGTCCCAAATTCCAAGCTGCTGTTTTGAGGCATGTTAAAAAAAAAAGATGCACTTTGTGACTTCAATAATAAATATGGCAGTGCCATGTTGGCATTTTTTTCCATAACTTGAGTTGATTTATTTTGGAAAACCTTCTTACATTGTTTAATGCATCCAGGGGGGCATCACAACAAATTCCACGACTGTATATATCGGTATCGGTTGATATCGGTATCGGTAATTAAGAGTTGGACAATATCGGAATATCGGATATCGGCAAAAAAGCCATTATCGGACATTTCCAGTTAGGACAGATCTATAGGTTGCACCATTGTTTGACCCTTTCTTACCGTCATGTGTGCGCAGACTACATTCAAATAAAACAAATTATAGCAGGAAGCAGGAAGTTATCAGTATCGGCTTCAAAAAATAATATCGCTAGCATCATCAGTCAATACATGTTTTTAAAAATTAAATTCCCTTTCTAAATTCAGTCACCTTGTTTAATGTGTGGCACGTTGATGCATTATTTGCTGTCATTACGCCTGTGTCTTTTTAAATGACTGTACTTTCTGTTGCGGAGTATAAATAAACTGTACTTTCAGGGCTCCACCATATCATTTTCTACACTTTGTGCAAGCTGATTGAATTGCAATACTGTACTTGCGCAGCATTCAACACGCGACGTGACATACCAAGTGTCAACACCCGTGTTTCGTGCGTGGTAGTCATGTGTGAGCGTACCGGTGGAGGTTTGTGTCGGCCCAATGCACTCTGCTCTATTGTGTCTCCATTTTCACACCTTATTATCACATTATAAACGCTGAGATTCCAGTAGGACTGACACTGACGACACTGGGAGGGGAGACAAGAATCTATCCATTTTTTTCTATTTAAAAAAGAAAGAAGGTAATTAATTGAAAGGCGACTTGAGCTGGATTGAAATAATGCTGGTTTGCATTGGGATAGCAGGCCAAACATGGATTATTATTTATGTGTACTAGTCCTGCTGGAAAAGAATAGGACCTTCCCCAAACTCATCCTACAAAGTTGGAAGCATACAATACACCGTATTTTCTGGACTATAAGCGGCTCTGTTTTTCCTACGCTTTGAACCCTACGGCTTATAAAATGGTACGGCTAATTTATGAATTTGTCTTCGCTGACGGCCATTAAGTTTTGTGTTTAACAATAGTTGTAATAAAACGAAAAGGTGTGTTATTGTTTGTGCTATGGTGCCATATTACGGACAAGTTCGCTCACTGCAGGTGGTGTGGCTTGAATGTTTAAAATGTTTCCTTATGTTTAGTGCCATGAACCGGAAGTACAAGTGTTGTTCCGTCTTCTAGTTTGGTTTCTTCGTTCAGCACTCCAAGCAACGTTTGTAAGTTGTACAATATAACTACAACTATTCAAACTTACTAAACTCTCACATGTTTGATAGTAGTGTTTTCATGCATATTTGTAAGTGCTATCGTAATGTAATCAAGTTAGCATCGTTAGCATTGGCTAAGATGTCAACATATTTGCTGATGTCTGTTAGTAATATTAACTTACAATGGCATTTTTTTTTGTTATGTTTGAGTTTAACGAGCAGCGAAGCTCGGTTGGTAGAGCGGCCGTGTCAGCAACCTGAGGGTTCTAGGTTCGATCCCCGCTTCTGCCATCCTAGTCACAGCTGTCGTGTCCTTGGGCAAGACACTTCACCCACTTGCTCACAGTGCCACCCACACTGGTTTAAAAATGTAACTTAGATAATGGGTTTCACTATGTAAATCACTTTGAGTCACTAGAGAAAAGTGCTATATAAATATATTCACTTCACAAATTAATCAGTAAATTCACCAAAACGTCACCGTGGAGTTATTGAGTCTGTTTAGCTAATTGGAAAGCTAGCTTCCGCAGCTAGTGGGTCCATGATGATGACTTCTGTTTGTTTGATCAGCCGTTTTACTGCCGCGTTACAAGGCACTGTTATGGTATGTAAATGAAAATTTACAAAATCTTTCTGTGTAAATAACTAATTTCCTAACGTATATATATTTGCGGCTTATAATCTGTTGCAGCTAATACACAAAAAAATTTGTTTTATTCTAAAATTTAGTAGGCGGTGCGCTCAATAGTCCTGAAAATAGAGTAACCTAATGCCTTGGTAAGATGAAAATTTGAAATTCAAGGACAACAATGTAGCCTTTATTGACCATCCATCCATTTTCTACCGCTTATTCCCTTCGGGGTCGCGGGGGGCGCTGGAGCCTATCTCAGCTACAATCGAGCGGAAGGCGGAGTACACCCTGGACAAGTCGCCACCTCATCGCAGAGCCAACACAGATAGACAGACAACATTCACACTCACATTCACACACTAGGGTCAATTTTTTTTAGACCACTGATTGATGTATTAATGAATGTGGAGTTTCACCCCAATACCATCGTTACTGGTTCAGAGAAAGACTTATTTTGAATACCGTATTTTTCGGACTATAAGTCGCAGTTTTTTTCATAGTTTGGCCGGGCTCCAGTGCGACTTATATATGTTTTTTTCCTTCTTTATTATGCATTTTCGGCAGGTGCGACTTATACTCCGGTGCGACTTATACTCTGAAAAATACGGTATGTTGTCTATTAGAGTGAAGTATAGGCAAGGTAAAAACACCACATCGTCCAACTCCAGCAAATCTATTTCAGACTAATTTATTATGGAGAGGTGTGATGGGAAGCAGGGATGCTGGGAGGTGGGGAGCGAGGGACTGTGGTGATGGTGTGCATTGGGAGAGGAAATTAGTGATGGAGGGAGAGAAGGAGTGCTGGATGAGGGGATGGGGATGAGGAGGAGAAGGAGGGTGCTGGCCATCTGTCCAGTGGTGAGAGCACCGTCTGGCCGGGGGAGAAGAAGCTGACATTATACACACAAACACATGCATGTTCACGTTTACACAAAAATACACACAATAATGAACACGTTGTAGAGGACTTAAATAAATAAACACCTGCACAAACTCACATAGTACAGCTGTTATAATACATTTATTGTCAGTGAGTGTATGAATGTTAACGCTTGGGTGGAAAAATGATGTCAAATGGACAGAAATGTTTGCACCAAATAAGCATAAAGTATGATGGATATGTGGATTTGGTGTTGAAACTCATACGTGCATACAGTAGATAAAAGGCTGTTTACACACACACACACACACACATGCACACACACACAGCATGGGTTTGCGATGCCAGAGGTGAGGGCAGTGCCAAATCTAGTGCATGCCAACACAACCTGCTGTCATGGCAACTGTGGGATGAGCCAGATGAAACCATCTCCCTCACACCCCAGGAGCAACTTAATGTTTCTGTGTGTGTGTGTGTGTGTGTGTGTGTGTGTGTGTGTGTGTGTGTGTGTGTGTGTGTGTGCCTGTCACCATTTAGAATCCCTCTGTCTTTCCTCAAATCTTTAGCAGAACTTGTGTTTTTGTGTGTGTATACAGTCATGGTCAAAAGTTTACGTACACTTGTAAAGAACATAATGTCATGGCTGTCTTGAGTTTCCAATCATTTCTACAACTCTTATTTTTTTGTGATAGAGTGATTGGAGCACATACTTGTTGGTCACAAAAAACATTCATGAAGTTTGGTTCTTTTATGAATTTATTATGGGTCTACTGAAAATGTGAGCAAATCTGCTGGGTCAAAAGTATACATACAGCAATGTTAATATTTGCTTACATGTCCCTTGGCAAGTTTCACTGCAATTAGGCGCTTTTGGTAGCCATCCTCAAGCTTCTGGGTGAATTTTTGACAAACTCCTCTTGACAAAATTGGTGCAGTTCAGCTAAATTTGTTGGTTTTCTGACATGGACTTGTTTCTTCAGCATTGTCCACACATTTAAGTCAGGACTTTGGGAAGGCCATTCTAAAGCCTTAATTCTAGCCTGATTTAGCCATTCCTTTACCACTTTTGACGTGTGTTTGAGGTCATTGGCCTGTTGGAATACCCAACTGCGCCCGAGACCCAACCTCCGGGCTGATGATTTTAGCTTGTCCTGAAGAATTTGGAGGTAATGCTCCCTTTTCATTGTCCTATTTAGAGCACCAGTTCAATTGGCAGCAAAACAGGCCCAGAGCATAATACTACCACCACCATGCTTGACGGTAGGGTGGTGTTCCTGGGATTAAAGGCCTCACCTTTTCTCCTCCAAACATATTGCTGGGTACTGTGGCCAAACAGCTACATTTTTGTTTCATCTGACCACAGAACTTTCCTCTAGAAGGTCTTATTTTTGTCCATGTGATGTTGGTCTCTCTGATATAAAACAGTGATACTGTTTTTCCATTTACCGTAAAATGTTGTGGAAAAAAAACAAAAAAAACCCGCTATATTTTACAGTGAAATTTTGTAAATGTAAAGTTTTTACTGTAAAATGGACAGTGTACTTAAAACAATTTACACAATTAATAATGAAATCCAGAGGCAAATTCATACAATATTCACTGTTACCAGTGGCCCTGTGATGGCAGCCATAACTGACATGTGGCCCTCAATGAAAACCAGTTTGACATCCCTGACATAAATTGTCATCAAATAAGAGCCATGCTGATTCTTATTCTAGCCGTGTAATGATAGAGTGAGTCACATCTCGGACGCAAGGTAAATCTGATGGAGTGAATTAACTGACAAGTACAAACTCCGTTTCCATATGAGTTGGGAAATTGTGTTGGATGTAAATATAAACGGAATACAATGATTTCCAAATCATTTTCAACCCATATTCAGTTGAATATGCTACAAAGACAACATATTTGATGTTCAAACTGATAAATATTTTTTTTTTTTGCAAATAATCATTAACTTTAGAACTTGATGCCAGCAACACGTGACAAAGAAGTTGGGAAAGGTGGCAATAAATACTGATAAAGTTGAGGAATGCTCATCAAACACTTATTTGGAACATCCCACAGGTGAACAGGCAAATTGGGAACAGGTGGGTGCCATGATTGGATATAAATGTAGATTCCATGAAATGCTCAGTCATTCACAAACAAGGATGGGGCGAGGGTCACCACTTTGTCAACAAATGCGTGAGCAAATTGTTGAACAGTTTAAGAAAAACTTTTCTCAACCAGCTATTGCAAGGAATTTAGGGATTTCACCATCTACGGTCCGTAATATCATCAAAGGGTTCAGAGAATCTGGAGAAATCACTGCACATAAGCAGCTAAGCCCGTGACCTTCGATCCCTCAGGCTGTACTGCATCAACAAGCGACATCCGTTTGTAAAGGATATCACCACATGGGCTCAGGAACACTTCAGAAACCCACTGTCGGTAACTACAGTTGGACACTACATCTGTAAGTGCAAGTTAAAACTCTCCTATGCAAGGCGAAAACCGTTTATCAACAACACCCAGAAACGCCGTCGGTTTCGCTGGGCCTGAGCTCATCTAAGATGGACTGATACAAAGTGGAAAAGTGTTCTGTGGTCTGACGAGTCCACATTTCAAATTGTTTTTGGAAACTGTGGACGTCGTGTCCTCCGGACCAAAGAGGAAAAGAACCATCCGGATTGTTATAGGCGCAAAGTTGAAAAGCCAGCATCTGTGATGGTATGGGGGTGTATTAGTGCCCAAGACATGGGTAACTTACACATCTGTGAAGGCGCCATTAATGCTGAAAGGTACATACAGGTTTTGGAGCAACATATGTTGCCATCCAAGCAACGTTACCATGGACGCCCCTGCTTATTTCAGCAAGACAATGCCAAGCCACGTGTTACAACAGCGTGGCTTCATAGTAAAAGAGTGCGGGTACTAGACTGGCCTGCCTGTAGTCCAGACCTGTCTCCCATTGAAAATGTGTGGCGCATTATGAAGCCTAAAATACCACAACAGAGACCCCCGGACTGTTGAACAACTTAAGCTGTACATCAAGCAAGAATGGGAAAAAATTCCACCTGAGAAGCTTCAGAAATGTGTCTCCTCAGTTCCCAAACGTTTACTAAGTGTTGTTAAAAGGAAAGGCCATGTAACACAGTGGTGAACATGCCCTTTCCCAACTACTTTGGCACGTGTTGCAGCCATGAAATTCTAAGTTAATTATTATTTGCAAAAATAAAAAATAAAGTTTATGAGTTTGAACATCAAATATCTTGTCTTTGTAGTGCATTCAACTGAATATGGGTTGAAAAGGATTTGCAAATCATTGTATTCCGTTTATATTTACATCTAACACAATTTCCCAACTCATATGGAAACGGGGTTTGTACAACGAAAAGAAGTTTGAGTAAATGTGAAGGTAACTATGGTGTCGGCTTGTTGCGTGCTGTAAACTGGTTTTCATGTTTCCACATCCACTGCAGTGAAACACATATAAAATGGCAAGATGTGAGGGATATAAATCACTTATATGCACAAAAAAAAGATGACAACGTTCAATTTGTAGCTATCAACCTGGGTCACAGGAGGGTAATGGCTGTTTATGAACAGGTACAAAAATAAATACCTCAGAAATAATGAGGTCACGTTGTCTGATGATATATGCAGTGTATGTGTGTGTGTGTGTGTGTGTGTGTGTGTGTGTGTGTGTGTGTGTGTGTGTGTGTGTGTGTGTGTGTGTGTGTGTGTTTACACCCTGGGTAATTAGATAAAGAGAAGTAAATTAGCAGAGTCCACAGTGCGGAGTGATGTTACGCATCCTAACCCCGCCCAGCTGAGACCCACTAATCACCGCTGTTTAGGCTCATAGGAGGAGTTATGGTCGTACCATAAGAATCTGTGTGTGTTTATGTCTCCTCACCCAAGTTTAAATGACTTCATTGAGGTATTTAGCAAGTAAAAATTATTAATGTGCCCTAAAAACCTCCATTACAGCAAATAAACTGGACGGTATTTCTTAGTGTCCTAAGTGTCATTATCGAGTCTTATTATCACTGGAGGACGAGGCTAAACATGTTACACAAAGCCAGGTGCAGGCATACTGATAGCTAAGTTGACCTAGCTTTAAACAACACCAAGAAATGAATGCTTGGTAAACTTGAAAACTTTAGATGGAACCGTGTTGTAGCGAATACGAAGCGGTTATTAACAGGAAATTACCAAGTAGATTAATAAGAATCTCGAGATAGGATAATATAATAGATAATATAACTGTTGGTGTGTCAGCATTGTCACAGCCAGAAGTGTACGACATGTAAGAGGAAGATTGGATCGATCAATACTGTACATTGGTAATGTCAATTTTAAGGGTAGTATGAGTATACGATACAAGTTTGATCTAGGGTTGTCTCGATACCAATATATTGGTACCAGTACCAAAATGTATTTCAATACTTTGATACTTTTCTAAATAAAGGGCACCACAAAAAATGGCATTATTGCCTTTATTTTAACAAAAAATCTTACGGTACATTAAACATATGTTTCTTATTGCAATTTAGTCCTTAAAAAAAATAGTGGACATACAAGACAACTTGTCTTTTAGTAGTAAGTAAACAAACAAAGGCTCCTAATTAGTCTGCTGACGTATGCAGTAACATATTGTGTCATTTATCTACCTATTATTTTGTCAAAATTATAAAGGAAAAGCTGTTAAAATTCCATCCATCCATCCATCTTCTTCCGCTTATCCGAGGTCGGGTCGCGGGGGCAGCAGCCTAAGCAGGGAAGCCCAGACTTCCCTCTCCCCAGCCACTTCGTCCAGCTCCTCCCGGGGGATCTCGAGGCGTTCCCAGGCCAGTCGGGAGACATAGTCTTCCCAACGTGTCCTGGGTCTTCCCCGCGGCCTCCTACCGGTCGGACCTGCCCTAAACACCTCCCGAGGGAGGCGATCAGGTGGCATCCTGACCAGATGCCCGAACCACCTCATCTGGCTCCTCTCGATGTGGAGGAGCAGCGGCTTTACTTTGAGCTCCCCCCGGATGACAGAGCTTCTCACCCTATCTCTAAGGGAGAGCCCTGCCACCCGGCGGAGGAAACTCATTTCGGCCGCTTGTACCCGTGATCTTGTCCTTTCGGTCATAACCCAAAGCTCATGACCATAGGTGAGGATGGGAACGTAGATCGACCGGTAAATTGAGAGCTTTGCCTTCCGGCTCAGCTCCTTCTTCACCACAACGGATCGATACAGCGTCCGCATTACTGAATCTCACGATCCACTCTTCCCTCACTCGTGAACAAGACTCCGAGGTACTTGAACTCCTCCACTTGGGGCAAGATCTCCTCCCCAACCCGAAGATGGCATTCCACCCTTTTCCGGGCGAGAACCATGGACTCGGACTTGGAGGTGCCGTTGAAATTGATTATTAATTAAGTGTTCATTTGATGTTAATATCTGCTTATTTTGTATTTCAACATGTTCTATCTACACTTCTGTTAAAATGTAATAATCACTTATTCTTCTGTTGTTTTGAGACTTTACATTAGTTTTGGATGATACCACAACGATCCGATACCAAGTAGTTACAGGGTCATACATTAGTCATAATTTAAGTTCTCACTTGTCCAGTGGCGTATTTCCTGAGTTTTTGAACACAATATGATTTTTTTTTTAAAAGAAAATAGATTTGGTGACGATAAAAAATATTGATGTAATCATAGTAGTGTCGACTAGATACGCTATTGTACTTGGTATCATTACAGTGGATGTCAGGTGTAGATCCACCCATGGCGTTTGTTTACATTGTGACGCCGGTGAGCTACGGTGTGTAGTGAAGCATGTTTAGCTATTCCTCGTCCTGCAGGGATGATACTTGTAAGAAACTTACTTTATTTGTCGCCATGGAGACGAGGATTAGTGATTAAGAAGTAGCTAAAACACTGCAGACTGAAACTGGACTTTAGCCGCTAGCTAGCTAGCCATGTCTTAAAGCACCTCTTCCTGAGGGCGTTTCAGTGTTATAACTTCACCTTTATCTTTAGTTTTTAAGCCAAAATGCGTCCGTTCTCTCTTTTCTGTCTACACACTGTGTCTGCTTGTAAGTACTACGTAATTGTGCGCTGCCGAACATGCTCCTCTGCTCGTAAAACCAGCAATGTCACGACAGGCCGTCATGCCTGTAAAAAAAAATATTGCGAACCGGTACTTTTCAAACAGAGTATAGTACCATTTGTGATTCATTAGTACCTTGATAATATACTACTACCGGTATACCGTACAACCCTAGTTTGATCAGATTGATATTTTTATTTTCTCTAAATATTTGTTTTTTTTGTTTTTGTTCATATTTGCAAATTCAGGGAATAATTCCCTGGATACAGGAGAACTTTGAGGGCAAAAACCCAAGAATATTGGGGTGGATAGTAGTTTTTGCTTGAGTTTAGTTATTGTGTACTATTGACTTTGTTTTGTTCAAACAAGTATATATTATAAAAGACAATAAGGAACTAGTTTAAATTAGAGATGTCCGATAATGGCTTTTTTGCCGATATTTCGATATTGTCCAACTCTTAATTACCGATTCCGATATCAACCGATACCGATATATACAGTCGTGGACAGGGGCGCCGCTAGGGATTTTGGGCCCCATGAAAAGAATCTTTACAGGGCCCCCAACACAGTGTCATTATTTTTTCTGTATTATAATTGCATCATCATTAGGGGCCTCTCTGGGTCCCCCTCCATCATGGGCCCCTAGAATCCGTCTTCTTTACCCCCCCTTTTCGGTGCCCCTGGTCGTGGAATTAACACATTATTATGCCTAATTTTGTTGTGATGCCCCGCTGGATGCATTAAACAATGTAACAAGGTTTTCCAAAATAAATCAACTCAAGTTATGGGAAAAAAATGCCAACATGGCACTGCCATATTTTTTTATTGAAGTCACAAAGTGCATTATTTTTTTTAACATGCCTCAAAACAGCAGCTTGGAATTTGGGATATGCTCTCCCTGAGAGAGCATGAGGAGGTTGAGGTGGGGGCTGCGGGGTAGCGGGGGGTGTATATTGTAGCGTCCCGGAAGAGTTAGTGCTGCAAGGGGTTCTGGGTATTTGTTCTGTTGTGTTACGGTGCGGATGTTCTCCCGAAATGTGTTTGTCATTCTTGTTTGGTGTGGGTTCACAGTGTGGCGCATATTTGTAACAGTGTTAAAGTTGTTTATACGGCCACCCTCAGTGTGACCTGTATGGCTGTTGACCAAGTACTACTTGGTCAACTACTATTATGTTGGATCCACTACGGACTGGACTCTCACAATATTATGTCAGACCCACTCGACATCCATTGCTTTCGGTCTCCCCTAGAGGGGGGGGGGGTTACCCACATATGCGGTCCTCTCCAAGGTTTCTCATAGTCATTCACATCGACGTCCCACTGGGGTGAGTTTTTCCTTGCCCTTATGTGGGCTTTGTACCGAGGATGTCGTTGTGGCTTGTGCAGCCCTTTGAGACACTTGTGATTTAGGGCTATATAAATAAACATTGATTGATTGATTGATTGAAGTATGCTTGCATTCACTTGTGTGTGTGAAAAGCCGTACATTTTATGTGATTGGGCCGGCACGCAAAGGCAGTGCCTTTAAGGTTTATGGCGCTCTCTACTTCTCCCTACGTCAGTGTACCACTCCGTACAGCGGCGTTTTAAAAAGTTTTACTTTTTGAAACCGATACCGATAATTTCCGATATTACATTTTAAAGCATTTATAGGCCGATAATATGGGCAGCCCGATATTATCGGACATCTCTAGTTTAAGTATTGTGTTGATATTATTAAACTGTCAGCAGCACTCACCATAAATTGGTATCGGCACGATCTCACTCAATGTTGATCGTATCCGAATCGGCAGCATAAAACTTTGATCGGAACATCTTTCATTTTGCATTTCAAAGTCTTAAAACCTAAATGGGAATAAAACATTGAGTACTACGTGCAAGGGGCTTATCTAAGTGTTAGATTTGGCAGCCATGAAGTATGACTTTGGCCTGAGTCGCACACAGCTGCTCAGGGAGATGGATATCTGCCGGGCCAAGTGTACATAAAACACCTACACACACATGCATATGGCTGCGCAGACCTTAAAGAGGAATCAAAAAGGTGTGGAAAAGTGTGTGTGGAGCTTCCAGCAAAATGTTTGGAAAGCAAACAGCTCCGACACAAGGCTTTCATTCTGCTCCACATCATCGCTGTAGTTGAATTCGCAGGCACCTGGCTGCAGCGAGCACCTTCAGCGGGGCCACCAACAACAAGCTGTGATGTTCAAATCAAACCTGCACCGTAAGCCCACCGACTGCATTGATGTGTCTTCACACACATGCAACCGGTGTCAGCTAGTATTTATCACACACACGCTGCCCACTGCAGACCCTGCCTCTCTTACATGGGATTGTCACATTTTGCCCCGTGGGCGAGAACACACAACGGCAGAAAAGCGTACATACAGTACAGGCCAAAAGTTTGGACCGCACCTTCTCATTCAATGCGTTTTCTTTGTTTTCATGACTATTTATTTGTCACTGAAGGCATCAAAACTATGAATGAACACATGTGGAGTTATGTACAAAAAAAAAGGTGAAACAGGTTGAGTTTGAGTTTATTTGGAACATGCAAGCATACAACATGATGCATCACAATTTCCAGTTTCTCTTTTCAACATGTTCGAAAAGGAGTAGGAAGAAGCAGAGCTTATTTAATCCTAACCCCTTTTCTTTTACATAACAGTTGCTAAAACTTTTGTTCACTTCCTGTTCTCAATTTATTTGGTAATAGTAGAAAAGAGCATCATACACAAATACAAATAGACGGAGTAGACATAGAAAGGGTAAAAGTAACTAGATTTTTTGGGAGTATTAATAGATGATCAAATGAACTGGAAATCTCATATACAAAACATACAACATAAGGTGGCAAAAAACATTTCAATAATGAATAAAGCAAAATATGTCCTGGGCCAAAAATCACTACATATTCTCTACTGCTCGCTAGTGTTACCATATCTGAGTTATTGTGCAGAAATATGGGGAAATAACTACAAATGTGCGCTACATTCGCTAACCGTGTTACAAAAAAGATCAGTTAGAATAATACATAATGTTGGATATAGAGAACACACAAACCCTTTATTCATTAAGTCAAAAATATTAAAGTTCGGTGATTTGGTAAAATTGCAAACAGCTAAAATGATGTACAAAGCAAACTATAACCTGCTACCAAAGAATGTACAACAATTCTTCTCAACTAAAGAGGAGAAATATAACCTTAGAGGAAAAAAATAATTTAAAACATTTATATGCACGTACAACACTTAGAACTTTTAGCATATCAGTATGTGGAATTAAATTATGGAATGGATTAAGTAAAGAAGTAAAAAATTGTACTGATATGATCCAGTTTAAGAGGTTGTTCAAAATAATAGTGCTTACAAAGTACAAAGAAGAAGAATTATGATAAATACTTTCAACCTTATTGAAAATAAGTTATTCTTCATCTCAGTATGTTAATAATGACTGAATTAATTAATTAATTACATATTACAAAACTGTTGTATACTAATTCATAGATGTTATTTTATTATATAAAAATGTCAGTAAATGATTCTATATATTTGTAAACGCTTTGAAGTGGGAAAGGGGTAGGATTAAATAAGCTTTGCTTCTTCCTACTCCTTTTCGGGCATGATGTAAAATGAAATGATATGAAATTGTGTGATGTATTATGATGTAAGTGTGTTCATGTTCGAAATAAACTAAAAGAAAAAAAAATAATTTATTCACAATATACTGCATAAGTAATCAAAATCAAAATAAATAAATAAATAATAATTGGTGAAGTAAGTTATATTTCATATTATGAGATCAGTAAGATTATTTTGAGAATGAATGAATGGATGAAATAAATTCAGAATGTTTATCATGGTTCTTCTTCTTTGTACTTTGTAAACACTTTAAGTTTGAAGAGTTTCTTGAAGTGGATCTTATTAGTACATTGTTTGATTGCTTTGCTTCATCCATTCCATAATTTAATTCCACATACAGATATACTGAAGGTCTTAAGTGTTGTACGTGCATACAAATGTTTTAAATTACATTTTTCTCTAAGATTATATTTCTCCTCTTTTTTTGAGATGGCAGTCATACATAAGAGATATGTGTAAACTGCAATATGACGCCAGTAAACAACACCAAAACGTTTAATGTTTCATTGAGAATATAGAACATTTCACACGGCGCTCAAAAATCTTTCTAAATGTTTTTAGTACGACTTTGGTAAGCTATGAAGCCGCATCGCTTGATGGATTGTCGGCGCATTAAACATACGAGTATTATTATGGTGTGTGTATAAGGACCGCAAAATGGCACCCATTAGCAGACATTATCTGGCGTTTTGTTTCGCAATACTATGCAAAACCAACTTTTCTTACCTTCTGGTACATACTGATCTGTATTTAGGATCTGCATAAGTCCTGAAAACGTGCGCCCGTCCACCCTTGTAGTCCCTCGACGCCGCAGTCATAAGCTTTTTCTTTTTCTCTACCTTCTTATGGGACATTCATCCTCCGCTGTTGCCATTTCTAATATAAAGTAGTGTAAAGTTCTTACTTATATCTGTCAGTAGACTAGCTATCAAAGCGCTAAAAACTGTAGTGGGTTTATGTAATTCACCCACGGAACTTTAGTTATTAGAGGGTTCCGGTCGGACGGTTTTTCACGAGACACATTTCCGACATTGTTGTTGCACTCGTGAACTACGGATGAAGAGATGCTGCTCTGTTATTGTTGAAGAGGTTAATTTAGCCTGCTGATGTGTATTCATAAATGGTTGATTTATATACCGTATTTTTCGGACTATAAGTCACAGTTTTTTTCATAGTTTGGCCGGGGGTGCGACTTATACTCAGGAGCGACTTATGTGTGAAATGATTAACACATTACCGTAAAATATCAAAAAATATTATTTAGCTCATTCACGTAAGAGACTACCGTATTTTCCGCACTATAAGGCGCACCTAAAAACCACAATTTTTCTCAAAAGCTGACAGTGCGCCTTATAACCCGGTGCGCTTTATTACGATTCATTTTCATAAAGTTTCGGTCTCGCAACTTCGGTAAACAGCCGCCATCTTTTTTCCCGGTAGAACAGGAAGCGCTTCTTCTTCTACGCAAGCAACCGCCAAGGAAAGCACCCGCCCCCATAGAACAGGAAGCGCTTCACCCGCCCCCGGAAGAAGAAGAAAAAACGCGCGGATATCACCGTACGTTTCATTTCCTGTTTACATCTGTAAAGACCACAAAATGGCTCCTACTAAGCGATCCGGTTCATAAAAAGACGCAATCTCTCCATCCGCACACGGATTACTACCGTATTTCACAGCTGATATTCCTGTGAACCGCACTGTGGAACGGGAGCACGTACGGTGAATATTCGCACCACAGGGAATGAGAAGTCATCCTTCACTGTGGTTCTAGCTTGCCATGCTAACTTCCACCCATGATGATATTCAAAAGGAAGACCTTGCCAAAAGAGACCTTTCCAGCCGGCGTCATCATAAAAGCTAACTCGAAGGGATGGATGGATGAAGAAAAGATGAGCGAGTGGTTAAGGGAAGTTTACGCGAAGAGGCCGGGTGGCTTTTTTCACACAGCTCCGAAGGCGAACACACCTTCACTAAGACGGGCAGATAGCGCCGGTCGACATACGCCAACATCTGCCAGTGGATCGTAAATGCCTGGGCAGATAGTTTCGGTCACAACTGTGGTCCGAGCTTTCCGGAAGGCAGGATTCACAGAACTGCTGCACAACAACAGCGACACTGAATCCGATGACTTCGACGAGGCGGAGCCGGCCATTTTTGGATCCCACGCTTGCGCAACTTTTCAATTCGGACACCGAAGACGAAGAATTCGAAGGATTTACGAATGAAGAATAACTTCAGAAGGTGAGCGCTATGTTTATTTTGTGTGTTGTGACATTAACGTTCGAGCAACATTATGTTGCTATTTATTGCTCTACACCATTTTGAATTTTACTATGTTTGTGATTGCACATTTGCGTACATTTTGGGACAGAGTTGTTAGAACGCTGGTTTTCAATATATTATTAAAGTTTGACTGAACTATCTGACTGTTTTTTTGACATTCACTTTAGCGCAGCGTTTTTTTGACATTCACTTTAGCGCAGCGTAGGCGCGGCTTATAGTCCGGGGCGGCTTATTGGTGGACAAAATTATGAAATATGTAATTCATAGAAGGTGCGGCTAATAATCCGGTGCGCCTTATAGTGCGGAAAATACGGTAGACGTATAAGATTTCATGGGATTTAGCGATTAGGAGTGACAGATTGTTTGGTAAACGTATAGCATGTTCTATATGTTATAGTTATTTGAATGACTCTTACCATAATATGTTACGTTAACATACCAGGCACGTTCTCAGTTGGTTATTTATGCCTCATATAACGTACACTTATTCAACCTGTTGTTCACTATTCCTCATTTATTTTAAATTGCCTTTCAAATGTCTATTCTTGGTGTTGGGTTTTATCAAATACATTTCCCCAAAAAATGCGACTTATACTCCAGTGCGACATATATATGTTTTTTTCCTTCTTTATTATGCATTTCCGGCCGGTGCGACTTATACTCCGGAGCGACTTATACTCCGAATAATACGGTAGGCTAGTAAGGTAAAGTTTTGTACCTGACAAGTTTCGGCTACCTTGCTTCTGCAGCCTTCATCAAAAGTAGCCGAAACTTCTCAGGTACAAAACTTTACCTTACTAGCCTATATAAATAAACTGCTCAGTTATTGATTGAAGTAAAGTCTGAATGTCATTATGACACTTCTTCCACTCCCCGTCCTTGCACGCTACACCGCTACGACAAAGATGACGGGGAGAAGACGCTGTCGAAGGTGAGCCACGTAAATAAGACCGCCCACAAAACGGCGCATCCTGAAGAGACTGTCAGAAAGCGACTTGAAGATGATCTGTAAAACATCATCTATGCAACATTTTAACCAAAGAACCACCATTACATGTTATGTAGACCACAAGGAAGTGTTTTACATTTAGAAAAAAATCATAATATGACTCCTTTAATGCGCCCTATAATCCGGTGCGCCTTTTGTATGAAAACAGACCTGACTAGACCCGCTCATCGGCACTGCTCCTCTAAATCCGGTGCGCCCTATTGTCCGAACAATACGGTAATCCTAATTTTGGAAAAAAAACTTCTTCTCTGCACTTAGCCTACCGTCTCTGCATCCTGAGGCCACACCAACAGCAACTGCTGTGACATGCAAAGGCTGACACAAATTGTTTACTTACTAATATACATTGACTGAACATGTTTGTCATCATCTAGAGGAGCTTGACATGTGAAGATGTGTCCACATGCAACATTTGACCACCCCGAGTGCACTTAAATGCACACTGACACGGACGAGCTGAACAGGTGCAGCTGGACACAACAACACAGGCCCCTCGCTCTCTCTCCGGTGTGCTCTGTTTGTTAGTGCGAGTGTAAACGTGTGTGTTTGTTGTGCGCGGGAAGCATGGGCGTATGTTAGACGGCTATATTAAGAAGCCATCTCTCCACACCTATACCCCTCTGCATCCTTGTTTCCCTCAGCAATGTTTGTCTCGATGTTTTTTTACAATACAAGCACCCCACCGGGAGGAAAGCTACTGGGGTGCAGACTGCAAAGCTGCGTTCAAACACACAAAAAAAACACACACACACCAACACGCTTCTAGGCTCGTGGGAAATGCCGCAGCGAGGGAGAGCTGCGGCACCCAACAGCCAAGTCGGGAAACAAGATGATGAAAGAGGCGCTGGCGTCATGGAAGTAAGTGAAAAATAGACACACAAGGACACACTGTATATACACACACACACACAAACACCAGGATCATCAAAAAAAAGTCTACTGGCAGGCGAGTTAACAGCTGCTCACCTATTTGAACATTGGCGCACGCACACATATCGACAGATTACAAACTGCCTCAAACAAAAGGCTTAAATGCTGCAATACAGACGAAAAGCCTGTGCATTGTCGCGAGCAAGCAATAATCGTTGACACACAACACACACACACACACGCAGGAACTGTTTTCCTGTGGTATAGCCTCGGGGAAATTAAAACTACATTATGGACCTCAAGAGAGAGACAGCGGGAGAGGGATGGAGGAAGAGGAAAAGACGAGTGAGGACGAAAGAGAAACCGAGAAAGGCCAATGTCCTGTTTTTTTGAAGGCATCACAAAGCAGCAGGATGCAGCGTTATTAGGACCTTTAATCTTTATTTACTCTTACTGTAACTCATCCATTGCCTTTGCCTTACCTCAGCAATATTGGCGCTGCTTCCTCCACCGATCCCCATGTGAACGCACGCTCTGTCTCGAGCTCGGATTTGATATTTGTTTCATTACTGTCTCGTTATTACTCACAAACACATCTTCGCCATCCTCCGCACATTCACTAGATCTGGCTGCTTTGATTACATCAGGGGTCAGCAACCTTCACCACAAAAAGGAGACAAAGTGACCGGATGCAACCCCCATCCAACTGTCCTGTTTTATTCCACATTCATTGTATCATTTGAACAAATAAATAAATACAATTAATGATATAAATATGTTTATATTACTGTCGCCAAAAATCAGATTAATCACATTTAATCGTGATTAATCACAGGTTTGAAAAAAGACCCCCTTTAAAATACAGTAGAGGCCAAAAGTTTGGACACACCTTCTCCTCATTCATTGCGTTTTTTTTATTTTCATGACTATTTACATTGTAGATTGTCACTGTAGGCGTCACTGGGACGGCGTGGCGCGGTGGGGAGAATGGCAGTGCCAGCAACCTGAGTGTTCCTGGTTAGATCCCCAGCTCCTACCTACCTAGTCACATCCTTTGTTAAAGTTAAAGTTAAAGTACCAATGATTGTCACACACACACTAGGTGTGGTGAAATTTGTCCTCTGCATTTGACCCATCCCCTTGTTCACCCCCTGGGAGGTGAGGGGAGCAGTGGGCAGCAGCGGTGGCCGCGCCCGGGAATCATTTTTGGTGATTTAACCCCCAATTCCAACCCTTGATGCTGAGTGCCAAGTGTCCTTGAGCAAGACACTTCACCCTTTCTCCTGATGGGTCGTGGTTAGCGCCTTGCATGGCAGCTCCCACCATCAGTTTGTGAATGGGTGTGTGAAGGTGTGTGTGAATGGGTGAATGTGGAAATAGAGTCAAAGCGCTTTGAGTACCTTGAAGGTAGAAAAGTGCTTTACAAGTATAACCCATTTACCATTTTACTGAAGGCATCAAAACTATGAATGAACACATGTGGAGTTAACAAACAAAGGTGAAATAACTGAAAACATGTTTTATAGACTTAGACTTAGACAAACTTTAATGATCCACAAGGGAAATTGTTCAACACAGTAGCTCAGTTACAATGATGGAAAGTGTAAGGATGGAAAGGACAATGCAGGTATAAATAGACTAATATAGCGATAAAAAATCTAGCATATATACAAATATATTATATTCTAGTTTCTTCAAAATAGCAACCCTTTGCTCCGATTACTGCTTTGCATTCTCTCCATGAGCTTCAAGCACACCTGTGAAGTAAAAACCAATTTCAGGTGACTACCTCTTCAAGCTCATCGAGAGAATGCCAAAAGTGTGCAAAGCAGTAGTCAGAGCAAAGGGTGGCTATTTTGAAGAAACTAGAATATAAAACATGTTTCAGTTATTTCACCTTTTTTTGTTAAGTACATAACTCCACATGGGTTCATTCGTAGTTTTGATGCCTTCAGTGACAATCTACAATGTAAAGAGCCATGAAAATAAAGAAAAACGCAATGAATTAGAACAGTGTTTTTTTAACCTTTTCTCAGCAAATGTTTTAATCTCGAGGCACACCACCAGCAGAAAACATTAAAAAATGAAATTCAGTAGCCGATATTGACAAAAAAAAAGTCGTTCTCGCAATTGTTGGATATGAATTCAAACCATAACTAAGCATGCATTACTATAGGTCTTGTCTCAAAGTAGGTGTACTGTCACCACCTGTCACATCACGCCATGACTTATTTTGAGTTTTTTGGTGTTTTAGTTCTTGTCTTGCGCTCCTATTTTGTTGTTAATTGTCATGTCATGTACGAATGTACTTTGTGGACGCCGTCTGCTGCTCCACACGCTGTAAGTCTTTGCTGTCGTCCAGCATTCTGTTTTTGTTTACTTTGCAGCCAGTTCAGTTTTAGCTTCGCCTTCCCTAAGCTTCAATGCCTTTTCTTAGCGGCACTTGCCTTTTGTTTATTTTTGGTTTAAGCATTAGACACCTTTTTACCTGCACACCACCTCCCGCTGTGGTCTGCATATTGCGATCACGACAAATTATGTTCCCGACATCTACAAAGAAATTAGCTACCTGGTGCCACCTACTGATATGGAAGAATATTACACGGTTACTCTGCCGATCTCTAGACAGCACAGACACTTGGCACATTTGCGAATTATAATCAGTGGTTTGCAAAAAATATTTTTAACCCAATTAGGTGAAATTACATAATCTCCCACGGCACACCAGACAGTATCTCACGGTACACTAGAGTGCCGCGGCACAGTGGTTGAAAAACACTGAATTAGAAGGTGTGTCCAAACTTTTGGCCTGTACTGTGTATTACTACTTTAGTGCTTGTTTTGAAAAAGTCTTTCTCGACACATACTAAGCATTTAGGGAACCTCTCTATTTCCTTTTTTGGGATTTAGTCATGGCTATCTTATTAAGGGGGTCACACACTCAAGAAGCTGGTGTGACTCTCGTGCAGACGTCACACGCACACACGCACACACGCACACACACGCACACACACACACAAGAATGCTTAAGCCGTTGATTGCCGACCTCTGTTTTAGATGATAATGACAAATACAGTGGGTGCTAAAAAGGTTGTGTACAATCCCTTAGAAGACGTTGGTTGATCTCCAGTTTGTGCAGATTCCCAAACAATTTGTTTTAGGGTTAGGCATCAAGCATCAGTAATTGATGGGAACACAGTCTTACGTTTGGTTTCTCTCAGAAACGTCCACATTCTTATTTTCGATGCTCTGTCCGCAGACCGGAAGAAACAGTTTCAACAGAGGCAACTAAGCAGCTAATTGCTTATATTGATACACCGTATGGAGTCGCTCCTGTAAGTCGATACTCTCCATTGCGGCGAATAAACTACATTTCTTACAAGCATCACTATTACTGCAGGACTGTAGGATGAGCATCACTATTACTGCAGGACTGTAGGATGAGGCAAAACGTATTACACACATAGCGAGAGCAAGCAGGAGCATGCAAGGTAATCGAGGACAATATAACAATTGTTGGGCTCCTCTGTTGCTATTCAGCAACCACATTCAGGAAAAGGTGTAAGGAAAAAAACGGATCAAACCATAAATTGGTAGTGTTGATACTAAGGGTAGTATCAGTATATGGTAACTACTAGAGTGGTTAGATCGATGTTTTTCCATCCATCCATCCATCCATTTTCTACACGCTCGTCCCCTCTTGGGGTAGCGGGGGTGCTGGAGCCTATCCCAGCTGAATTCAGACGGAAGGTGAGTCGCTACCTCATCGCAGGGCCAACACAAATAGACAACATTCAGACTCACATTCACACACTCGGGTCAATTTAGTGCATATTTTCCCAAATCTTCTTTTTTTGTTCATGTTTATAAACTTAGGGAATGAGGGCCAGGACAAAGGAGGACTTTGAGGGCAAAAACCAAAGGCTTTTGATTTAGTAATAGATAGTGGTTTATGCTTATTGTGTACTATTTACTTTGTTTTGGTCCAAAAAATGTATGTAATAAAAGAAAATAAGGAAGTAGTTTAAATATTGTGTTGGTACTGGTACACTGTCAATAGTGTCGGAGGCAGATATTTACATATATCCGTATTTAAGTGTTACTTCTTTATTTTCATAATCATATTACAAAACAGCTAGTGTTTTTTTTCCAATTGTGATCTTTTGGTTGTCTGCAAAAATATTGTGTGATAACCTTGAATATGGAATGTAAGAAAGAGAGATACTCCTTCTTTTATCTCTTCTCATGTCCAGGTGCGGAGGACAGTGGGCATGTGTTTTGGCTGGAGGGACAAGACTGCGAGGGTGGGAGGAAGAGAGACTTAAGGGGGGAGAGGGTTTTTCAAGGAGAGGCAGACCATCTTGGCGGCGCGATTGAATGTTCTATGCTGGATTGGTCTCAATGTATTTACAAAGCTTTGCAAATATATTACAAAATACCTATTCTGTCTCTGGTGGTTTTTCTACTCAGCTTTAAGTGTCGTAAAGAGCTTGGGAGCGACTTGTGACTTGAATTCCCTGGGAGGAACAACTGGTCCAAACGCAACAATAGCAATCACCATGAATAAATAAATAAAGTATAGTTAATAATATACTTTACTCAAGTTCAAAAGCCAGCATCTGTGATGGTATGCCCAAGGCATGGGTAACTTACACATCTGTGAAGGCACCATTAATGCTGAAAGGTACATACAGGTTTTGGAGGAACATATGTTGCCATCCAAGCAAAGTCTTGTTCACGGACGCCCCTGCTTATTTCAGCAAGACAATGCCAAGCCACATTCTGCACGTGTTACAACAGCGTGGCTTTGTAGTCAAAGAGTGCGGGTACTAGACTGGCCTGCCTGTAGTCCAGACTAGGGATGTCCCGATCCAGGTTTTTGCACTTCCGATCCGATACCGATATTGTTTTTGCATTTCCGATCCGATACCGATACTGACCGATACCGATACTGACCGATACTGGCCTATCCGAGCATGTATTAAAGTTTAAAGTTATTTAGCCTACTTAGTTGTCAGAATCATGTTGAAAAGGGTTTTAGTACTCTTGATAACAACTAGCCAGCTGAATTAGGGGAGTTTGAATAATACACAATGGTTGGTAACAAGAAACTGATCTGTTTATTCAAGGATAAACACAAAATAGACAAAATTATACATGACAAACAGAAATGGCATCATTGAACTAGGGCTGGGCGATATGGCCTTTTTTTAATATTGCGATATTTTAAGGCCATATTGCGATACACGTTATATATCTCGATATTTTGCCTTAGCCTTGACTTAACACTTGATGCATATAATCACAGCAGTATGATGATTCTATGTGTCTACATTAAAACATTCTTCTTCATACTGCATTAATATATGCTACTTTTAAAGCGACTTTGGGTATTTAGAAAAGCGCTATATAAATCCCAGGTATTATTATTATTATTAAACTTTCATGCAGAGAGGGAAATGACAACTAAAAAAAAATCACTATTTTTTTCATACGGTGTTGATGTGGAAATGTTTGCCTCGGCATTTTGATGGTGTGGACTTGTGGCACCGAATGGAGATAAGCGTCTCGAAAGACGTTACAATATTTGAACAATGATGACGAAAACTGTTTTCTCTGTCGTGTCCGTGTGTCGAAAATTGTTATGCGCTTATTTTTTTATTTGATTTTGTGCGTGGCATAGATTTGCCGTGCGCAGAGGACGCTTGAGCAGGCGCGCACCTTAGCGGCTGCGCTAGCATCACAGCTAACAATAGCCATGCTGCTACCTCGCTCTCTGTTGGGAGAGGGCGTATACGTATGTGACGTATGACGTGACAGTATGTGACGTATGACGTGACAGTGTGTGACGTGTGTAAGAAGGTGCGCTCGCTGTCTGTGAGAGGGAGACACAGGAAAGAGTGAGAAGAGCCTGTCGTGTAATGCCAGCAGCTAAAAGCAACTGCGTGAGAATCCACAGACCTGTGGATGTGTTGAAGGTGTGCTGGAAAATGCGGAACGTAAATTAGGGAGCAGCAGAAAAGTGGAATGTATTATTTAAATCTGTGCGTTGGAAAACACGGACCGGAGTTTTTTAAAAACTGGATCTGGATCGGCATTTTCCCATGCCTTGCCGATACGCATTTTTTTTGCAATTATCGGCGGCCGATCCGATCCAAATATCGGATGGGGACATCCCTAGTCCAGACCTATCTCCCATTGAAAATGTGTGGCGCGTTATGATAATAACACAATATTACAACCGAGACCCCGGACTGTTGAACAACTTAAGCTGTACATCAAGCAAGAATGGGAAATAGTTCCACCTGAAAAGCTTCAAAAAATTGGTCTCCTCAGTTCCCAAACATTTACTGAGTGTTGTTAAAAGGAAAGGTCATGTAACACAGTGGTAAAAATGCCCCTGTGCCAACTTTTTTGTAATGTGTTGCTGCCATTAAATTCTAGGTTAATGATTATTTGCACAAAAAAAACAAGTTTCTCAGTTCCGACATTAAATATCTTGTCTTTGCAGTCTATTCAATTGAATATAAGCTGAAAAGCATTTGCAAATCATTGTATTCTGTTTTTATTTACGAATTACACAACATGCCAACTTCACTGGTTTTAGGTTTTGTATATTCACTGTATCTACTAGCTCTTGTCACTTGTCCTTGCCTTCATCGCACTCATAGTCCGTGAGAAATCCATAGTCAATTTTTGACCACGCCTCTTAAAATAATCGGAATCAAGAATTGTTTAGGACCAGAATCCGAGCCGGTCGTCCAAATTCAAGCTATGCCCAACACTAATTTGTACGCACACTCTACTCAAGCTTTGACTGAAAGTCTCTCAGAGCTGACAAACCTTTTCCACTCTGACTCATTGGCTGTTTCCTGCATGTGACTCTTTAGCATCAGTGTTCTCCAAGAGAATTATTAAGTGTGTGGTGACTGTCTGTGACAGGCAAAACCTGAACAAGAATGAATGACAACGTCTAACGTTCCCAACTCTGTAAAGCGAGGCACCACGATTGGAAACAAGGAAGGATGAGGAGCCAAGTTGAATGGGAGCAAGGACGCAACGAAAGAAAGGAGGAAGGTGGCGGGGCACATTAAGCCTTAGATTGGGTCCACCATGGGACAGGAAGGCCAATAAGGAGGAGGAGGAAGAAGAAGAAGAGGAGGAAATGGCAATGGAACAGAGGAAAGAGGGAAATGTAGGAGTTAGGGGGGGTGGGAGAAAAGACTGACTTGATGTAATTCCCTTTCGAGTCACTCTCCCACCTCCCTCTGCCTTCCCTCCCGTGGGTCTTTCCAAACTCAACACACATTTTCCAGGGAAAGCAAGGGAGAAAGAGGGAGTGGGGAGACGAGGGGAAGCTTGTAAATTTAATAGCAGGATGGGGCGGTGTTGTGGATTTCTTCAATCTGTCTTTTTCTCTCTCTCCTTGGTTCGCTTAGTCGGTGCATAGTAATAATAATAATAATATTAATTCTCCACGTTTTACTGAGACTCATAACTCTCTTACGTCCATGAAAATGAGTTCCAAAAGGAAAAAGAATGCCAGTGACAAAATGAGGAAAGCGTCCATAGAACAACAAGTGATATCCCACACCCCGGATTGTAAATAATGTAAATAATTCAATTTATATACTGTGATGATTATCTTGTGTGATGACTGTATTATGATGATAGTATACATCTGTATCATGAATCAACTTAAACAAGTTGAAAAACTTATTGGGGTGTTACCATTTAGTGGTCAATTGTACGGAATATGTACTTCACTGTGCAATCTACTAATAAAAGTTTCAATCAATCAATCACTAGAAAAGATATGAGAAGGGAGAACCATCCGGATCATCTAAACCCAGAGAGTGGCTGAATAAGGGAAAATGGGACAGTATGTTGTTTTTGAGATAGCACAGAGGTGTGTTTATGTGTGTGTGTCTGCATGTGTGTGTCACGGGACTCCGGCTTCCTGCAGGAACTGACACACACAGCAGTTCTTGTGAGCCACCCAGGACCTCAGTCAGCACCCCCTGAAACACACACACAAACACACACACACACACACACAAACACACACACACACAGACCCGTATAGCTGCCCCTGGAGGAGAGTTAGTTCGGGTTTAAGTGAGGGAGAGGGAGGGGTTTGTGCACAAGGATGTGCGGCTTCATCACGTCATAGACCCCCCCCTCTCCCCACCCTCAAGGGTGATACTTTCCTATGCGTGCATCCCCAGAGGAGCAGAGCAGGAGACAGGGCACGAGAAGAAGCTGGGAGAGCGTTAACTCCATATTTACCACATTCAGCAGTATCTTATTTCCCTGCTGGGATGCAGTCAGAGGAAGTCTTTTAACTGTTCTCTGATAGGCTGTAAATAGTAGCCACAGCTGGCAAACACCTACGGTACCGGTAGTTTTTTTGTTCCCATGTGTGGGGAAATTGGGGATTTCATCTTTACTAAGCACAAACTACAACATAAGAGAGGCAAGTATCTTCTAACTTGCAATATTTTTGGAATCTGTGTTTAGCCTTGGTCTTGTATCATAAAAGTAGTCCTTCACAAAAAAAACCAGCTGATTATGTCGAGTACAGTACACCTAATGTTGTGCACCGTATTTTTTGGACCATAGGGCGCACTGGATTATAAGGCACATTGCCGATGAGCGGGTCTATTCAGGTGTTTTTTCATACAAAAGGCGCATTAAAGAGGTCATATTATGATTTATTTCTAAATGTAAAACACTTCCTTGTGTACATACACAAGGAAGTGTATGTACACAACTGCTATTAAATTTACACTTCCTTGTCTACATAACATGTAATGGTAGTTCTTTGGTCAAAATGTTGCATAGATGATGTTTTACAGATCATCTTCAAGTCGCTTTCTGACAGTCGCTTTTGTGGGCGGTCTTATTTACGTGGCTCACCTTCGACAGCGTCTTCTTTGTTGTAGCGGTGTAGCGTGCAAGGACGGGGGTGGAAGAAGTGTCAAAAGATGGAGCTAACTGTTTTAATGACATTCAGACTTTACTTCAATCAATAACGGAGCAGCATCTCCTCATCCGTGGCTCACGAGTGCAACAACAACGCCGGAAATGTGTCCCGTGAAAAAAAAACGTCCGACCAGAACTCTCTAATAACTAAAGTTCCTTGGGTGAATAATGTAAACTCACTACACCGGTATGTTTTAGTGCTTTCATGGCGAGTTTACTGACAGTTGTAAGTAAGAACTTTACACTACTTTATATTAGAAATGGCAACAGTAGAGGGTGAATGCCACATAACAAGAAGATAGAGACAAAGAAGAAGCTTATCAACTACGGTGTCGGCGCTCATACAAAGGCGGACGAGCGCAAATTTTCAGGACTTATGCTAGATCCCAAATACAGATCAGCAGGTACCAGAAGGTAAGAAAAGTTGCTTTTGCATAATATTGCGAAACAAAACGCCAGCTACTATGTCTTACCTTATACACACACCATAATAATACTCGTATGTTGAAGCACAGTACAATCCATCAAGCGGTGAGGCTTCATAGCTTACCAAAGTCGTACTTAAACATCTTGATAGATTTTTGAGCGCCGAGTGTAATGTTCTAAATTCTCAATGGAACATTTAAAGTTGTGGTGTTGTTTATTGGCATCATATTGCAGTTTACACGTATCTCTTAGGTGCGAATGCCATCTACTGGTCACAGGTATCATTTCACCATATACCAAATAAAATAGCTTCGAGGTCGATAAGCACAACCAAAATCATTCCGTACATTAGGCGCACCGGGTTATAAGGCGCACTGTCGAGTTTTAAGAAAATTAAAGGATTTTAAGTGCGCCTTATAGTCCGAAAAATACGGTACGTCTTCACTTTATTTGTGAACCAGCCTTTTTATTTTGTTTATCATCATTTAACTCAGGGGTGCTCATTACGTCGATCGCGAGCTACCGGTCGATCGCGGAGGGTGTGTCAGTCGTTCACCAGCCAGGCATTAAAAAAATAGTCCTAAAAATGAGCAATCATAAATCTTCACTTCACTTTCGTCACTTGATTGACATTCACGGCACCCGAGGGTCTTCTGAGATGACGCTGGCTGCTGCCAGCTCATTAAAATTACCAACTGGAAGGCGAGAAACACTTTATTTCAACAGACTCTGGCGCCGTACCTGTCGTCAAAACTCCAAAGTCTGACTGCACAGTTGCGCTAACAAAATAAGAGTCTCAGAAAGCTGGCGTGCACAAGCTAGCAAGCTACGGAGTTTGCCGACAATGTATTTCTTGTAAAGTGTATACAAAGGAGTACGGAAGCTGGACAAATAAGATGCCAAAAACCAACCACTTTCATGTGGTATTGGACAGAAAGGAGGACTTTTTTTCTCCTCCATTCGAAAATGCGGACGTTATCATCACCACTGTCTGATTCCAATCAATGCAAGTCATCAGAATCAGGTAATACACCAACTTATATTCTTGTCTTCATGAAAGAAAGGAATCTATATGTGTTAAACATGCTTGTATTATCTTTAAACACTTTTAAGTTGTTAACAATATTAACTATATGTATTAAACATTCTTGTATTATCATTAAACACCTTTAATTTATTAACAATATTAACTATGTGTTAAACATGCTTGCATTATCTTTAAACACCTTTAACTTGTTAACAATATTAACTATATGTATTAAACATGTTTGTATTATCATTAAACACCTTTAATTTTTTAACAATATTAACTATATGTGTTAAACATGCTTGTATTATCATTAAACACCTTTAACTTGTTAACAAAAACATATATTTCATAAATAAGTAAATATAAATTATATATATGAATGAGGTAGATCCCCACGACTTGATCAATTGAAAAGTAGCTCGCCTGCAGAAAAAGTGTGAGCACCCCTGATTTAACTCATTATGGTGTTTAGTTCAAGTTCATAGTTGATTCTACGTGGGCAGTGGGGAAAGCAGGTTGAACATATTTAGGAAAAGCTAAATCCAGTACAACATAAAAGACAATAACAAGTCAACCGTTCCTCCAACTTCCTCCCAGGATATCACCGGACAACAAAGAGCGGAGGAAGAGCACACAAATCTTGCTCTCCACTTCCCCTTTGTCATCTCTCTTTCCATTCAGTCTTCCTCCTGAGACCAACGAGTTGACTCTCTTTCCACATCTCACTAGTCCTTCTTCCAAATCTCCTCGTTTCTCTAGACAGTATGCTTTTCCCTCTATCATAATCCCCGTTATAGTCATGGCATCCCTCAACTTATCCCATGGTGCAAGCCTGGATAAACCATATGGAAGTGAAATTACAAATGACATGCAGGTCGTTTGTGTGAGATGTATCTACACTTGAGTCTCCTGTGTGCAGTTGATGGTGTGTGTGTTTGTATACACTAACCTGTCTGGACAGTTGATTCATCCCAGGTCTGGCCACACTCTGAAGCTTCCCCTTCTTCTACCGCTGTGAGGGAAATGAGTTAGAGGTTAGGTGGATAAACATGAATGTAAAACAGTGTGTTCTGGGTTTGAAATAAAAGGCACTGGCCGCATTCTCAGGTTTGGTGGGAAAATAATGAATCCGCCAATAGGGCTTATCTCATTCTAAAACTCTTATTAGCTCATAGATTCAACATGCTGCTTAATTCACTTTCCTCTAAATTAGTTGATTTTTTTACTTGCATATGCTCCATTTCCTTCTCACAGGGGAATTTCAAAGGGAGTAAAAAAAATATGACAAAAAAAACGTGTCAATGATTTCATGTTTTATTAGTCAGCAGTGAACATTGTTCTGAAAATTACTTTTAAAAACTAACTAATTCAATCAATCGATCAATGTTTACTTATATAGCCCTAAATCACAAGTGTCTCAAAGGGCTGCATAAGCCACAACGACATCCTCGGCTCAGATCCCACATCAGGGCAAGGAAAAACTCAATCCAATGGGACAAAGAGAAACCTTAGAGGGGACCGCAGATGTGGGGACACCCCCCCCGGGCGACCGGTGCAATGGACGTCGAGTGGATGTCGCATAATTATAATTACTCGTTACTTTACCAAAAAAATAATTGAATTACTAACGGGATTTCTCATTAATAAATGTAATTTATTAATAGAGAAAGTAATTATTGCTTTACTTAAAAAATTAAAAAAAACTTCAAATATCTGGCATATGCAGTTGAGAGACATTTCATGAGAGCAGAGTGTGTGTTGGTGTGCCTTTTAAAAGGCGGTGCCTGTTGCCAAATGACATGTGACATCAGCGAGAGCGTGCTCAGAGCAGCATTCTAGCTCAGCTGTGTTTGTCAGCTTATCATGCTGTGTGGTGTTGCTTCTTCCTAAATAATATCAAGTTCACTTAAGTCGGTGCTGGTTGTTGCTTTCGATAGTAAAAAATGACTTCCTGCATTGAACTTCCTGTCGTGTTGACATACAGCCCCATCAAAAGTAATGTGCCATGTTACATCCAACGCATCCATGACGGTGGTGTAACGTACGTAAAAGTATTAGATTACTTGTGAGTGCAAGATTATAAACAGAAGTAGGTATGGTAGATATTGACAAGAGTAAAAGAGTACCTCAACGTACAAGCACCTAAACGTACGACTAATTTGAGAAGCAAGTGTTCTCTCGGGTTTTTGTTGTTCTTTAAATTTGCGAGCATGATTTGAGTTACGAGAATTTCTGGCGCCGGATAAAGTAGTAATTGTTCACAGCTGTATTTTCAATTTCATCTGTAATTATTTGGACTTTAATCACCAAATGGATTTCAAATTGTCTACCTTTGTCCTGGGACATTAGATGAAAATAACTTCTACTATAGTCACATCTGGTCTGTGCGATATATGTGTTGTACAATGTCCCTATCAAATAAAGAGCCCACAACCAGAGATAGACAAAATCCTGCCCTCCAATCCCTGGAACTGAGAAAGTGAGTGCGAAAGACGACATCCACCGAATGAGTAAAACAAACCATTAAAAACATGTCCTAACATGCACTACTCTGAAGAAAAAAATTCAGCTTCCGCGCCAAAACAACATCCACACAGCGAACATTAATCTATGAAAATATGAAGAAGCTGCCAAATGGTCTGCTCGACGTATTTTGGTTTGACTCTACAAACGGGACGAGCGAGCACTAGTATTGCTCACTGAATCTTATGCAGACATCTGTTGCTTTCAACTCTGACCACCCTGGCCCGTCACTCAAAGAGTTCTGAGAGCAACATAAACAACTTCCTAGTTCCTATTGTTTACACAACCGAGACAGTGCTGCCAGATCTCACGAGAGAAACAAGGAACCAACCCAAAGAAGACACCGCATTAGTCTAGTCCCCAAGTAAACGCTCTACAATTTTATTACATTACATACAAGTTCTGTAGTTGTTTGTAGTACATTCTATTGTATTGTTTTTTAAAACGATTTTATTTCCTAAAAGTTATTTTTTCTTTTTAAAAGGCATGATAAAATTGAAGTTTTTGTGGGGTCAAGCTTGTTTTGAATTTATTTCTGTGTATTTCAATGGGTTGTGCGGGTTTTAAATGCAAGTTTTTGGAGTTACGAACTCGGTCGTGGAATGAATAGTGCTCGTAAATTGAAGTACCACTGTACCACGAAATACACCATGAAGCAGTACAAATTACCTGTACACTCAACTTGATTACAGTACACCAGACAATAGCAGAGTTCGTTTTGCGGATACGTCACCGAGTCATTAATTATTTAACAGGCAGTGAGAAGACGACGACATGACTTCATGCTAACTGCATACATGTTAGATAGAAAAAGGCATGTTGTTTCATCTGTTTAACTTCTATAGCTATGTCACCGTTATGTTCCAGTTAAAGACTAGTTAGATGGATTGATCCTGCGTGGTTATCTCACAATGATCATGGTCATTTAGACCTAATCAGTTTGATTAGTAGGGGT
Organism: Nerophis lumbriciformis; assembly: GCF_033978685.3. Taxonomy (NCBI): domain Eukaryota; kingdom Metazoa; phylum Chordata; class Actinopteri; order Syngnathiformes; family Syngnathidae; genus Nerophis; species Nerophis lumbriciformis. Next base: position 11,265,608 of record NC_084557.2, on the reverse strand, counting down.
GTAACGTTTTGTGGATACTAGGGCTGCGAATCTTTGTGTGTCCCACGATTCGATTCAATATCGATTCTTGGGGGTCACGATTCGATTCCAAATCGATTTTTTTCGATTCAACGCGATTCTCGATTCAAAAACGATATTTTCCCGAGTCAAAACGATTCTCTATTCATTCAATACATAGGATTTCAGCAGGATCTACCCCAGTCTGCTGACATGCAAGCTGAGTAGTAGATTTTTGTAAAAAGCTTTTATAATTGTAAAGGACAATGTTTTATCAACTGATGTCAATAATGTAAATTTGTTTTAATTATTAAATGATACAAAAATATGACTTATTTTATCTTTGTGAAAATATTGGACAGTGTGTTGTCAAGCTTATGAGATGCGATGCAAGTGTAAGCCACTGTGACACTATTGTTCTTTTTTTTTTTTTTTTTTTAAATAAATGTCTAATGATAATGTAAATGAGGGATTTTTAATCACTGCTATGTTGAAATTGTAACTAATATTGATACTGTTGTTGATAATATTCATTTTTGTTTCACTACTTTTGGTTTGTTCTGTGTCGTGTTTGTGTCTCTCAATTGCTCTGTTTATTGCAGTTCTGAGTGTTGCTGGGTCGGGTTTGGTTTTGGAATTGGATTGCATTGTTATGGTATTGCTGTGTATTGTTTTGTTGGATTGATTAATTAAAAATAAATAAATAAATAAATAAATAAAAAATGAAAAAAATAAATAAATACATTTTAAAAAAAATCGATGTTTTAAAAATGAGAATCGATTCTGAATCGCACAACGTGAGAATCACGATTCTAATTCGAATCGATTTTTCCCCACACCCCTAGTGGATACTGTGGTATTGTGGTTTTAAAGACTTCACAATAATGCCGTGAGGTGTGACGGTATCAAACAAAAACTTATTGTGTAGTTTTTTTCTGGTGCAGAGTCTGAAAAGAAACTAAATCTCCCAGAATCCTCTGCGCAGGAACGGCGTAAGCAGGGAGTTAAGCGTGTTCATCGTAGATAGAAGGAATTGGTTATTTCTTGAAAAAAATAATCAAAATCTATCCATTACACTTTGAGTTAAGTTGCTAACAAACATATAGGGCTGCAACAACTAATCGATTATAAAAATAGTTGCAGATTAATTTAGTCATTGATTCGTTGGATCTATGCTATGCGCATGCGCAGTCTTTTTTTAATTTATTTATTTTTATTTATTTATTTTTTTAAACCTTTATTTATAAACTGCAACATTTTCAAACAGCTGAGAAACAATAATCAAAATAAGTATGGTGCCAGCATGCTGGGGTTTTTTCCCAATAAAATACTGGAAGGGATAGAAATGCAGTTTGTCTCTTTTATCCGATTATTAATCGATTATTCGAAGCAATAATCAACAGATTAATCGATTATCAAATTAATCGTTAGTTGCAGCCGTACAAACATACAAGCAAACCCTGGCAAAAACATAACCTCTTTGGCGGAGGTAAGAAAGTCCACGTTCCGCAAAACAAAGCGCACCACTTTCATCTCGAGCATGTCCAAGGCAACACAGAGCCAGCCGGTCACATCGGGAAATCACCAAAAAAAAGGAGTAAACTGAAATGCAATTAGATAAATCCTCAATCCATCCATCCATTTTCCCACTGTTTCTCGCTCTGGAGCCTATCCAGCTGTGCGGAAGGCAGTATACACCGTGGACAAGTCGCCACTTAATTAACCGTCATCCAGAAAATATATTTGAAGCCACCGAACCAAACAACAAACACCAAACATCAATTTGCGAGGTATTTAAAGTGAAATTGTTAGTTAACATGTACACTGTCAAGGACACTGCTTCTAAGAAAGTAAAAGTTAAAAGACACTTAAGTGAACATTATTGTTTTACATTGGATGTCTACATTGTCATTTTAAAGACACTTGACTGTAGTTTTTTTTTAATATTTGCTTGAAACACTGGATGTCCTTGCACAATTATTTGCACTTAAAAATTGTAGTATGATTAGAACATTTTTGCATTATATTTGTGTTCAATTGCAGCAAGTGTGTTTGTCCTAAACATTCCTGGCACTTAATTTTACACATTATGGCATTTTATTTTTTTTACATATACCACAATAATATCATACCATGACCTTAATAACGTGATAATATCGTACCGTGAGATTTTGATACCGTTACTTTCCTACTGATTACAGTTTTCATCTGACCAAACTGCACCATAGGGGGAAACCAAGGCCGAGCCCTCTAGGCCAGGTCGCTCTTGTAAAAGAGACTTTATTCTCAATGAGTTTTTACCTGGTTAAATAAAGGAAACTGAAAAATGAATGAAATTAAAATGTTTGACTGCTCTGACAACAGAAAATGGAATTTCGGGATGACAATGTCTTGAGAGCCAATAAACACACTCAGAAGTCTGATCAGAGCTGGAATGTGACAAGGACTTCCTGGGTACAACAGGAAGGAGGGAAGTACAGCTGGCACACAAACAGGAAATGGCTGAAGCCACCACACAATGGGCTTTCCTGTGCACCCCCTCCCCGACACATGATTCTTCATTTCTCACCTCTGATCTCCCTTTTCTCCCTTGACCACCACCCATCCAACTGTGTATACATTTCATATTCCTCGCTCTTTATCCGTGTTAGCTCCTTGTTGGCCACACGCCATCCTCACAAAACAATCAAAACAAGAAGTTATAAATCATTGAAGGGTTCCCTTCTGGAATGAAAACAGAGCCGGGCCTTGTCAAAACGTAGCCCCTGTGCTCAATGATTTGTGGAATATCCTGTGCTCAAAGTCTACCATTTTACCACCGAGGTGTAAATAACTGCTACTGCCAAATCTATTCGATTTACCGTATTTTACTGTTGGAAGCTAACATTAGCATAGTGTGATACTGCTGATGCTGATGGTTCATGCTCAAGACTACCAGGGGGCAGAGGAGTCGTAATCTATATTATGCCAAGAGAATAAATATTGGAGAGTGTAAAAGATATTGTTCCTTAATGAATATTTTACCCAACCCTAAGGATCACTGCATCAAATGATATACTCCGGTATGATATATCAAAGTAAAAACAAACTGAGGGCCTGAACAACAGTAAGTTTGGTGGCATCATGTAAGCAACATGGGCATCATGTAAGCAACATGGGCATCGCTGCACCTGCACAAACACCAGACACAAATCACGAATAACTCTATGGTTGCCCTCCAATGAAGCTAATTAAAACACTCTCCCCTACAACTCCAACCAAGCAATGTGTCAGGATTACTGTGGTTCAGTAATGTTTTACTTTACACCTTTGAAAAAGTTGAGGTGATACATCTAAAAGTACTGGAAACTCCATGACTGATAAAATAGTTTCTTGATGAGACTATGGGGAGTGCTGTGTTTCATTAGCCATGCACACAATGCTTTATTTAGATTCTTATATCCTCCTCAGAGACACACACCGCTGGTGTGAACCCTGCAAGCACCAGGGGGTCGGTGTGTACGAGTGTGGTAAGAACAAGGACTAAGTTATAAAATGTAAGGAAGAAAAATGAGGGAGTCTTCGAGCAGATAGGGTTGGAAAAAAAACAATAACCTGAAAATACTTTAGTGCGCAATCCTGGCAGAAAACACACATTTATATATGTATGTAAAATAGGTCACAATAAATCCCAGTGATGTTTAAACACATAAAACGGTTGATTTGCTATTGTTGCTGCTGCTTTGTCATACTCCAGTCACCGACAAGATCAAAAGTACGTTTTCTAAACAAATGTTTACATGACAATGCCATTTTGGATAAGGATGATGTTGATTTTGAAATACAGTAGATCCTTGCATCATAGCAATGTTGCATTCACTACCATACCTGCCAACTTTTGAAATCAGAAAAACCTAGTAGCCAGGGTCCAGGGGCCGCAGGCCCCGGTAGGTCCAGGACAAAGTCCTGGTGGGGGGTTCAGGCTTCGCCCCCCGAAGCAAAATGATTATTAGCATTCAGACAGGTTAAAATGTTGCTAAAACCATCACTTTTCTTTCAGTCACAGTGACTTTTCAAAACAAAAATATTACAGCAAAAATCATATGGGTTGATTGACATGTTTATTCTGTAAGCTAACTTCAATAGTTTGAAATTATTTTGACAGTTAATGCCAGTTATCCTGTCAACCTTTCACAAGACTTCAATTTGTTAATTGAAAGTATAAACAGTATAAACACTTTTTACAGTAAACAAATGGTAAAACAGTACTAAACAATTCCATTAAAAAAAAAATTGGTGTCATTATTAACTTTCTGTCCAAGCTTGTATAATCTACTGCCTTGTTCAATTGTAAAAAATATTCTGTGCCTAAAATTCACATTTCTATCACAATTATCATACTGTAAACATGGTAAGCTAACTTCATTAAAATTAATAGTCCTGTCAATAGCATGGAATTACAATTCAAATGTAGTTTTTTTGTAAGCCTTTCAAAAGAATTCAAAATATGAAAAATTCATGAAAATTAATTTAAGCCATCAGACACTTGAAAAGTGGCACATCACATCTCTAATGTAATCATTTTAACTTTTCAACAGAAATAGCACTGCAAAAATATTAAGGACATACTTCTGTATTTTGGTAGTTATGCTGTCAACATTTAACAAGATTTCTTCAACTTGGACTTGAAAACATAAATAGTACAAACACTTTTAACAGTATAACAGTACTAAACAATTCCAATAGATAACATTGGTGTCATTACCTTTTTGCGGCTAAAATCCAAAGTTTTCCACTTGTATCGCTAGCAACAGCATTAGACTTGTGTTTTTTTGTCCCAACGTGGTCTTTTACATGGCTAATTCCTCCGTGTCCGATCGAAAAATCTTGTCTGCACAAGGTGCAATTCGCGTAGTTTTCACCCTTTTTGGAACAGATAATTATTCCCGGATAGGCTTTTGAATATTCTTGACGGAATGACTGCAGTTTTCTTTTCGGTTTAAGACTCGTTTGCGATTCTTCTCCGGCTGATTCCATGATCGTTCGCTCGTTTGGAAACAATGGCAACAGGTGCCTCGTGCTTGGCAGCGGTGCTATAAATAGCCTCGCGCATTTAAAAAAAAATTTTTTTTTTAATTAATGAAAAACCGTATTTTTTATCACTGCAACCGTAACCCGGAATAGGTTGATGAAAACCGTACTAATTACGGGAAAACCGGAGTAGTTGGCAGGTATGCACTACTCTTTATACTTGCGGAATCCTTTTTTTTTTAGAGATGTCGATAAATGCTTTAAAATGTAATATCGGAAATTATCGGTATCAGTTTCAAAAAAGTAAAATTTATGACTTTTTAAAACTCCGCTGTGTACACGGACGTAGGGAGAAATACAGAGCACCAATAAACCTTAAAGGCACTGCCTTTACGTGCCGGCCCAATCACATAATATCGACAGCTTTTCACACACACAAGTGAATGCAGTGCATACTTGGTCAACAGCCATGCAGGTCACACTGAGGGTGGCCGTATAAACAACTTTAACACTGTTACAAATATGCGCCACACTGTGAACCCACACCAAACAGGAATGACAAACACATTTTGGGAGAACATCCGCACCGTAACACAACAGAACAAAGATACAGAACCCCTTGCAGCACTAACTCTTCCGGGACGCTACAATATACACCCCCGCTACCCACCCCCCACCCCCCAGCACCCCACACACACCTCAACCCCGCCCCCCCAACCTCATCCTTCCCATGCTTTCTCAGGGAAAGCATGTCCCAAATTCCAAGCTGCTGTTTTGAGGCATGTTAAAAAAAAGAATGCACTTTGTGACTTCAATAATAAATATGGCAGTGCCATGTTGGCATTTTTTTCCGTAACTTGAGTTGATTTATTTTGGAAAACCTTGTTACATTGTTTAATGCAGGGGTGCTCACACTTTTTCTGCAGGCGAGCTACTTTTCAATTGATCAAGTCGTGGGGATCTACCTCATTCATATATATAATTTATATTTACTTATTTATGAAATATATGTTTTTGTTAACAAGTTAAATGTGTTTAATGATAATGCAAGCATGTTTAACACATATAGTTAATATTGTTAACAAGTTAAAGGTGTTTAATGATAATACAAGTATGTTTAATACATATAGTTAATATTGTTAACAAGTTAAAGGTGTTTAATGATAATACAAGCATGTTTAACACATAGTTAATATTGTTAAAAAATTAAAGGTGTTTAAAGATAATACAAGCATGTTTAACACATAGTTAATATTGTTAAAAAATTAAAGGTGTTTAAAGATAATACAAGCATGTTTAACACATAGATTCCTTTCTTTCATGAAGACAAGAATATAAGTTGATGTATTACCTGATTCTGATGACTTGCATTGATTGGAATCAGACAGTGGTGCTGATAATGTCCGCATTTTCGAATGGAGGAGAAAAAAAGTCCTCCTTTCTGTCCAATACCACATGAAAGTGGTTGCTTTTTGGCATCTTATTTGTCCAGCTTCCGTACTCCTTTGTATACTCTTTACAAGAAATACATTGTCGGCAAACTCTGTAGCTTGCTAGCTTGTGCACGCCAGCTTTCTGAGACTCTTATTTTGTTAGCGCAACTGTGCAACTGTGCAGTCGGTCTTTGGAGTTTTGACGACAGGTACGGCGCCAGAGTCTGTTGAAATAAAGTGTTTCTCGCCTTCCAGTCGGTAATTTTAATGAGCTGGCAGCAGCCAGCGTCATCTCAGAAGACCCTCGAGTGCCGTGAATGTCAATCAAGTGACGAAAGTGACGTCATAGTGAAGATTTATGATCGCTCATTTTTAGGACTATTTTTTTAATGCCTGGCTGGTGATCGACTGACACACCCTCCGAGATCGACCGGTAGCTCGCGATCGACGTAATGAGCACCCCTGGTTTAATGCATCCAGCGGGGCATCACAACAAAATTAGGCATAATAATGTGTTAATTCCACGACTGTATATATCGGTATCGGTTGATATCGGAATCGGTAATTAAGAGTTGAACAATATTGGAAATCAGCAAAAAAGCCATTATCTTTTTTTATATAGATTTTTTTCCAACCGATTCCCACAATGAGACTGCTTTCAAGCTAATATATTGCAAAGGGCAGTTCTTCAACCACATTGATGATATGTATAAAAACAGCAAAAGAGTCCCCGATTTATAAGACCAGACACCAACACCAGTTTACAAATTATAGACCTGTTTCTTTACTTCGACAATTTTGTAAAAACATTGAAAAAATGTTCAACAACAGATTGAACAAATTCATAAATAATAGTGAAATACTTGCTGACAACCAATATGGATACAGAGCCAACATCGATGGCATTAATCAATATCTCAGCTGCACCCTGGACAAGTCGCCACCTCATCACAGGGCCAACACAGATAGACACACAACATTCACACTCACATTCACACACTATGGAACATTTAGTGTTGCCAATCAACCTATCCCCAGGTGCATGTCTTTGAGGTGGGAAGAAGCCGGAGTACCCGGAAGGAACCCACGCAGTCACGGGGAGAACATGCAAACTCCACACAGAAAGATCCCGAGCCCGGGATTGAACTCAGGACCAGGAGGCGTGTGGGTCGGATCACAGGTGACTCTTCTCACCCTGGTCACAAACTATTCTCCCTTCTCCCCTCAGGCAGGAGACTACGCTCCATCCAGACCCACACCTCCCGCCACCTGAACAGTTTTTCCCCCGTGTCCATCAGGCACATGAACAATAACAAGATATGATAGCTCAGGCACAGCTCATTTTATTACCTATTCTGTGTTATGTGTTTTATGTTGCACGATTGCACCAAGACAAATTCCTAGTTTGTGAACCCGTTCTCAAACAATGGCAATAAAAACTATTCTGATTCTGATTCGCATTGTGAGGCACATGCACTAACCCCTGTTCCACCATGCTGCCCCATACTGTAATTTGATATAATTTATTTTATCTTTATACATTGAAAATGAACACCAATGAGTTGACTGATGAACATTATCACATAATTTATTTAGAAAATATAAATAACGACAAATAAAGATAGAATACTATTAACCGCAACATGTAAGTGTAAACATTTTCAACATTTTCAGAATGTGCTTGTTCTATTTTTAAACAAAGAAAACAATCTGAAGTTGTCTTTATTTTTAAGTTATCGTGCCGTGATTTTACCAGTCCGGCCCACTTTGGAGGAGATTTTTGTCCATCTAAAATGAGTTTGACACCCATGATCTAGATTGAACATGTGGCATCATCCGTCCATGGTAACAAAATGCAAACACTGATAGGATACGGCAGGTGACAAATGTCTTGGCAGAGGTCTGCTCTCCCTCTTCAGTCCTACATTAGTTACTTTGATCCGCTGCCCCCACCATCTTTAGCTCAATCCTCCACTATTGTTGTCAGTGTTCCCTGACCACTGTTTGCTGTCATGCTCTGTCTTATTCCATCATCCTCTTTTTGTCCCATTAGCTCACGTCTTCCACATCCCTCGGCAGTCCCTCTTGATCCCCTTGTCTTTGTGTCTTCCTGCCCCACGAAAGCAGTTACATCCTCAACAAGAAAAGCTTTTGTCTTTTTTGTTCCAAAACAACACGTGCACACACACACACACACACACACACACACACACGCTCACACAGTGTATCAGGGCCACACATTCCCAAGGCAGCCCAAGGCTTTGGTGTTCCCAGATCTCGTTGATGAACGGGTCAGTGCGACCAATCACACACCGGCCAGGAGGCCCGGAGGGGCGGGATGTGGGTCAGTGCAGCCAATGATAGGCTGCTTTTTCCCAAAAGAGGCAGGTGATTGACAATTGATGCTGGACAGAAGTCAAGAGGGTAATTGTCATCCTACTCTCTCTTGCGCGCTTTTACTATTCCGTCTGTCTCTCATTCTTATCACAGACACTCCTTTTCTCTCCATTTCCCCGTCACTACTGTGTGCTCCTCTGCCTCCCGTCTCCAACCTACTTCTCGGTCCTCCACCCCCACCTGCCATGTCCCAACAGCTTCAGGAGGGCCCTTTCATTGGCTGCCCTTCCAGTCCCCGTGGAGAGACTTTATGACACTATTGGCAAAGAGTTGATGCCAATCTTTATCCCCAGCTCCTGCCCCCGGGAGTCTCCCCAACTTCAACCGGCTGTGTCAAACGAACATGCACAAATACGAGGCTCTCTATAGTCGGGGGACGAGGCCAGAAGCTGATTAACCAAATACTTTTATCAGCACTAAAACCGCTCTCTGTGTCTGCCTGCATTCGGAACAAAACCAGCCTTAAAATACGAAACCATGCATGCACATCCAGAGCGCCAGACCCGTTGGAGGTTTGGGACACTCTGTGTTTTGTTTGCGCTTTTGTTTGTGAGTGTGTGCAAAGGGACGGAGGGTGCAGCGGGCTTAGATGGATGCAAGGGAAGGAACATCGCCACAAAGCCTGACGGACAAGCACAGTCTTGCTATTTGTTTGACAACTTCTTTGACTTTTCACCCAAAAATCCCTTACAAAACAGTTTTTAAGTGGAACATTGTAATGTTACATACTGTTGTCACTGCAGACTGCAGGTGTACCTAATTCACAACTCCTCCAACACGAACATTATTGTTTTTGCACTTTTTGGCTTCTTATTAAATAACTTTTGTAACCTATTTTTATGGGCTTTCCTCTTTGTGATGTTAAGTTCCTGTTATGCGCTGTTATACAGTATATGCCTTGAGCTCTTATTTTGAAGGCGCTAAGAGCGGAAGTGATGACACATTGGAGTGGAGCGGAGGTTTTTGAAAGAAGGTAAATAAAGTGGTCCTCGTGTAAACTGGAGCATCCGTGTTTGTTATTTTGTAGTTCCATACAGTATAGGCGACATTTATAAACCCTCGGTTACACTTTTTTAAATAGATTCAATCTTGCACGTGGAAAGTTTAAGTGAGGGCTTTAGTTGATATAACACTCCCGTCAGGGGGTGCATTCTACAGCGGGGGCGCATTAATCCAGCACAACAGCGGCGCATGGACTTCATTTATAAGTAAAGGTAAGACCATAATAACGTTTTTTTTTTATTAAATGTGCTTTTTTGTGTGCTACAGTTTGTATGTGTAAAGTTAAAGTTAAGTTAAAGTACCAATGATTGTCACACACACACTAGGTGTAATGACATTTGTCCTCTGCATTTGACCCATCCCTTGATCACCCCCTGGGAGGTGAGGGGAGCAGTGGGCAGCAGCGGCGCCACGCCCGGGAATAATTTTTGGTGATTTAACCCCCAATTCCAACCCTTGATGCTGAGTGCCAAGCAGGGAAGAATGCTGGTATGAGCTTTTAAACATAACCCGTTAACTGCTGCCAATCAAATGGTGAATAAGATACTCTTTAGGGTTCATATGTTTGTAAATCTGACTGTGATGAAGTCAGTGCCTCACCAGCCATGAACCTTTCCCTACGATTCGTTTTTTGCATACCGTTTCAAACGAGTCTGTTTGCCCGCGTATCATTCCGCAGAATTTGAGTGCCCAAAATAAATCATTCCACGCATTGGTGACGCAGTGTCTTTGCCCATTCTGAATTAAATACGCCTACAAAATAGGCTGACATGGGGCCAAAGAAAGCTGTGAGTTCCAGCACTGATTATTTTAATCTAAGCTTAAAACTAGGGGCGTAACAGTATTGTAGATACCGCGGTATTTCAGTTTCAAAAGTCTTCACAATAATACCGTAACTCCTGATACCAAACAAAAACTTGGTGTGTGGGTTTTTATCGGCACTTTAGCGTTGGCCAGGTCTGAAAATAAACTACATCTCTAAGACTGTTGGGGGCATGGAACGCCGTAAGCAGGAAGTGAAGTGTGTCTGTAGTGCAGGGGTCACCAACCTTTTTGAAACCAAGAGCTACTTCTTGGGTACTGATTAATGCGAAGGGCTACCAGTTTCCATTCATCCATTTTCTACCGCTTATTCCCTTTGGGGTTGCGGGGGGCGCTGGAGCCTATCTCAGCTACAATCGGGCGGAAGGCGGGGTACACCCTGGACAAGTCGCTACCTCATCGCAGGGGCTACCAGTTTGATACACACTTAAATAAATTGCCAGAAATAGCCAATTTGCTCAATTTACCTTTAACTCTATGTTATTATTAATAATTAATTATATTTATCTTTGTGGAAACACTGATCATCTTAATGATTTCTCACTATAAATATATAAACAGATAAATATCAATATGCAACACTTTATTTGTATATTTTCTCTAAGTGCACATTTTTCAAATTGAACATTTTCAAATGATCACTTCTAAGACAGTCTTGTGAAATCACAATACCCCATTTTAACTAGCTAGCCACTAACATTTTTCAACAAATCATGAATTACTTTGCACCATGTTTGTACAAATAATAACTCGTGTAAAATACAAAAGTCAACTCTCAAATGTTTAAATAAATCATGTCACACTTTGAACTGGACACCAAATCTGTTATCTGTTTCTTTGTCAGTTAGTGAAGACCAAGTCTTTAAAATATTTTCTTTGATTTTCAAATTCTATTTGAGTTTTGTCTCTCTTAGAAATCAAAATGTCGAGCAAAGCGAGACCAGCTTGCTAGTAAATAAATACAATTTAAAAAAATAGAGGCAGCTCACTGTGCTGCTATTTGAGCTATTTTTAGAACAGGCCAGCGGACTACTCATCTGGTCCTTACGGGCTACCTGGTGCTCGTGGGCACCGCGTTGGTGACCCCTGCTGTAGTCGATGAAAGTAATTGCTTTGAGGACATTTCCTGAAAGATGTCATTAAAATCTGTCCAGAACTTTTTAGACTTAGACAAACTTTATTGATCCACAAGGGAAATTGTTCCACACAGTAGCTTAGTTACAAAAGATGGAAAGGGTAAGGATGGAAAGGATAATGCAGGTATAAAGTAGACTAAAAATGTACCATAGTAGCAATATAAAATATATGTAATATTTACAAATTATACATACAGTATATAATATATACTGAGATATTATATTATCATATTATATTATATTTGTATATAATATATACAATATATAACATTCCAATTACCATGTACAATATTACAGTATATGTAACAGCTTGAGTTATGTTTTTCTATTTTTTATTGCTAACAAAGAGACAAACAAACCCTGGCGAAAACGTAACCTTTTTAGCGGAGGTAAGAAAGTCTGCGGTCTGCAAAGCAATGCGTGCCAAGCTATTGTGAGGGGACACAAAGCCAGCCAATCACGTAGCACAACACCGAAGTAATCAGCAAAAAAAAAAAAGTTCAATGTGGAAAATATGAGGAAACTGAAAAACTACTTAATAAACCCTCGATGCATCCATCCATCTTCCCACCGCTTGTCTCTCTCGAAGTCACGGGGGTGCTGGAGCCTATCCCAGCCGCACTTGGAAGGCAGGGTACACACTGGACAAGTCGCCACCTCATAAACTGCCATCCAGAAAATATATTTAAAGCCAGTGAAGCCAAACATCAGTTTTCATGATTAAAAGCTAAATTGTTGGTTAACTTTTCTGAGAAACAGGATTCTCCAGACTGATATAGAAAGTAAAAGTTAAGATGCTAAAGTGAACATTAATGTTTTACACTGGATTTTTTTTTTTTTACATTTTTACACTGTCACTTCAAACACATGCAACTGTAAAGTTTTTTTTTTTAAATATTTGCTTGAAATAGTGGACATTCCTACACAATTCTTTGCACTTAAAAAAATCATGTTTGTAGTAATAAATATGATTAAAACGTTGTAGCATTATTTTTGTTTAGTTTAAACACACTTACCGTATTTTTCGGAGTATAAGTCGCACCGGAGTATAAGTCGCACCTGCCAAAAATACATAATAAAGAAGGGAAAAAACATATATAAGTCGCACTGGAGCCTGGCCAAACTATCAAAAAAACTGCGACTTATAGTCCGAAAAATACGGTACTGTAATTGAACACATCCATGCCACTTCATTTTACACGTTTAAGTCTTTTTTTTCTTTTGACATATGCCACAATAATATCGTACCGTGGCCTTAATACCGTGATAGCATTGTATACCGTGAGATTTTGATACCATTACATCCCTAACTAAAACTCTTCCTTGTGGTTTAGTGTATGGTATATGATGTACATTTTGGTGTAAATTTTGCTATGAAGTGAAAACCATTCCTGGTGACTACATCTTGAAGCTCATTGAGAGAATGCCAAGAGTGTGCAAAGCAGTAATCAGAGCAAAGGGTGGCTATTTTGAAGAAACTAGAATGTGTTTTCAGTTATTTCACCTTTTTTGGTTAAGTACATAATAACTCCACACGTGTTCATTCATAGTTTTGATGCCTTCAGTGACAATCTACAATGTAAATAGTCATGAAAATAAAGAAAACCCATTGAATGAGGAGAAGGTGTGTGCAAACTTTTGGCCTGTACTGTACTGTATTTGGGGTGATTACGGTTTTACGTCACACTAAGCTGCTATCCAGCCGAGTTGCTATGCAACCTTCTCATCATCAAACAATGACACTATTCGTCATCTTCAACACACACACAGACACACACATCCCAAGTCGCCACTATTGTGAAAACATGCATGGCTTATGCAGATTTAAGTAAATAACTGCATAATCACTCAAGAGAAAAAGGGCATAAACACTATGTTTTGGTATTGAATAGAATTAACTCCTGGCAATATTTGATCCTGCAGAAAGACATTATTGGTAAGTATTTAGGAGCACGAAAGGCACCTCTAAAAGAGTGTGCATCTCTAACACACACACCACACAGAGTTGATGTTCTGGGCGAACCAACGCAGCATGAGATTAAAGAGCCTCTCTGATCTGACATTCGTTTTTTTCTGTCAGAAAGAGTGTTGCACAAAGAGTCAATAGAAGAAGATATCGTGACTAGAGCAGGAAAGGGGAAGAAAGAGGGGGACAGTTTCCAAGATGACAGGAGAAAGTGTAAGACAAAGAGTGGCCAAGAGGAGAAGAGGGAAACATTCCTCTGGAGTACCCTCTGCTCTGGGGAGGTAGTCCAAAAATAAGTGGACTACAAGCTCGCCCAGCAGCCTGGGACACGCACAAGTCAAACACCGTGGCAAGTTCAACATTTGTGAGACGGAGCACAAACACGAGTATATAAGCTGCAGGCTGGATGGGCTTGATAATTGCCTTCTTGTGTAGTACAGGCAGGGGAGCACTTCCTGACTGAACACACCACCTTCACGACTAGGCGTTATTTAGCTTGATACAAGCTTGATTAGGAGGAGAGCGACAGACAGAGCAGAGGACAAACCACGTTGAGAGGGAACTACACAGATTTGTGTTACGGTGCATGGCTGGCGGACAAATAACTTCACTATTTATGTTTCTGTTGGGACTGATGAGCATACTTGCCAACCCTCCCGAATTTTCCGGGAGACTCCCGAAATTCAGCGCCTCTCCCGAAAACCTCCCGGAACAAATATTCTCCCGAAAATCTCCCGATTTTCAGCCGGAGCTGGAAGCCACGCCCCCTCCAGCTCCATGCGGACTTGAGTGAGGACAGCCTTTTTTCATGACGGGAGGACAACAGGGTGACAAGAACTAAATCATCCAGACAAGAGATAAATTGTATTATTATGTTTATCTTACCTAAAAATAAATATATTTATTAATTATAAAAAAAAAAAAACTACCGTATTTTCCGCACTATAAGGCGCACCGGATTATTAGCCGCACCTTCTATGAATTACATATTTCATAATTTTGTCCACCAATAAGCCGCCCCGGACTAAAAGCCGCGCCTACGCTGCGCTAAAGTGAATGTCAAAAAAACGCTGCGCTAAAGTGAATGTCAAAAAAACAGTCAGATAGTTCAGTCAAACTTTAATAATATATTGAAAACCAGCGTTCTAACAACTCTGTCCCAAAATGTACGCAAATGTGCAATCACAAACATAGTAAAATTCAAAATGGTGTAGAACAATAGCAACATAATGTTGCTCGAACGTTAATGTCACAACACACAAAATAAACATAGCGCTCACCTTCTGAAGTTATTCTTCATTCGTAAATCCTTCGAATTCTTCGTCTTCGGTGTCCGAATTGAAAAGTTGGGCGAATACGGGATCCAAAATGGCCGGTTCCGTCTCGTCGAAGTCACCGGAGTCAGTGTCACTGTTGTCCAGCAGTTCTGTGAATCCTGCCTTCCGGAAAGGTCGGACCACAGTTGTGACCGAAACTATCTGCCCAGGCATTTACGATCCACTGGCAGATGTTGGCGTATGTCGACCGGCGCTATCTGCCCGTCTTAGTGAAGGTGTGTTCGCCTTCGGAGCTGTGTGA
Source organism: Nerophis lumbriciformis (assembly GCF_033978685.3). Taxonomy (NCBI): domain Eukaryota; kingdom Metazoa; phylum Chordata; class Actinopteri; order Syngnathiformes; family Syngnathidae; genus Nerophis; species Nerophis lumbriciformis. Next base: position 11,250,267 of record NC_084557.2, on the reverse strand, counting down.
AAAAAGCCACCCGGTCTCTTCGCGTAAACTTCCCTTAACCACTCGCTCATCTTTTCTTCATCCATCCATCCCTTCGAGTTAGCTTTTATGATGACGCCGGCTGGAAAGGTCTCTTTTGGATGGGTGGAAGTTAGCATGGCAAGCTAGAACCACAGTGAAGGATGACTTCTCATTCCCTGTGGAGCGAATATTCACCGTACGTGCTCCCGTTCCACAGTGCGGTTCAGTTGCTGTGAAATACGGTAGTAATCCGTGTGCGGATGGAGAGATTGCGTCTTTTTATGAACCGGATCGTTTTGTAGGAGCCATTTTGTGGTCTTTACAGATGTAAACAGGAAATGAAACGTACGGTGATATCCGCGCGTTTTTTCTTCTTCTTCCGGGGGCGGGTGAAGCGCTTCCTGTTCTATGGGGGCGGGTGAAGCGCTTCCTGTTCTATGGGGGCGAGTGCTTTCCTTGGCGGTTGCTTGCGTAGAAGAAGAAGCGCTTCCTGTTCTACCGGGAAAAAAGATGGCGGCTGTTTACCGAAGTTGCGAGACCGAAACTTTATGAAAATGAATCGTAATAAAGCGCACCGGGTTATTAGGCGCACTGTCAGCTTTTGAGAAAAATTGTGGTTTTTAGGTGCGCCTTATAGTGCGGAAAATACGGTAAATACATTTTTACTATATTTTGCTAAAAACATCAAAATTAATTGTATTTTTATTTGTATTTTTTCGTGACTCCTTATTACATCCAGCCATAGAATTATACATTAAAATAAACATATTTTAAATAATTGATTTTAAATTATCATAATAATTCATTTAAAATGACCATATTTAATTATTAAAATAATTGCTTGTTTATCAACAACTTTAGCATTTTATTCATTACATTTTGAAACTCTCAGAAGCCAAGTTATGTTACATTCCTTAATATTTATTTATGCAAGTTTGAAGTATCAATTATCTAAACACAGTTTGTTTGCATATTTTCAGGATGTAGATATCTATATCTATATCTATATCTATATATATATATATACATATATATATGAAATACTTGACTTGGTGAATTCTAGCTGTCAATATACTCCTCCCCTCTTAACCACGCCCCCACCCCCCACCTCCCGAAATCGGAGGTCTCAAGGTTGGCAAGTATGCTGATGAGGAAAACGTGAAACAACATTACGGCCTATGAATATCTGACTACTGTGTTCAACAATAATAGTAATGGTTTTATTCATTCCAGACACACTTAACATCAGGGCCATTCCACAAACTAGTGCCATTAGCGTTCATAGGAATTAAAATGTATAAATAAATGCCACAAAAAAAAAAAGTAGATTTTTTTTTTTTTTTTTTTCCCTAAGCAAGCTGTCACAGGGCTCGTCTTTCGCCGTAATGCCCAAAAAATGTACCAACATTTGCGGCAAGAACATGCCGTGACCGCCCTTGACTTTTTACTTGTTAATGGACAAGAGATGTAACAGTAAACGGTATACTGATCATTTGCGATAAAATTCCAGACGGTTATTAATACAGTTTAACTTTTTAATTACCGAAAAACGTCATTTATTAATTAACCTCTTGAAGCCCAAGCTGTTTGTTTAAATAAATGCCACAAAAAAAAATCTACTTTTTTGTTTAGTTTTTTTTACTAAGCAAGCTGTCACAGGGCTCATCTTTCGCCGTAATGCCCCAAAAATGTACCAACATTTGCGGCAAGAACATGCCGTGACCGCCCTTGACTTTTTACTTGTTAATGGACGAGGGATGTAACACTAAACGGTATAATGATCATTTGAAATAAAATTACCAACGGTTATTAATACCGTTTAATTTTTTAATTACCGAAAAAAAACGTCATTTATTAATTAACCTCTTAAGGCCCAAGCTGTTTGTTTAAATAAATGCCACAAAAAAAAAATCTACTTTTTTGTTTAGTTTTTTTTACTAAATGTCACAGGGCTCATGTTTCGCCGTAATGCCCCAAAAATGTACCAACATTTGCGGCAAGAACATGCCGTGACCGCCCTTGACTTTTTACTTGTTAATGGACGAGGGATGTAACACTAAACGGTATAATGATGATTTGCGATAAAATTCCCGACGGTTATTAATACCGTTTAATTTTTAAATTACCGAAAAAAAGGTCATTTATTAACCTCTTAAGGCCTAAGCTGTTTGTTTACATGCTTTTTTTTAATTTATCTTTGCTATTTGGGCTTATTGGACCCTAATTAGAATAAAAACTAAGAATCCTCTTTTGATATGATGTACTTAGTCCATAAGTACACAACTGTGTACTTCATGTTTAGTGACATGCTAATTCTTATCTTTACACTTTTTTTTCCAAATTCCATTGTATGTTATACTCTTCTGACACCACCAGATGACAGTATAAGTGTCCACATAAGCGGCCATAAGACCCCAATTCAGTAGTGTAGATGCGACTTTAAGGTTTTACTACTTACGTATAAAATACTACACGGTCTAGCTCCATCCTATCTTGCCGACTGTATTGTACCATATGTCCCGGCAAGAAATCTGCGTTCAAAGAACTCCGGCTTATTAGTGATTCCCAGAGCCCAAAAAAAGTCTGCGGGCTATAGAGCGTTTTCTATTTGGGCTCCAGTACTATGGAATGCCCTCCCGGTAACAGTTAGAGATGCTACCTCAGTAGAAGCATTTAAGTCCCATCTTAAAACTCATTTGTATACTCTAGCCTTTGAATAGCCCCCCTTTTTTTTAGACCAGTTGATCTGCCGTTTCTCTTCTCCTCTGCTCCCCCCTATCCCTTCTGGAGGGGGAGACACACAGGTCCGGTGGCCATGGATGGGGTGCTGGCTGTCCGGGGTCGGGACCCGGGGTGGACCGCTCGCCTGTGTATCGGTTGGGAACATCTCTGCGCTGCTGACCCGTCTCCGCTCGGGATGGTTTCCTGCTGACCCCACTCTTACTGTTATGCTGGATCCACTATAGACTGTACTCTCGCAATATTATGTTAGACCCACTCGACATCCATTGCATTCGGTCTCCCTAGAGGGGGGCGGGGGGGTGTTACCCACATATGCGGTCCTCTCCAAGGTTTTTCATAGTCATTCACATCGACGTCCCACTGGGGTGAGTTTTTCCTTGCCCTTATGTGGGCTCTGTACCGAGGATGTCGTTGTGGCTTGTGCAGCCCTTTGAGACACTTGTGATTTAGGGCTATATAAATAAACATTGATTGATTGATTGATTGATAGTGTACACAATTTTGGAAATAAGAGCTAAAAGGTGCTGTCCACGCATGTGGCCACAAAGCCTTTAGAGGTTTTAATGCATTGTCAGCATTTTTCATATGTATAATGCTATTTGCACTGTTTTTTGCTGTTTTTGCACCGGAAGAAAAGTGAGGGGACAATTTGAGTGTACGCTATTCCATATCTTTTTTTTTACTCTCCTGGATATGTGAATACCTACCGGTAAGTGTTTATTGTCTATTGTTAGCGAACTGTGGTGCTGAATTTCACCCAAGGATCAATAAAGTACTTTCTATTCTATTCTATCAGCATTACTGTCTGATGCCAATCAATGCAAGTCATCAGAATCAGGTAATACACCAACTTATATTTTTGTCTTCATGAAAGAAAGGGATCTCAATGTGTTAAACATGCTTGTATTACCATTAAACACCTTTAACTTGTTAACAAAAACGTCTCTTTCATAAATAAATAAATATAAATTATATATATGAATGAGGTAGATCCCCTCCACTTGGTCAATTGAAAAGTAGCTCGCCTGCAGAAAAAGTGTGGGCACCCCTGATTTAACATACGGAATATTTGGCAAGTCACATTGGCCTCAGGACAATAACAACTGGGTACTTGTATTGTACAGTATTTTATTTGTATTTTTATGTTAAACCTTTCAAATTCATTCTAAAAATAAATGTGTGTAATACAATGAAATTGCACTCTATCAAGAACATTAAAATTTCTTTTTTCTCTCACAGATATTCTGTTTCTTTTTCACATCAGCTCTGACTGTTGCTTTCACGCTCCCTTTCGCTGTCACCCCCACTCGTTCTATTGTATGTCTCACAGCGGGGCCTACTTGCCTTTTGACTGCAAGGTGAATGGAAAGGACTTAGAAAAACCAACTAAAGACTCCACACTGAAAAGAAGCATCGGTCGCTCTATAGAGGCGTGCGCTACAAAGGCCGGTCAAAGTGTCCAATAAAAGAACGGAACACAACACAGGCTGCTTGTCCTGTTTAAGACTCGACACTCCGACAACAATGCGCACTAGCCCGTGTCACACTTGTTATTGTGCGAGTTTATGTGGAGGGCAAACGAAAAGAAGACATGAAATAAAGACACATTCATAGTTTTGAGGAGAAATACATCAGTTATAGACAGTGTGGACCGCTGTGCGTGTGGGTATGTCGGACAAAAAGACGAGAATCTACAAAATTTATCATGACACTGGTGCGTGTGCAAAGGAGGGCTAGTAATTGCCCCCACCCCTAATGTTTAATGTACAACAGAAGGGAGGGGAGGAAGGACTGTGCTGTACGGTGTGGGCATTTTAATCGGTCGTGCTAGTGTTAAAAAGTAGCACATTTAAACCCTTTAATTAGCATTTTGCTCCTAAAATAAAAACAAATCTAAATGTGATTAAACCAGAGTAAAAATTTCATCCATCTGTATAGCATGTTTGAAATAAAATCAAACCATAACCAAATGGGCAAGTGATTGATGCAAAAGTGTCACTGGTCACTCTGTGCCTGCTGAAAGCGGTGTGTGTCCCTCCCTCCTGCGCCAGGAAAGCACAGAGGTGAGCAAGGCTGGGGCCCCTAGCTCACACACTCAGTCTTCCGAGAAACAAGATCTTAGTTGGAGGAACTGGCCAGTAAAAGACAACATTTTCTTCACCATCTTAAAGCTTGACACAAACTGCACTGGGCGCTAGTAACTACGAGGTTTGGAGGTAATATTGAACAACGAATCAATGATTGAAGTGACAAACTTGCCATCCAAACAACACCCCGTTTGTTGACAAGAACATACAGCCATGGGAGCACATGTTTTATATTTAGTACGCAGAGACAACAAACCAGTGAAAGATTCAAAAGAGCTGCCGTCAGAGCCGACAAACTGCCACTGCTAGCTTGCTAAGCTAACAAAAACAACTAAAATGCCTGAGAGACTCAGACTGGTCGTGGACTCGCTAATGTCACACGTCACTAGGCAACAGGCACCACCTTTTAAAGGCACACTCAGAGACGCACAATCTGCTCTCATATGAAATGTATCTCACATTAATTACTTGCCCTAGTAATTAATTACATTTATTAAAGAGGAATTATGTTAGTAATTAAATGACATTTTGGGTAAAGTAACAATTTACTTTTTAAAAGTAATTTTCAGAACACAGCCTGTCACACAGCATCATGAAGCAGTTGGCAGAATGGTGTTCCTGGCTAAAATCTTTGTGTGTACATCCTATAATAATGTTTACCTATAAAAACACCATTGTTAAAGCAAAATTATTTTCATGTTCCTGCTGACGTTTAAACATTTATTTTTAAACCAGGGCACTTTATTTCACATTTTGTTCTTTTGCATTTATGTTAGCTGAAGAATTGAGCATAGCTAAATGTTTTTTTTTAAAGAAGAATGGAAGATTCTTAGAGAATTCTCAAGGCTTTTTCTTTTTCCGTACCTTAAAACACCTCTTGAGTTGGGATCCTGTTATGCAAAACCTACTTTTCTTATTTACTTACCTTTTTTTGTGTATTTGGGATCCCCATCAGTATCGAAAATTTAAAATCAAGGCATGGCGGAGTTATTTAATTACGTCAACGGATATTTCCATTTATGGATTAGTTTATGGGGCAAACTGTAAAGGGATATGAGTGTTGGTCCATATTGCCTAGCCCAGGGGTCGGCAACCCAAAATGTTGAAAGAGCCATATTGGACCAAAAATACAAAAACAAATCTGTCTGGAGCCGCAAAGAATTAAAAGCCATATTACATACAGATAGTGTGTCATGGAATTAAGAGGACTTAAAGGAAACTAAATGACCTCAAATATAGCTACAAATGAGGCATAATGATGCAATATGTACATATAGCTAGCCTAAATAGCCTGTTAGCATCGATTAGCTTGCAGTCATGCAGTGACCAAATATGTCTGATTAGCACTCCACACAAGTCAATAACATCAACAAAACTCACCTTTCATGCACAACCTTAAAAGTTTGGTGGACAAAATGAGACAGAAAAATAAGTGGCATAAAACACGTCCTAGAAAGTCGGAGAAAGTTATACGTTTAAACAAACTACGGTGAGTTCAAGGACCGCCAAAATTAGTAGGACAAAACGGCGCTCGCCAAATACTCGAATCAGTGAAGCATGTTTAATATAAACAGTGTGCTTTGTAACAATTAGGGAGGTTTTTGTCATTTTTGTCCTCCTACAGAAACCATATTAAAACAAAAATTGATTTTTTTCCCCTCCTCTTTTTCCATTTTTCATACATTTTTTGAAAAAGCTCCAGAGAGCCACTAGGGCGGCGCTAAAGAGCCTACAATAATACTAGCACAGTGTAGGGAATTTTGTCTGTCTTTGAGTGTTACAGTAGGCCTTATCGGGGCATTCCGTTTATATATTTGAGTGCACACGTGTACGTTGTTTGCCTGTTAATAATGAAAATGTGATATTTAAGACATTTCATATTGATCCGAAATGTTTTATGTGCTACAAAGAAATTTCTGTGCTACACATTTTTTTAATTTAGTAGCACCAGTGCTCCAAGTGTTATTCGTGTCTTTGACGTGTTTAAGGTAAAATGTTCCCATATTTTTACTCTCTGTGTTGTTGCCCGATAGCTGCAGAAGTTTTTCTCTTCCAGTTGATTGCCGGTCACCAGGGAACTATTACGGACTAATTAATTTGTCGGCAACAAATTTCATTGTCCGTTTTTGTTGACAATGTCAGCTAATTGACACATCACTGTTGGATACAGTACATTTGTTACCATAATTTAATTCAACTGACTCTACCATGTGATGACAACCTAAGATGAGTAAGAAACTCACAAAGCTGAAGATGTGACCTTGGTTTGTGTCCAGTGAGACTATCTAGCATTGGCCAGATAAAACCACTTGGCAAGCTAGATCGGGATCGACTGAGCATGTGTGTATGTAGCTGTAGCACACACCGGCATCATCTTTGTCTTCCCAGCAATACGTGTAGGAGCATGGTGGTCTCCAGAGGTGTGGGTGTTAAGGTCCAGTGAGTTAGCAGCAGATAAACAAGGCTGGCTAAGCTGCAACAATGGCCCAGACCTGGTCCGTGACCGCCTGGTTCGGCCGCACACATGCACGCGCCAAACCAGGTCAGTTGCTGATAAGGAGTTAACGCTGGCATTTCAAGACCTGTTTCTGGACACACTCACAACAGTGCCATACAATAAAAACCTACGTTGACAACATTTTGTTTATCCAATTTACTGCTTATCCTGTTCAGAGTTGCCAGGGGGGTGCAGTCTATCCCAGCTCATTTGAGTCAAAAGGCAGATGACACCCTGGTCTGGTCACCAGTAAATCGAAGGCCAATAACCAGTATGCTAACAAAAGGACCAAAAAACCATCGCCAATCAATCAACTTAAGTTCAAGTCTGTTCCTTCCGCTGCATATTCACAGATTCATTTTTGCTGACTTAAACTGCGAATACTTTTTCTTTATGCAAACTTACATAGAAAATGTTTGAATCAATTAGAAGGCACTGTCTCACAGGTCAATTCTTTCACATTTTCCAGCAGGAAGAAGCTTTAACAAGACGTGATATTGTGTAATTGCACATCGTATACGTACAATATTGACTACTACATGCATTTAATTGTTTGTGTGGTGTTCGGGTCTGTGGGACCCGTTTTCATTTTTTATTAAAAGAAAAATGATACAATTAATACATTTTTCAAACTGAGACTCACTGACTTTGGCTCATTTTCTGTGAAGAACATATATCAGAATACATATTTAATGACCACACACCATACACCTCTCCTAAACATTTCTATTACATATAAGTGTCATGACTTGGACTATGGAGTTTTTGTTTTCCCAAGATGCAAGTGAATTTGGATCGGACATGGCTTGAAGGTGGGTACATGATTTATTTATTACTATCAAAAAGGAACAAACGAAAAGCGCACACAATGGCGGAGGTAAAAAAAACTTGGCGAATGAAAACAAAACTTGCACAAAGGCAGAAACTGAACACGAAATTAAAAAAAACACTTACTGTGGCATGGGACCGTGAACAGGGCTTGAAACGAGAGGATAGCAGGGTTAGAAAAGATATGACACCAGGACGAACAACAGAAAATGAAAAGCTTAAATAACACAGACATGATTAACAACAGGTGCGTGACTCAAAACAGGTGCGTGACATGACAGGTGAAAACTAATGGGTTGCTATGGTGACAAACAAGAGTGCATAATGAGTCCAAACGTGGAACAGATTAAACTAATGGGTAACCATGGAGAGAAGACAAGGGAGTGAAAAGCCAGAAACGAAAGAGTCCAATAACTAAACAAAACATTACTAAAACAAAACATGATTACACAGACATGACAATAAGATGTCCGGGTCCACTGGACCCAGGGCTAATAGAAGTGTGGAAATTGATGTTCTTTGTACCACACACACACACACACACACGCGCACACACATCCACACACACACACACACACACACACACACACACACACACACACACACACACACACACACACACACACACAGCAGGCCTAGACAGGAGGAGGACAGAGTGTAGGAACACAGAACATCAGAGGGTCAAATGTGCGAGAAAATGAGAGCAGACAATGTTGACAAACAATGTTGCAACCTTGTGTGGGAACCGCAGGTGCAGAAACACAAAAGAAGAATCCCTGTGGGATGCAGAAACTTTTATGTTAAAATACTGAACAGATGTTTATTGGGATAAGGCAGTGGTTCTTAACCTTGTTGGAGGTACCGAACCCCACCAGTTTCATATGCGCACTCACCGAACCCTTCTTTCGTGAAAAATAAAAATGTTTTTTTTTTTCAAATTCAAAACAAAGTTATATGTTTTTTTTAGTGGTGCACAAAATGAACCGTGCATGAACATCACCTTGTTCAAAGAACAAAACCAACACAGTACATGAACTCACAACAAATTACACACCTGTAAATCAGATGGAAAATTAGAGGGAATATTGTTTGGCGGTATCCATAATACGCCGATAGGGAGAAGTTTTTTATTTACACGATGAGTCGGGTGTGTCTTGACCTCCGCCGAACCCCTGCGGCCGACTCACCGAACCCCTAGGGTTCCATCGAACCCAGGTTAAGAACCACTGGGATAAGGTAAACATCTGTTCAGTATTTTAACATAAAAGTGTTTGATTGTGAGGCATTAAAAGCCACAAAATGCAACGGGTCCATCAGACCCACAAACGCTGGCTGAGTAAGAACAATATGAACATTACACAAGGGTTAAAGTGCTGTTTACATACCTGCCAACTTTTGAAATCAGAAAAACCTAGTAGCCAGGGTCCGGGGGCCGCAGGCCCCGGTAGGTTCGACCACATCCATATTTTTTGGCGATTTTCGAGTCGGGAAACATTTTCCGAAATAACTGTCCCATGTGATCAGCCAGTGCGATTGGAAGTACATGCTCAATTATTGCCTCCGTAAATAAAACTTTGGCATTTATCACATCCAAAGAATCTGTTTGGGCGACGAAAAAACGTTGAAAGTTTTCCACTTGTATCGCTAGCAACGGCATTAGACTTGTGTTTTTTTGTCCCAACGTGGTCTTTTACATCGCTAATTCCTCCGTGTCCGATCGAAAAATCTTGTCTGCACAAGGTGCAATTCGCGTAGTTTTCACCCTTTTTGGAACGGATAATTATTCCCGGATAGGCTTTTGAATATTCTTCACGGAATGACTGCAGTTTTCTTTTCGGTTTAAGACTCGTTTGCGATTTTTCTCCGGCTGATTCCATGATCGTTCGCTCGTTTGGAAACAATGGCAACTGGTGCCTCGTGCTTGGCAGCGGTGCTATAAATAGCCTCGCGCATGGCATTCGGAATGGCTCGATAGGAAGTTACGGGAAGCAGTGTCGATTGTCATTGTTGTTATGCGATTTCGTGAATAAAACTTTAAAAAAAAAAAAAAAAATTTAATTAATGAAAAACTGTATTTTTTATCACTGCAACCGTAACCCGGAATAGGTTGATGAAAACCGTACTAATTACGGGAAAACCGGAGTAGTTGGCAGGTATGTAACGGCTATGTCCATTTTTTTTTTTACTGAGGATGTACTGTAATCAATAACAGTTAACAGACAGTACACCAAGAAGTTGAATGCAGCCCTCAGCCAGTGCAAAATAAATCTGTTAGCACCAAAAGTTCGACCTTCACAGATACACACAGCCTGAAAAATTAAGAGAAATACAGAAAATTCTGCTGGAAAATAATGGTTTTTTTTTAAAATAGGTCTTTCCTTAGCTCATTTCTCAACCCTCTAAAAGGCGTTGTGTAAAATATTCAAGTATTTGTTGCATAATCCTGGAAAAAACAAACAACTGTCAAATAAACACTGATAGAAACATTAACTCCTCCGTGGAGGCGATGAAAAAAAATCTATTCAACTTCCATTTAATTGTTGATGCTAACATTGTGGCCCTCTTCCAACAGTACGACCCATACATAAGAAATGTCATATTCAATGGAGTTGAACTGACTTTTGTCTACTTATATATCTAAGTTTTTATTAAAGTGGGAATGTCCAAGTGGCTCCAAATAGCAACAATAAGGACTACGGTCTATTCAGTGTCATGTGACAGTGTGACAGGCAGTCAGCATGCACCCCACTATGGATGTGAAAATGAAGTAGCTAAATGGCATTCAGCCATCTGTTATTGTATTATTTGAACTTGTTTCCCTCCTAAAATAGCCTTTCAAACTCAGGTCAGTTTCATTCAAACCAACGGGAGCCCCATCACATTCAATGCAAAGTCCACCAGTCACCAATTATACTAGCTTGTGTAGTCCCATTAAATTAAACTGAAATATCTAATCAATTCCCAACTGAGTAATCAATAGAATTTCTAACAGAGCTTTCAGAATCCTATTTAATGGTTTGGCAAGCTTTTATGCAAAGCCAATGCAACCTTTCACACAGGAGTAGCACAGTATGAGCACAAGTTGTCACTGATAAGTAGAATTACAATGAACTGTTATTTCATTTACTGGGATTGTGTTCAACAAGTTATAAACATTCATTACTAGAAAAAAAAAGGTAACTTTTCTAGGGACGGAAGGTTGACCTGACACGGTCCTGAGTGGGTGTGTTGTTTGGGGGGACGTGACCATCTCAGACTCGACTGAAACTGATGAATCCTTCCCCCACTTTTACAACATAAGATGACAAACATCTGCGGTAAGACAAAGGATTAATGTTCCGTTATTTAGACTAATTTACATTGTAGAGTAGCGTTCTACACCAATGGTGTGTTCAAGATGTACAGCAATGTTGGAATTTGAATCGCTGTTTGCGACATCCTTATCTTGCAACAGCACAGATGCGTGTGTGGAAGGGCTGTGGGTTTTATAAGAGTCAATCGCCCGGTGAAATGTTTTCACGAGTGCTGCCAAAAGATGACATTAAAGCTACTATAAAATTGTTTATCCAGATGAAATCGGAGACAACAAAAAAAGAGAGAAGAGAGTAGACATCAGTCCCGCAAGAATTCCACGGGCCTAAAATGCCTTAATAACGCCAGTTTTTTCAGAAAGTTAGGGATAAAGTTGTGATGTATTTTGTATTTTTGTCAGCAACATTAAATCTACTTGGGATTTTCTCGTGCCCTGTTTTAAGTGTGCCCTGTAAACAAATACTGTATTAATGTTTTACTTGTTTTATACCACACAGACTTTAACGTAGACACTGGATGGCAGTAAAAGCACACACTCAAAGCTCATTATTAAATAAATGTGCTATTTTAATTAATTAGAAATAAGAATTGTAATAATTATAATTATAGACAGAAACACCACCAAAAGCCTTCCTTATTGTCCGCTGTCTACTCTGTTGTCCACAAGTTGCAGACATTCTCCATGTATGTTTTACGCTTGAAAAGTGTAAAATTATGTTCCTAAACATTTACCCCCTGCATGTTAAGAGCATTGGTGAACTGTTGAGAGCGATCTTCAACAGCATTTTTGTTGGTAAATGAGAGACGATGAGAGATTATCATCACACATTATGATCTCTGTCATGTGAATGCTGTTTCTTTGCTAGGTATCTGTTCTTAATAGTCTTACACTGGATAAATAACAGTTAAATGAATATATATATATATATATATATATATATATATATATATATATATATATATATATATATATATATATATATATATATATATATATAAATGCATGTCAACTAGAAAGTATCGTATTTTCCGGACGATAGAGCGCACCAGTATACAAGCCGCACCCACTAAATTTTAGAAAAAAATATATTTTTACGTTTATTAGCTGCACCGGACTATAAGCCGCAGATATACAAGTTGCGAAATTAGTTATTTACACAGAAAGATTCTGCAAATGTTTACTGACATACCTTAATTGTTTCCAAACAGCGCTTGTAACACGGCAGTAAAACGGCAGATCAAACAAAAAAGGAGTCATTGTCATGGACCCACGAGCTGAGGAAGCTCGCTCTCCAATCAGCTAAACATACTGAGGAATTTGTGAAACTGAAACAATACAAAAAGAATGAAGTTTTAAGTTAATAATACTAACATAGACAATCGTTAACGTTTTAGCATATTAGCTATTGCTGATGATGCCCGCTTGATAACATTAACAATCGCATGTACAAATAAGCATGGAAACACTACTATAGACATCAAAACATGGGACGGTTTGGTAAGTATAAACCATTTTTTAGTTGCTTGGAGTGATGAAAAATCCATACGAGTAGAAATACTATTAACCGCTAAAAGACGGAATGGCACTTCTACTTCCGGTTGAAAACACTAAATGGAAGGACACTGCAGTGAGCGAACTCGTCCAAAAGATGACACCATAGCACAGACAATAACATACCTTTTCAGTGTATTTGCTTGTTTTTTTGTTCTTTTTTAACTATTTGCATTATGGCCATCAGGGAAGAAAAATCCAAGAATTAGCCGCACCGTTTTATAGGTTAATGTAGGAAAAAAGTAGGGGCCTAGAGTTCAGAATTTACAGTAAATGTTTATATACTACCAGAAAGTTTAGCGCTGTAGACAGGAACTGGAAGTAGGTCTAAAGTAAGCGAGAGGATAACAGTTGTACTGTTTCATCATTAGAATTTTGATAAATTGTTCCACGTTGTTGTTCCTTCTATGTCTGTTTTGATTGGACAGTTGACGAACGCGTAAGAGCGCCACTCAGAGACAACTTTGGTTGGCCAAAATGTGCGGGGAAGTTGCGGGCAATAGACAAAATTGCGAGACCACTCATAATTCACTGGGATTGGTTGAATTTGAATGAATTAGTGCGATTGCGAAATCGCAAATTCCTGGAAGGATTGAGATATTAGCTGCACTGTACTAAACTGAGTAGATGTCTATCAATACTCTCATTCATCCAGGTTGATGTAATCTCAGGGCCTTCAATCGATCACAACTGGACTGTTTGGTTTGTCTTAGAAGACGTTTCGCCTCTCATCCGAGTAGGCTTCATCTGTTCATGCTCATAGTCTTAGATTGGTCAGATCTAGTCTTAGACTTAGATTGGTCAGATCTAGTCTTAGACTTAGATTGGTCAGATCTAGTCTTAGACTAGTGACTTGTCCAGGGTGTACCCCGCCTTCCGCCCGAATGCAGCTGTGATAGGCTCCAGCACCCCCCGCGACCCCAAAAGGGACAAGCGGTAGAAAATGGATGGATGGATGGATAGTCTTAGACTGGTCAGATCTAGTTTTAGACATAGATTGGTCAGATCTAGTCTTAGATTTAGATTGGTCAGATCTAGTCTTAGACTTTGACTGATCAGATCAAGTCATAGACTTAGATTGGTCAGATTTAGTCAAAGACTTAGATTGATCAGATCTAGTCTAAGACTGGTCAGATCTAGTCATAGACTTAGACTGGTCAGATCTAGTCATAGCCTTAGATTGGTCAGATTTAGTCATAGACTAAGATTGGTCAGATTTAGTCATAGATTTAGACTGGTCAGATGTAGTCTTAGACTGGTCAGATGTACTCTTAGACTGGTCAGATCTAGTCTTAGACTTAGATCGGTCAGATCTAGTCTAGCGGCTGGTGCCAATACCTCAGTAGCCTACTCGAATGAGAGGCGAAACGTCTTCTAAGACAAACCAAACAGTCCAGTTGCAATCGATCAAATGCCCTGAGATAACAGAGTAGAATAGCTTAAGGCTTGTAAAAGGAGAGCAATCCAGGGGTACGACACGGCTGTTGTGTGTTGACACACTTCTCAGCTGATTATCATAACAATCCACTCTCTAAACTAGATTGTTACTTAATGACATTTCCCAGCCACAATTAATTTTTACCTATTTGGCAGCTTGGTTCCAGTTAATTTAATGTCTTGAACATTTAATTGACAATAACTTTAACTCCAGGCACTGAATAATTACTGTCCCAGAGTCTCCTCTTATATTCAGATCTAGTGACAGCCCATTGAACTCAATCCTAATTAATTTGAAAGGGTACGTTGATCACTTAACAAGCAAACCAAACCCATTTAAGGACGGATAATGCTGTACCTGTGTCTGTATGCAAATGACTGCAAATGGTAGCTATGGACAGGAAGAAGTGTGTGAAGCGGGTCCAGGCAAACTTCTTAATAATTCAACTAAAAATGTGTTTACATGGTGCCCAGTGCACACTGTGAAAGAGAAAATGAGAAGGGGTTTAAACAGGAGGAAGATGCTGAAAGGAGGAGATTGAGTGGAAATGATGCCATTAGCCTAGAGGAGCTCGCTCTCTCACTCTCTTTTGCTCTTCTTGTCAAAGGGCTCATTTGGCCAACTACAAGCAACAGTCTAAACAAACCGAATAGACACTCAGAGTAAGTGCTCCCTGTTTCACCCCCCTTTCTGGTCTCCTGCTTTCCTCCATCTCCCTGTCATATGTGCTCAACTCCAGTTTAATGTCCTGCAAATGAAGCGGATTTATTAATGTGTAATTAAGTAATAATCATCACTACATAATGCATGAGAGACTCGAGGGGCTAAGAGCTGAGAGCTGCGAGGAGAGACAGAGATAGGATAGAGAGGCTGGCGGAGCAGACAGAGGAGGAGGAGATTTCGGCTGCCGCGTCTCACTAAAGACACACATTAAAAACGGATTAATCCGCTGAAATAATATTTTGATAAGAGAGAAGCAGCGCGCTCTCTTACATACCTCACCCCCTCCTCGCCTCCCTCACACCACCTCTTCTCTCATCCCATCACGTACCCCGACGGCCCATTGTTGCATTTGTCCATGTTCAATTAGCAGACTGCCATCGTCAAGTGCCCTAATGTTAATACAGAATTCAACTGGTCGGAGGTGAAATATGGAGGGATAGTAGTCTAAGGCCATGTCTACACTAAACCGGATAACCCCTTAAACAAATAATTATTTAGCCTAAGCCCCGTTTCAGCCACAATAAACCAGCGTTTAAGGTTCCCCTCCTCGGACAAATTTTTACACGGGTAAGTGCGCCGTGTATTTCTTGAATCTCCGGCTCTTAGCTTTGTACGGACTCATTGATTGTTTACAAACTGAGTTCGGAGAGGAAGTGACGTCAGAAAGAACGCGCAACAGCCAGCTTCATAACAACCGGAGCTAACCACTAGAAAGATGGAGGCGAATCACCCAGACATGCCGTGTTTCTCCTTCTTCTAAATGTACAGACGCTTGTGGAAATCACTCTGAATACCTTAAGTGAAGGAAACGTGCGATTGCAGCTATTTCGGATACAACATATCGCAGACGGTCAGCTGTGATTCTACTTACCGAAAAACTTTGTCCCTTCCTCCCATGGATGTGTGTGACTACAAATATTGCTTTATGGCCCGCATGGTCATCGAGTGTACGTTTGGACGACTGAAGGCACGCTTTGGTTCACTGCGCCGCCCCATGGACATTAACCAGACTGACCTACCATTCGTTGTGTATGCTTGTTTTGTACTCCATAACTACTGTGAAGCCATGAAGGAGCCACTTAACGAGCAGTCCGTGTTTGCCGCCTTGGAATACGACCGCCATGTTCAGCCTCCAAGCATAGGCTGGATTACAAAAATGGAAAATGAAGGTGAAGGCAAAAGAGTGAGGAGTGTCCTGACCAGCTATTTAGATCCCTAGATTAATTGTTGGAAAATGTTATTTATCGCATTGTCTACTTTCTCATGTCGATTAAAGATTTGATTCATGTATGATGCCTCAGGTGTGATTCACTACAATAGGGCTCCAAAACACACTGGATTCTAGTTAATTGAAATACCACAACACTGGATATTGTTCAAAGGAGATACATTTTACTTTAAAAACTTGCATACAAAACACAGCAAACAATTGTAAAAAGAACAGCAAACTATTTACAATATAGCTCTTTAAAATAAGAACTTCACAGTGAAGTAAAGTCATCTACTGGAGAGCTTGGAACAGATGGACGGTCAGATAGATTTTTTTTTCCCGCGCATGCGTATTAGGTCATGTTGCGCCGGCGGACGGAGGGAGTGGGGGTCTTAAACGGTGGCATTGTTGTGTGTGGACACGGATAAGGTTAGGTGGGATTTACCCTGGATAACCTTATCCGGCTTCGTGTAAACAGGGCTTAAGGACTTATACTTCTGTTTGCCAATTTGATTTAAATGATTTTAACTCAGTCATTTGATTTGCTGGACAAATGTCATCATACAATCCCGCAAAATATCGATTTCAATTTCGCCCCAAAACAATTTGTTTTGACTGGAATCAACGAGGGATGCGGGCATCTGAAGAAACCTTATTTGATTGTTTGCAAAACCTTCTATTTATTTTTACATTCCAATGGCAGAAATTGCTGAAGAAAGCATGCTTTTCAACAGTGAAATCTTGTTATAAGAGGAAAACAACACAACTATAATCAAATAAACATAAATTGCTTGTTTGAACATTAAAAAGAAGCTTGAGGCTAAACCTCTTTATATTCACATTTTCAAGCCAGCGGAAAACAGAATTAAGTAACTGCAGCCTACTTACTATTTTTTTTTAAGAGATGTTGACTAAAACTACATGAACAAGTCGTTCAAAGCTCACAAATTATCCACTGAATCAGGATTCACGAGACCATTAACTCATTCACAATTACATTTTTACAATGCCAATTCACAACAGAAGTTAAATCAGGCAATTTACTCTAAATCAAAAACGGAAAGCAGGTACAGAGGGCATAGAGGAACTCTTGGAACTCAGACAGGTGACTTGAGTGAATCGAGTTTGGGCTTATGCCCTTAGTGACGAGAACTGGATTCATTTCAGTGACCAACTCATAAGAACTTGTGTCAAAGGAATCAAGTTTCCCATCAAAAACTAAAACCAGCCGCTTTCCAAATAAGAGAGGATATGCTAACTTGTCCGCCTGGCGAAACACACTCTTATTTACAGTACCTAGTTCCAGTCTGTTATTATCACAAATTTCTATTTTCGTTGGATTTTGTCTTTGAAGCTTCTAGAGAACTATGTCCAGATGGACTTTATCTTCTAAAACTCTGTTATGTGTGGATTATGGGTGTAACTATTCACAAAATCCACGATTCAGATCTTACCACCGTTATGTGGTCACGATTTTTGATTTATTGTTACATTGTTATTTTTAACGCCTCAGAATACCATATATTCCAATAATCAACCATTACAATTTTTTTGAGCAATTATGCCATGTATAGCTTCAGAGTTGACAACTTTTGGGTGTTTTTAATTCATTACCGGTATATCTCTTTCCAGGCACTTCTGTCGAAGCTTGACTCTTATCAACGACTTTGTTAATGTTATGTTAATGCTATTGACTCTCAGGATGCATTGCAGGTGTTAATTAGGTTTTTAAAAACATTTGTTTATTGGATTTTTTACATACACAGTCTAGAAATAAATTAAACACATGACAAATTTTCTTTTTTTCTCCCCCAAGCAAGTAACCCAAAAACATTATATATAAAATAAAAATAATGAACAAGAATAAATAAATATATAAATAAATAAACACGCATCAGTACAGGGCAATAATGGCATTTAGCCACAGACAACTGCACTCCTGAGTGTCCCCAACACAGTGCCGCAATACACAAAAGCAGACAAAAGTCTCATCAATTATCAACCTTTCAATTACTTTTACTTTTTAATTACTTTTCAATCAGGGTTTAATTTGAAATCAGTCTCTTTTACATGTTTTAGGAACCACCCAATACTTCCTGAAACTTCACAGAACAACAACAGCCTAATTTTCTCCAAAAAAGATTTGAAAAAAGATTGGTTGACTTCCCTATTAAACATGAGCACACTTACGATTAATCCTGCAATATTTATTTTGACTGTACAGGCTCTTTTACCTTAACTGCTGTACGGTCAGTTATCATATCAATGCATTATGTACATCAGTACAAAATGAGTGAAGATTTGAAAAAAGATTGGTTGACTTCCCTGTTAAACATGAGCACACTTACGATTAATCCTGCAATATTTATTTTGACTGTACAGGCTCTTTTACCTTAACCGCTGTACCGTCAGTTATCATATCAATGCATTCTGTACATCAGTACAAAATGAGTGAAGAGACTGTGACTGGTGTGCTCGCTGGCAAATTTCACACCAAAATACAGCCTGAAAGAACTTTAGATAAGACTGTTACCAAGTTTTTTGCAAATAAATTACATGCATTCGAGTAAAACATTTAAAAAGTTCCTGGATGTACAGTAACTCTGACAATAAGTACACGTTTGTACACACGGTCAATATCCGGGAGTCTTTTGGAGAATCCGGAAAAGTTGGCAGATCTGCCAAAGTGCTCCTATACAGCTGACATATACAATGCCACGGATGATATCTCTGACAGCTGGTTTTTAAAAAAAGTCTGCTCGCCATGTTTACAACACGAATGCCTCTACAACTCAGGGTGTGAACATACTATCAGTAACTGCTGAGACACAGACAGGGAGGATTAAAAAAGCTCTGCTTCTTCCTACTTCTTTTCGGACAAGTGTTAACATGTCATTTGAATGCAACTTTGTGAGGCGTGTTGGAAATAAACCAAACCATTAGCAATAGCAGTAGTGACATCCTTGTAAATGTCACTTTCCAGGCAAGCATGTGTCCCTGCTCTTGTTTTATTCTACAGTCTACAGTGAAGTGATGTTCTCAGATCACAGTGTGACCCCTGAGATACTGATTTCCTCACGTGAAAATGTGATTTCACGGTTGAGCCCGGCACTACTTTCAGTCAGTAGGAATCCAAGACAAGAGATGGATGAGGTGGGACTTTGTGCTTCTCTGTTATTGTTTTGGCATGCCTGGCTTGCCAGTGCCTCTGTAAGCCAGCCAGCTAGTCAGAGTTGGGTGAGCAGCTGAAAGACAGAGGAACATGAAAACATAGATAATCCCTTGGTGGTGCTCACCTCGCTCTGGCCTCCATCGCTCGCTAACGCTTGCCCACTCGCATGCTCTGTGCAAGTGTTGCCCCTCCCATCTACCTCTCTCTCCCTTTTTACCCTTCACCCCTGTGCTCTCCTCCAACTCTATCCTTCTACATCGCCCCCCACCCCCAATGCCAGGTCTTGTCAAGCTGTCATTGGGGAAAGGTGTGAAGAGAAGATAGCAAAAAGGCATGTACACACACAAACGCATGACTACACATCGGCTTATGCAGGCTAGACTACGAGGCCTGCTTCACCTTAGGTGCATGTACACAGAGCTGTGATGTGGTGGTGGTCCTTAGCCTCGGCTTTGCTTTGCTCTGCCTCACCTGGCTGCCTGACTGAAGCTAAGCTGGTTTATCCAGGCTGCTGAAATCAGACTGTTGTCATGATGTCACGGGCAAAACATGAATACAAATCTTCCAAGTATAAATACAGCTGTACGAGTTATGTTCCTGATACTTAATTTTTTACATGGGACAATGCACATTAATGAAAATATAAAATGTAAATGTGCCATATTGTAGCCAAAACTACAAAAGTCCTACACCTGCAACATGAATCAAGTTTTACTGACCGAACTTATAGCTAATTTAAGGTTTAACTTACTCACACGGTGCAGAACCCAAGGAGGATACACAATACAACAGGGATATACAGTATAGTGCGAGCATTTTAGTCGCATTTAACCCTTTAATTAGCATTTTGCTCCTAAAATAAATTCATCCAAATTTGATCTAATTAGAGTAAAATTGTCACCCATTTGAAATAAACTTAAACCATGACAATAACCAAATGAACAAGTGATTGACGAGGAAGTGTCACTGATCACTCTGTGCGTGCTGAAAGCTGTTTGTGTCCCTCCCTCCTGCGCCATGCACAGAGAGGAGCGGGGCTGGAACCCCGAGCTCACACGCACAGGCTTCCAATATTGAAGGAACAGGGTCTTAGTTGGAGGAACTGGTCAGTAAAAGACAACGTTTTTTTCACCACCTTAAAACTTGACACAAACTGCACTGCGCTGTACAATAAATCTGCACTGTACAATAAATCAAGGATTGAAGTGACAAACTTGCCATCCAAACAATACCCCGTTTGTTGACAAGAACATACACCCATGGAAGCACATTCAATCTATTTATCAAGCAGATGTAACACAAACCAGTGAAAGATTCAAAAGAGCTGCCGTCAGAGTCGACTAACTGCCGCTGGTAGCCTGCTAAGATAACAAAAGAGCTCAAGCTAAAATGCTTGAGAGACTCAGAATGAGCTTGGACTCCCTGACGTCACACGTCACTAGGAAACAGGCACCGCCTTTTAAAAGCACTCAGACGCATGCAATGCGCTCATATATATACTTTTAATGAAACTTATCTCAACTGCGTTGCGCCAGATATTTGCAGTTTTTTTTAAATTACTTTACCTATTAATTAATTACATTTATTAAACAGTAATTCTGGTAGTAATTAAATTACTTTTGGGTAAAGTAACGAGTAACTATAATTAATTACTTTTTAAAAGTAATTTTCAGAACACACTGTCAGTTGGCAGAATGGTGTTCCTGGCTAACATCTTTGTGTGTACATCCTATAATAATGTTTACTTATAAAAACACCATTGTTTAAGGTCAATTATTTTCATGTTGTTGCTGACGTTTAAACATATCCTCTTTTGTGTTTTTGTTAGCTGAAGAATTCCATCCATCCATCTTCTACCGCAGGGGTGCTCATTACGTCGATCGCGAGCTACCGGTCGATCTCGGAGGGTGTGTCAGTCGATCACCAGCCAGGTATTAAAAAAATAGTCCTAAAAATGAGCGATCATAAATCTTCACTATGACGTCACTTTCGTCACTTGATTGACATTCACGGCACCCGAGGGTCTTCTGAGATGACGCTGGCTGCTGCCAGCTCATTAAAATTACCGACTGGAAGGCGAGAAACACTTTATTTCAACAGACTCTGGCGCCGTACCTGTCGTCAAAACTCCAAGACTGACTGCATTAGTTGCGCTAACAAAATAAGAGTTTCAGAAAGCTGGCGCGCACAAGCTAGCAAGCTAAATAAATAAATGATAAATGGGTTGTACTTGTATAGCGCTTTTCTACCTTCAAGGTACTCAAAGCGCTTTGACACTACTTCCACATTTACCCATTCACACACACATTCACACACTGATGGAGGGAGCTGCCATGCAAGGCGCTAACCAGCACCCATCAGGAGCAAGGGTGAAGTGTCTTGCTCAGGACACAACGGACATGACGAGGTTGGTACTAGGTGGGGATTGAACCAGGGACCTTCGGGTCGCGCACGGCCACTCTTCCACTGCGCCACGCCGTCTCGGAGTTTGCCGACAATGTATTTCTTGTAAAGTGTATACAAAGGAATATGGAAGCTGGACAAATAAGATGCCAAAAACCAACCACTTTCATGTGGTATTGGACAGAAAGGAGGACTTTTTTTCTCCTCCATTCGAAAATGTGGACGTATCAGCACCACTGTCTGATTCCAATCAATGCAAGTCATCAGAATCAGGTAATACACCAACTTATATTCTTGTCTTCATGAAAGAAATGAATCTATATGTGTTAAACATGCTTGTATTATCTTTAAACACCTGTAACTTATTAACAATATTAACTATATGTGTTAAACATGCTTGTATTATCTTTAAACACCTTTAACTTGTTAACAATATTAACTATATGTGTTAAACATGCTTGTATTATCATTAAACACCTTTAACTTGTTAACAATATTAACTATATGTGTTAAACATGCTTGTATTATCATTAAACACCTTTAACTTGTTAACAATATTAACTATATGTATTAAACATATTTGTATTATTAAACACCTTTAATGTTTTAACAATATTAACTATATGTGTTAAACATGTTTGTATTATCATTAAACACCTTTTATTTGTTAACAAAAACATATATTTCATAAATAAGTAAATATAAATGATATATATGAATGAGGTAGATCCCCACGACTTGATCAATTGAAAAGTAGATCGCCTGCAGAAAAAGTGTGAGCACCCCTGTTCTACCGCTTGTCCCTATCGGGGTTGCAGGGGGTGCTGGAGCCTATCTCAGCTGCATTCGGGCGGAAGGTGCGGTACACCCTGGACAAGTCGCCACGAATTGAGCATAGCTAAATGTTAAATTTTTTTTTTAAAGATTGGAGATTATTTGACTTTTCTTATATTATTTACAAGGCTTTTTCTCATCTCAAAACAGCTCTTGAAAGGGCAGTTTGCCACGTTTACACCGATGCCTAGAGGGTGCCAACTTTCTAATGTATTTTACACAGTATATCCCGCCCTCTCGCGGCTTCTCGTAGGTAATGACGTAATTACGTTCGTACGTAAGACATGCAAGCGCATTAGCTTTAGGGGCTGCAACTAACAACTAATTTGATAATCGATTAATCGATTAATAATCGGATAAAAGAGACAAACTCATTTCTATCCTTTCCAGTATTTTATTGGGGAAAAAACAGCATACTGGCACCATACTTATTTTGATTTTTGTTTCTCAGCTGTTTGTAAATGTTGCAGTTTATAAATAAAGGTTTATAAAAAAATAAAAAAGTAGCCTCTGCGCATGTGCATAGCACAGATCCAACGAATCGATGACTAAATTAATCGCAAACTATTTTTATGATCGATTTTAGCTTTAGCTTTAGGTGTTGTTAGCTAATAATAAAAATTTGGATAGCAAGCAATAGCTGCCATTAAATGTATATTCTATCATAACAACATGACAGCAAATTGTTTGATGCTTCTCCTGGACTGCTTTTTGTAGGTGTGCACGCACTCCCTGCGCGTACGTGTTGACGAGACAGGGTGAGTGACAGCCGTAAACACCAATCATTTTATTCGAGCCGGTAAAAAAATGTATTCCGTAGAAACTTTGTAATTGTGATACAGACAATTGTCATACAAATGTGTTTTATTAAACCATTATTGGTAACATAAGCTAGCCGGTGGTGTCGTTGCAAACAGCACGTTGGGATCCTATTATGCAAAACCTACTTTTCTTACTTGTTGGTACCTGTGTTTTGTTTTTGGGATACACATCAGTCTCGAAAATTTTAAATCAAGACATGGTGGAGATATTTAGTTACGTCAACGGATATTTCAATGTATGGGTTAGTTTACGGGCCAAACTATATTTTGATCCATATCTCCTAGCCCAGGGGTCGGCAACCTTTACCAGTCAAAGAGCCATTTTGACCAGTTTCACAAATTATAAAAAAAAACAATGGGAGCCGCAAACATTTTTTGAAATTTTAAATGAAAGAACACTGCATACAAAGTTTTTTTTTTGCTTTGTGCTATGTATAAACCAGGGGTCTCAGACACGCTGCCCACACCTTTATAAGGAATTTGAAAGCTGGTGCGTCACGTGGGTTTTAAATGAATGGCGAATGTCAGCGTCATGCGTGCCATGATGGTACAGCATATAGCGCCCACTACAACCAGCGTGCCTGATCAGTCACACGTTGTATGGGGCTTCCGCTTGCTCACGTAGGTGACAGCAAGGCATACTTGGTCAACAACCACACAGGTTACACTGACGGTGGCGGTATAAAAAAAACTTTAACACTCTTACTAATAATGCGCCACACTGTGAACCCACACCAAACAAGAATGACAAACACATTTCGGGAGAACATCTGCACCGTAACACAAACACAACAGAACAAATACCCAGAATGCCATGCAGCCCTAACTCTTCCGGGATACGTTATACACCCCCGCTACCAAACCCCGCCCACCTCAACCGACGCACAGAGAGGGGGTGGGGGGGGGGTTGATGTGTGAGGGAGCAGGGTTGGGGTGGGGGCGGAGTTTGGTGGTAGCAGGGGTGTATAATGTAGCCCGGAAGAGTTAGGTCTGCATGGGATTCTGGGTGTTTGTTCTGTTGTGTTTATGTTGTGTTAAGGTACAGATGTTCTCCCGAAATGTGTTTGTCATTCTTGTTTGGTTTTGGTTCAAAGTGTGGCGCATTATTAGTAAGAGTGTTAAAGTTGTTTTATATGGTCACCGTCAGTGTAACTTGTGTGGCTGTTGAGCAAGTATGCCTTGCTGTCACATACGTGTGCAAGCAGAAGATGTATATTGTATAACAAGTGTTGAACTGGCACGCTGTTAATACAGATTGTAGAGGACGCCAAACGTTAGTGATGGGTTGATGGGGCGTCATGAAGCGTTTCGACACATTGCAAAACTGTATTGATACTGTGTCGATACTGTGTCACTAAATACTGACATCTGCTGGACATAAAAAATCCCTACAGGCAACCTATGGACCGACTCAACTGACACTGATTTTATGACCTAGTACAGTGGTTCTCAACCTTTTTTCAGTGATGTACCCCCAGTGATTTTTTTTTAAATTCAAATACCCCCTAATCAGACCAAAGCATTTTTGGTAGAAAAAAAGAGATAAAGAAGTAAAATACAGCACTATGTCATCAGTTTTTGATTTATTAAATAGTATAACAGTGCAAAAAATTGCTCATTTGTAGTGGTCTTTCTTGAGCTATTTGGAAAAAAAGATAGGTTTTTATTTATATTTATAAAGGATTTTTGAATTGTTACTATTTTTAGAATATTTAAAAAAAATCTCACGTACCCCTTGGCATACCTTCAAGTACCCCCAGGGGTACGTGTACCCCCATTTGAGAACCACTGACCTAATATATACAATAATATAAACCAAGTCATTGTATTACATTTAGGATTATTTCATATCTTCATTTAAATAAAAATATAATTTTATATTTTTTAGAAACAGTCAATAAATAATGCGAACATGTATCATAACATGGAAATTTAAGAGAACGTGTTGTGAATGAGAATGCTTGTGGACTGGGAATTTTTTTTTATTCTATTTGTTTTACACATTTTTATTTTTTTAAAAAAAGAGTTTTTCCAACGTATTAAATTTTAGACGATTTCTCTTCTTAGTTATTATTTCTCCGGCTGTAGAAAAGACCCGCTCACTGGGCACAGAGGAGACGTCAGTGCGACACAGTTCGCGTATCGGTCACGTGACCGAAACAGCCCATGATCGGTCACGTGACTTTCTAAAAGCGGTACGCGCACCGACACAGGGTTTTGTTCTATGTGCTCGACGCATGCGCCGATGCATCGGTGTTGCCGGACCCATCACTACCAAACGTTGTACCATCATGGCACGCCCTTATTATAGCTGTAAGGGTGAAAATCGTTGAATATGAGTTTTCTGCGAGAGGCACTGAAATCCGGAAGTCTCAAATTGGGGGGTTCAGCAAGTAAGCTGCTGAGCCGCATCAGAGTGATCAAAGAGCCGCATGCGGCTCCGGAGCCGCGGGTTGCCGACCCCTGTCCTAGCCCTACACTCATGTTAGCGACAGTGCTAGCACAGTTTAGGGATGTTCTCTGTCTTTAATTGAGCATTACAGTAGGCCTTATGATGGCATTGTGTTTATATGTATGAGTGCACATGTGTACCTTGTTTGAGTGTTAATAATGAAACTGTGATATTTAAGACATTTCATTTTGCTCCAATTTTTTTTCTGTGCTACTATTTATTTTATTTTATTCAGGAGCATTGGTGCTTCTGGTAAAAAAACCTAAGCGTACAGCCCTGTACAGTCATGAAAAGATTTAGTACAAGAATTAAGTGAAACAGTAATAAAAAAGAAAACAATTCCTTACTTTTATGGTCTACGGTTGTGTGGTTGGCTTGCACCCTGGAAGAGGGTGAGAAAGGCTCATTGGGAAAAGGAAGTCTCAATAATGACACCAGTACGCCGCTTAGTTATCATTATCCATTTCAAAAGGAGCAGATCATGTCACAAGTTCAAAGACACCACCTTCCACACATACTGGGTGACATACGCACACGCTTCCGCAAACACATTCACAGATACACTTGTGCACACTTACACACATACAAATACACACGTGTATCACCTAAAACACATCACACAAAGCGTGACCTATTCTCATTATCATAACACTGTTTAAATTAATATTTTTCTCTTCTTTTTTTCTCAGTTCTCTTATAATGGAACTATTTGTCTTATTTATGTGTTGTTAAACTTGAGTTTATAGTTATGGTATCAACAGAGGTAAATATTAATATTCTTTGTAAATATTGTTGTTTCTACTAATACCATTATTATTATTAGAATTAGAGTCTAACAATGATTATTGTCAATACCAGGGTTTCCCTTTAATGCATTTGATTGTTGCAGTGTTCCACGACAAAATATTACACACCTTAAAAATGGGTTGGTTTTTTTAACATGAAAACTAAGTAAAGCAATATCATGTATTGTAGTATCCAGAAGAAGACACACAAAGTCTGACGCTCTTTTTAGCTTTTGTTGCGAATCTTATGCTAACAACGGGCCCAATTCCAATTGTCTCCGTGCTTCACTCTCAGACAGACAACACGTCCTCATCCTCCGCCAACACGATGTGTTCAAGACCACAGGAAAATTGAACATAACACAAGAACATACACTTTAACACCAGCAGGTAGTTATAGTATGAATGGATATATATAGTTTATTACTACACCAATACATCATCCCACTACCATCAGGGCGCAGGTACAGAACTATCAAATTCCGGAGGGCCCGCCTCGGGAAAAGCCTTATCCCTGCAGCTATAGCCGCCCTAAACAGCAGGCCCGGCCGACCTGTCTGACAAGCCTGTAAATGTGTTGGTCATGTATGATGTCTTTTTGTTATTTTTGTTCGTGATGTGTAATGTCTATTGTTTAAATGTATGGCAGTGACAATGAATTTCCCCAACTGGTACCAATAAATCTAAATCTAAATCTATTTGCACACTATTTACTAGTGGTGCACCGAAAATTTGGCCGCCAAAAAAAGACTTTGATTCACGGAACAAGGCTGCCGAAACTGGATTTTGTGATGGCCAAAGCAATACACACTTGGGTTGTCTGGAGCAGAGGCACCATGTCCGCCCTGTGGACATACTTTAATGCATACGAGATATACCCCCGAACAGCGATCTACAAAATATAAGATGACAGTGGCAGCTTTTAAGGAAATTAAGCTTTTGTTGAAGGGTGGACTATCAAAGTAAGATTTTCATTGTACGGCAAACTCTCTGTTTAACTGTGCATTTTTCGGAGTATAAGTCGCACCGGAGTATAAGTCGCACCTGCCGAAAATGCATAATAAAGAAGGAAAAAAAACATATATACTGTAAGTCGCACTGGAGTATAAGTCGCATTTTTTGGGGACATTTATATGATAAAACCCAACACCAAGAATAGACATTTGAAAGGCAATTTCAAATATAAATAAAGAATAGTGAACAACAGGCTGAATAAGTGTACGTTATATGAGGCATAAATAACCAACTGAGAAGGTGCCTGGTATGTTAACGTAACATATTATGGTAAGAGTCATTCAAATAACTATAACATATAGAACATGCTATACGTTTACCAAACAATCTGTCACTCCTAATCGCTAAATCCCATGAAATCTTATACGTCTAGTCTCGTACGTGAATGAGCTAAGTAATATTATTTGATATTAAACGGTAATGTGTTAATAATTTCACACATAAGTCGCTCCTGAGTATAAGTCGCACCCCCGGCCAAACTATGAAAAAAAACTGCGACTTATAGTCCGAAAAATACGGTAATTGATATGAAGTGGGAAAGAATAAGGACTAAATAGGCGTTGCTTCTTCCTACTCCTTTTTGGACATGTTGTAAAGAAACTTTTCCGAGTATACCATTTGTAAATGAGTGTGTCAGATAAATTGTGAAAGCAAGTTGCCTGAGAAAAAAGTGGGGTGGATCTCGCAAAACCGTTTTTCTAAACACAACCGTTAATTCCCTGCACATACAGTACATTCCACAATCAACAACCAGAAATCGTAAAAACAAACTTTGCAATACACATAATAACACCACCTGTCTGTGGCATGCATATATTGACAGATGAAGCACACACACCAACTGAAATAAACCGAAAGATAACTTTTAGTCAGAGTCCAATCACCCGGTTTGAATCACTGTCAGGTCTGCTGGCTTCCTCGATAGCCCGAGTGGGACAAGCTTGTGCGGAGAAGTAAATGAGGGAAGGGGGGTGTCGACCACATGGTCAGCCCATCCCGTTGCCCATCTGGGTCCTATATAGAAAACATGCGGAGGCCAAGGCCACCACATGCCCTCATGCATGATGCTCATTCACCCATGCAGTGCAATAAATACTGTGTTGCAGTAATTATCACTCAAAGTGCTAAACATTCCTTTCTTTTAAATGAACTGAGCTTTGTGAAAAACAAGCTTTCAATGCCTCCAGTGTAAAACCACACAGGACAGCATTATAATGTAAGAAGGGAGAAAAGACAGCAATGAATTCTTCAGATGAGAAGCATCAACATGATGCAAAATGGTGTAAAACAACAAGCGTGGCAGGTTAAGTCCAGCTAGAGATGTGGGTCAAAGGGTCAATTTAGCAAAACAAAACCACAGTGGGCATTAGGGGCAAAGATGCTCTAACAAATCAGATCATGGAGGAATTATAAGGATGTATGTTTGAGGGAGATAGCATCTCCAACTATCTTTTTGGCAGTACGTCCTTAAAAACAGCAGAGCACTCCTTTTCGGCTACTTTTTTCCCCAAATTTAGTAATAAATAGACAAAAGTCAAATGTTCACTGCAGGGGATGCTAGTTCTCAGCTATACACAAAATTGTAAAACTAGTGACTGGAGAAGTCCAGCACCCACTGTCCTTAGCTTTCTGAAAATGTGGCCCCCAAGCAAAAAAACTATTTACCGGTAGTTGAAAAGGCCTGCATAAGATGGCCCAACGACTGCCAGACCAAAGTGCATGAGTGAATTATCTTCCATCTACTTTGGGCATTAGAAAGCAGATATAATCAATTAAAATTGTATGCATTTACATGTCAAATAAGTGTACAAACGTACTCGTATTTGACATGTAAATACACACAATTGTATACGCACAATAGTTATTGTGTGTGTACTCACTGCACTTTTTTCCTCAATAGCAAACAATCATTAAAAACAAGAGCTGTCAGTATAAGCCAAACAAGACAACAGTGAGCAATCGGCGTAAACACAAGCAAACAGATCAAATTATTGAAGGGAGAAACATGAGATCAGGGATGTTCAATTTGTGGCCCTGGAATGACACCAGACTGGCCCACGAGTTCAGTTCAAAAAACTTGAAGACACTAACATCTTTTCAACAGACTCGTAAAAACAAGTTCTGTCACATACGAAATCTTTGACTTGTTTTTGGCGGTAGGTCCTTAAAAACAGCAGATATTATCTGGCTATTTTTTTCTGAATTTAGTAATGCTGACAAAATAAATAGACCGTAATTGTGATGGTAGAAGTCCGGCCAGACCGGACCTATGCTATCTGGAAATGTGGTACCCGAAACAATTTAGTTGAATAGACCTGCACTACATGATCCAAGTCGAGCTGCCAGGAAAACAACTATCTGCCATCTACTTGGGGCATTAGAAAGCACAATATAACCAACTAGAAATGTGTGTATTTACATGCCAAATATGAGTACAAAGTGCTCAATAGCAAACCATCAGTAAAAACAAAAGCTGTCAATCCAAGCCAAACATGACAACAGAGGGCAATCGGGGTAAACACAAGCAAAGAGATAAAATTATTAAAAGGGGTAATCACTAAATCAGGGAT
Organism: Nerophis lumbriciformis; assembly: GCF_033978685.3. Taxonomy (NCBI): domain Eukaryota; kingdom Metazoa; phylum Chordata; class Actinopteri; order Syngnathiformes; family Syngnathidae; genus Nerophis; species Nerophis lumbriciformis. Next base: position 11,219,827 of record NC_084557.2, on the reverse strand, counting down.
ATTCAACTGGCGGCCCGGAATGACACCGTTCAAAAAACTTGGAAGAGACTAACATCTTCTTAACAGATTCCTTAAAACACGAATAATGTTACATATAGAATTGTTGACTCATTTTTTGGCAATAGGTCCTTAAAACAGCAGAGGGGTCCTGGTATTATCCAGATATCTTTTTCCGAATTTGGTTATAAATAGACAAAAGTAAAATGTTTACTGCAGAGGATGCTGGTTCACAGCAATAAACAATATTTTAAAAATAGTGTCAGGGAAGTTCAGGACACCCTGTCCTTAGCCTTCTGGAATTGTGGCACCCAAGCAAAAAACTATTTGGTTGAATAGCCCTGCATTAGATGGCTCAAGACTTACCAGAAAAAAACAGTGCATGAGTGAACTATATTCCGTCCATTTTGGGCATTCCAAAGCACATTTAATCAATTACAATTGTTTGTATTTAAATGTAAAATATAAGTACAAAGTACTCATTAGCAAACAATCAGTAAAAACAAGAGGTGTCAATCTAAGCCAAACGTGACAACAGAGGGCAATTGGGGTCAACACAAGCAAACATTAAAATTATTAAAAGGGGGAATCGTTAGATTTGGGATATTTAACTAGCTGCCCAGGAATGACACCAGACCGACCTGTGAGTTCAGTTCAAAAACTTGGAAGAGATTAACATCTTTTCAGCAGATTCCTAAAAACTCTTAGAGTTCTGTCACATATACAGTAGGATATTTGACTTTTTTGGCAGTCTCCCAGCGGGTAGAAGACATTGTCACAACGTCGATTATAAATACATGTCCTTAAAAACTCACTTCAAAACATTGCAAAATAGTTGTATTTGTAAACGGAGACAACGTTGATGTCTATTGTTAGAACCATGTTTTTGGTTGGGAAATTGCCAAATTTCAATGGTCAAATCAACGTCGAAATCCGACAGATTAAATATAGTCAAAAAGCATGTTGTTCCAATGTTAAGTTTGTGTAGCTCAACATCAGGACCTAATTCAACAAGTTATCAGCGTTGTTTCAATGTCTTGTGCCTGCTGGGAGAGGTCCTTCAAGACAGTAGAGCGCTCCTGTTATTATCCGGCTGTTTGGGGGTTTTGTTTCAGAATTTAGTAACACTGACAAAATAAATAGACTAAAATTGTAACAGTCCTTAGCCTTCTGGAAATGTGGCACCCAAGCAAAAAACTATTTGGTTGAATAGCCCTGCATTAGATGGCTCAAGACTTACCAGAAAAAAACAGTGCATGAGTGAACTATATTCCGTCCACTTTGGGCATTCCAAAGCACATTTAATCAATTACAATTGTTTGTATTTAAATGTAAAATATAAGTGCAAAGTACTCATTAGCAAACAATCAGTAAAAACAAGAGGTGTCAATCTAAGCCAAACATGACAATAGAGGGCAATTGGGGTGAACACAAGCAAACATTAAAATTATTAATAGGGGGAATCGTTAGATTTGGGATATTCAAATAGCGGCCCAGGAATGACACCAGACCGACCTGTGAGTTCAGTTCAAAAACTTGGAAGAGACTAATAGCAGATTACTAAAAACTCTAGAATTCTGTTACAGTAGGATCTTTGAGTTTTTTGGCAGTCTCCCAGCAGGCACAAGACATTGATGCAACGTTGATTATACATGTCCTTTACAACTGACTTCAAAACAACACTGCAAAATAGCTGTATTTGTAAACGGAGACAACAATGTCTAATGTTAAATCCATGTTTTTGGTTGGGAAATTACCAAATTTCAATGGTCAAATCAACGTCGAAATCCGACATTGATTAAACAGTGAAAAAGCATGTTGTTCCAATGTTAAGTTTGTGTAGCTCAACATCAGGACCTAATTCAACAAGTTATCAGTGTTGTTTCAATGTCTTGTGCCTGCTGGGAGAGGTCCTTCAAGACAGCAGAGCGCCCCTGTTATTATCCGACTGTTTTGGGGTTTTGTTTCAGAATTTAGTAACACTGACAAAATAAATAGACCAAAATTGTAACATTTCCTTCTGGAAATGTGGCACCCAAGCAAAAAACTATTTGGTTGAATAGCCCTGCATTAGATGGCTCAAGACTTACCAGAAAAAACAGTGCATGAGTAAGCTATATTCCGTCCACTTTGGGCATTCAAAAGCACATTTAATCAATTACAATTGTTTGTATTTAAATGTAAAATATAAGTACAAAGTGCTCATTAGCAAACAATCAGTAAAAACAAGAGGTGTCAATCTAAGCCAAACGTGACAACAGAGGGCAATTGGGGTGAACACAAGCAAACATTAAAATGATTAATAGGGGGAATCGTTAGATTTCGGATATTTAACTCGCGGCCCTGGAATGACACCAGACCGACCTGTGAGTTCAGTTCAAAAACTTGGAAGAGACTAACAGCAGATTACTAAAAACTCTAGAGTTCTGTTACAGTAGGATCTTTGACTTTTTTGGCAGTCTCCCAGCAGGCACAAGACATTGATGCAACGTTGATTATACATGTCCTTTACAACTGACTTCAAAACAACACTGCAAAATAGCTGTATTTGTAAACGGAGACAACGATGTCTAATGTTAGATCCATGTTTTTGGTTGGGAAATTACCAAATTTCAATGGTCAAATCAACGTCGAAATCCGACATTGATTAAACATCGTCAAAAAGCATGTTGTTCCAATGTTAAGTTTGAGTAGCTCAACATCAGGACCTAATTCAACAAGTTATCAGTGTTGTTTCAATGTCTTGTGCCTGCTGGGAGAGGTCCTTCAAGACAGCAGAGCGCTCCTGTTATTATCCGACTGTTTGGGGGTTTTGTTTCAGAATTTAGTAACACTGACAAAATAAATAGACAAAAATTGTAACATTTCCTTCTGGAAATGTGGCACCCAAGCAAAAAACTATTTGGTTGAATAGCCCTGCATTAGATGGCTCAAGACTTACCAGAAAAAAACAGTGCATGAGTGAACTATATTCCGTCCACTTTGGGCATTCCAAAGCACATTTAATCAATTACAATTGTTTGTATTTAAATGTAAAATATAAGTACAAAGTGCTCATTAGCAAACAATCAGCAAAAACAAGAGGAATCAATCTAAGCCAAACGTGACAATAGAGGGCAATTGGGGTGAACACAAGCAAACATTAAAATTATTAAAAGGGGGAATCGTTAGATTTGGGATATTTAACTAGCTGCCCAGGAATGACACCAGACCGACCTGTGCGTTCAGTTCAAAAACTTGGAAGAGACTAACATCTTTTCAGCAGATTCCTAAAAACTCTATAGAGTTCTGTCACATATACAGTATGATCTTTGACTTTTTTGGCAGTCTCCCAGCGGGTAGAAGACATTGTCCCAACGTCGATTATAAATACATGTCCTTAAAAACTCACTTCAAAACATTGCAAAATAGTTGTATTTGTAAACAGAGACAACAATGTCTAATGTTAGATCCATGTTTTTGGTTGGGAAATTACCAAATTTCAATGGTCAAATCAACGTCGAAATCCGACAGATTAAACATAGTCAAAAAGCATGTTGTTCCAATGTTAAGTTTGAGTAGCTCAACATCAGGACCTAATTCAACAAGTTATCAGTGTTGTTTCAATGTCTTGTGCCTGCTGGGAGAGGTTCTTCAAGACAGCAGAGCGCTCCTGTTATTATCCGGCTGTTTTGGTTTTTTTTCCAGAGTTTAGTAACACTGACAAAATAAATAGACCAAAATTGTAACAGTCCTTAGCCTTCTGGAAATGTGGCACCCAAGCAAAAAACTATTTGGTTGAATAGCCCTGCGTTAGATGGCTCAAGACTTACCAGAAAAAAACAGTGCATGAGTGAACTATATTCCGTCTACTTTGGGCATTCCAAAGCACATTTAATCAATTACAATTGTTTGTATTTAAATGTAAAATATAAGTACAAAGTGCTCATTAGCAAACAATCAGTAAAAACAAGAGGTGTCAATCTAAGCCAAACGTGACAACAGAGGGCAATTGGGGTGAACACAAGCAAACATTAAAATTATTAATAGGGGGAATCGTTAGATTTGGGATATTCAAATAGCGGCCCAGGAATGACACCAGACCGACCTGTGCGTTCAGTTCAAAAACTTGGAAGAGACTAACATCTTTTCAGCAGATTCCTAAAAACTCTATAGAGTTCTGTCACATATACAGTAGGATCTTTGACTTTTTTTGGCAGTCTCCCAGCGGGTAGAAGACATTGTCACAACGTCGATTATAAATACATGTCCTTAAAAACTCACTTCAAAACATTGCAAAATAGTTGTATTTGTAAACAGAGACAACAATGTCTAATGTTAGATCCATGTTTTTGGTTGGGAAATTACCAAATTTCAATGGTCAAATCAACGTCGAAATCTGACATTGATTACACATAGTCAAAAAGCATGTTGTTCCAATGTTAAGTTTGAGTAGCTCAACATCAGGACCTAATTCAACAAGTTATCAGTGTTGTTTCAATGTCTTGTGCCTGCTGGGAGAGGTCCTTCAAGACAGCAGAGCGCTCCTGTTATTATCCGACTGTTTGGGGGTTTTGTTTCAGAATTTAGTAACACTGACAAAATAAATAGACAAAAATTGTAACATTTCCTTCTGGAAATGTGGCACCCAAGCAAAAAACTATTTGGTTGAATAGCCCTGCATTAGATGGCTCAAGACCTAACAAAAAAACCAGTGCATGAGTGAACTATATTCCGTCCACTTTGGGCATTCCAAAGCACAATTAGTCAATTACAATTGTTTGTATTTAAATGTAAAATATAAGTACAAAGTGCTCATGAGCAAACAATCAGTAAAAACAAGAGGTGTCAATCTAAGCCAAACGTGACAATAGAGGGCAATTGGGGTGAACACAAGCAAACATTAAAATTATTAAAAGGGGGAATCGTTAGATTTGGGATATTTAACTAGCTGCCCAGGAATGACACCAGACCGACCTGTGCGTTCAGTTCAAAAACTTGGAAGAGACTAACATCTTTTCAGCAGATTCCTAAAAACTCTATAGAGTTCTGTCACATATACAGTATGATCTTTGACTTTTTTGGCAGTCTCCCAGCGGGTAGAAGACATTGTCACAACGCCGATTATAAATACATGTCCTTAAAAACTCACTTCAAAACATTGCAAAATAGTTGTATTTGTAAACGGAGACAACGTTGATGTCTATTGTTAGAACCATGTTTTTGGTTGGGAAATGACCAAATTCCAATGGTCAAATCAACGTCGAAATCTGACATTGATTAAACATCGTCAAAAAGCATGTTGTTCCAATGTTAAGTTTGTGTAGCTCAACATCAGGACCTAATTCAACAAGTTATCAGTGTTGTTTCAATGTCTTGTGCCTGCTGGGAGAGGTCCTTCAAGACAGCAGAGCGCTCCTGTTATTATCCGGCTGTTTTGGTTTTTTTTTCAGAGTTTAGTAACACTGACAAAATAAATAGACCAAAATTGTAACAGTCCTTAGCCTTCTGGAAATGTGGCACCCAAGCAAAAAACTATTTGGTTGAATAGCCCTGCATTAGATGGCTCAAGACTTACCAGAAAAAAACAGTGCATGAGTGAACTATATTCCGTCCACTTTGGGCATTCCAAAGCACATTTAATCAATTACAATTGTTTGTATTTAAATGTAAAATATAAGTACAAAGTGCTCATTAGCAAACAATCAGTAAAAACAAGAGGAATCAATCTAAGCCAAACGTGACAACAGAGGGCAATTGGGGTGAACACAAGCAAACATTAAAATGATTAATAGGGGGAATAGTTAGATTTGGGATATTTAACTTGCGGCCCAGGAATGACACCAGACCGACCTGTGAGTTCAGTTCAAAAACTTGGAAGAGACTAACAGCAGATTACTAAAAACTCTAGAGTTCTGTTACAGTAGGATCTTTGACTTTTTTGTCAGTCTCCCAGCAGGCACAAGACATTGATGCAACGTTGATTATACATGTCCTTTACAACTGACTTCAAAACAACATTGCAAAATAGCTGTATTTGTAAACGGAGACAACGACGTCTAGTGTTAGATCCATGTTTTTGGTTGAGAAATTACCAAATTCCAATGGTCAAATCAACGTCGAAATCCGACATTGATTAAACATCGTCAAAAAGCATGTTGTTCCAATGTTAAGTTTGTGTAGCTCAACATCAGGACCTAATTCAACAAGTTATCAGCGTTGTTTCAATGTCTTGCGCCTGCTGGGAGAGGTCCTTCAAGACAGCAGAGCGCTCCTGTTATTATCCGGGTGTTTGGGGGTTTTGTTTCAGAATTTAGTAACACTGACAAAATAAATATACCACAATTGTGACGGTCCTTAGCCTTCTGGAAATGTGGCACCCAAGCAAAAAACTATTTGGTTGAATAGCCCTGCATTAGATGGCTCAAGACTCACCAGAAAAAAAACAGTGCATGAGTGAACTATATTCCGTCCACTTTGGGCATTCCAAAGCACATTTAATCAATTACAATTGTTTGTATTTAAATGTAAAATATAAGTACAAAGTGCTCATTAGCAAACAATCAGTAAAAACAAGAGGTGTCAATCTAAGCCAAACGTGACAACAGAGGGCAATTGGGGTGAACACAAGCAAACATTAAAATTATTAATAGGGGGAATCGTTAGATTTGGGATATTCAAATAGCGGCCCAGGAATGACACCAGACCGACCTGTGCGTTCAGTTCAAAAACTTGGAAGAGACTAACATCTTTTCAGCAGATTCCTAAAAACTCTATAGAGTTCTGTCACATATACAGTATGATCTTTGACTTTTTTGGCAGTCTCCCAGCGGGTAGAAGACATTGTCACAACGCCGATTATAAATACATGTCCTTAAAAACTCACTTCAAAACATTGCAAAATAGTTGTATTTGTAAACGGAGACAACGTTGATGTCTATTGTTAGAACCATGTTTTTGGTTGGGAAATGACCAAATTCCAATGGTCAAATCAACGTCGAAATCTGACATTGATTAAACATCGTCAAAAAGCATGTTGTTCCAATGTTAAGTTTGTGTAGCTCAACATCAGGACCTAATTCAACAAGTTATCAGCGTTGCTTCAATGTCTTGTGCCTGCTGGGAGAGGTACTTCAAGACAGCAGAGCGCTCCTGTTATTATCCGGCTGTTTTTTTGACAACAGAGGGCAATTGGGGTGAACACAAGCAAACATTAAAATTATTAATAGGGGGAATCGTTAGATTTGGGATATTCAACTAGCGGCCCAGGAATGACACCAGACCGACCTGTGCGTTCAGTTCAAAAACTTGGAAGAGACTAACATCTTTTCAGCAGATTCCTAAAAACTTTATAGAGTTCTGTCACATATACAGTAGGATCTTTGACTTTTTTTGGCAGTCTCCCAGCGGGTAGAAGACATTGTTACGTTGATTATAAATACATGTCCTTAAAAACTCACTTCAAAACATTGCAAAATAGTTGTATTTGTAAACGGAGACAACGTTGATGTCTAATGTTAGATCCATGTTTTTGGTTGGGAAAATACCAAATTTCAATGGTCAAATCAACGTCAAAACCCGACATTGATTAAACATAGTCAAAAAGCATGTTGTTCCAATGTTAAGTTTGAGTAGCTCAACATCAGGACCTAATTCAACAAGTTATCAGTGTTGTTTCAATGTCTTGTGCCTGCTGGGAGAGGTCCTTCAAGACAGCAGAGCGCTCCTGTTATTATCCGGCTGTTTTTTTTTTTTTTTCAGAGTTTAGTAACACTGACAAAATAAATAGACAAAAATTGTAACATTTCCTTCTGGAAATGTGGCACCCAAGCAAAAAACTATTTGGTTGAATAGCCCTGCATTAGATGGCTCAAGACCTAACAAAAAAAACAGTGCATGAGTGAACTGTATTCCGTCCACTTTGGGCATTCCAAAGCACATTTAATCAATTGTTTGTATTTAAATGTAAAATATGAGTACAAAGTGCTCAATAGCAAACAATCAGTAAAAACAAGAGGAATCAATCTAAGCCAAACGTGACAACAGAGGGCAATTGGGGTGAACACAAGCAAACATTAAAATTATTAATAGGGGGAATCGTTAGATTTGGGATATTCAAATAGCGGCCCAGGAATGACACCAGACCGACCTGTGCGTTCAGTTCAAAAACTTGGAAGAGACTAACATCTTTTCAGCAGATTCCTAAAAACACTATAGAGTTCTGTCACATATACAGTAAGATCTTTGACTTTTTTGGCAGTCTCCCAGCGGGTAGAAGACATTGTTACGTTGATTATAAATACATGTCCTTAAAAACTCACTTCAAAACATTGCAAAATAGTTGTATTTGTAAATGGAGACAACGTTGATGTCTATTGTTAGAACCATGTTTTTGGTTGGGAAATTACCAAATTTCAATGGTCAAATCAACGTCGAAATCAGACAGATTAAACAAAGTCAAAAAGCATGTTGTTCCAATGTTAAGTTTGAGTAGCTCAACATCAGGACCTAATTCAACAAGTTATCAGTGTTGTTTCAATGTCTTGTGCCTGCTGGGAGAGGTTCTTCAAGACAGCAGAGCGCTCCTGTTATTATCCGGCTGTTTTTTTGACAACAGAGGGCAATTGGGGTGAACACAAGCAAACATTAAAATTATTAATAGGGGGAATCGTTAGATTTGGGATATTCAAATAGCGGCCCAGGAATGACACCAGACCGACCTGTGCGTTCAGTTCAAAAACTTGGAAGAGACTAACATCTTTTCAGCAGATTCCTAAAAACTTTATAGAGTTCTGTCACATATACAGTAGGATCTTTGACTTTTTTTGGCAGTCTCCCAGCGGGTAGAAGACATTGTTACGTCGATTATAAATACATGTCCTTAAAAACTCACTTCAAAACATTGCAAAATAGTTGTATTTGCAAACGGAGACAACGTTGATGTCTATTGTTAGAACCATGTTTTTGGTTGGGAAATGACCAAATTCCAATGGTCAAATCAACGTCGAAATCTGACATTGATTAAACATCGTCAAAAAGCATGTTGTTCCAATGTTAAGTTTGTGTAGCTCAACATCAGGACCTAATTCAACAAGTTATCAGCGATGTTTCAATGTCTTGTGCCTGCTGGGAGAGGTACTTCAAGACAGCAGAGCGCTCCTGTTATTATCCGGCTGTTTTTTTGACAACAGAGGGCAATTGGGGTGAACACAAGCAAACATTAAAATTATTAATAGGGGGAATCGTTAGATTTGGGATATTCAAATAGCGGCCCAGGAATGACACCAGACCGACCTGTGCGTTCAGTTCAAAAACTTGGAAGAGACTAACATCTTTTCAGCAGATTCCTAAAAACTCTATAGAGTTCTGTCACATATACAGTAGGATCTTTGACTTTTTTTGGCAGTCTCCCAGCGGGTAGAAGACATTATCACAACGTCGATTATAAATACATGTCCTTAAAAACTCACTTCAAAACATTGCAAAATAGTTGTATTTGTAAACAGAGACAACAATGTCTAATGTTAGATCCATGTTTTTGGTTGGGAAATTACCAAATTTCAATGGTCAAATCAACGTCGAAATCCGACATTGATTAAACATAGTCAAAAAGCATGTTGTTCCAATGTTAAGTTTGAGTAGCTCAACATCAGGACCTAATTCAACAAGTTATCAGCATTGTTTCAATGTCTTGTGCCTGCTGGGAGAGGTCCTTCAAGACAGCAGAGCGCTCCTGTTATTATCCGGCTGTTTTGGTTTTTTTTCCCAGAATTTAGTATCACTGACAAAATAAATATACCACAATTGTAACGGTCCTTAGCTTTCCCAAAACAATTCAGCTAAATAGACCTGCATTAGATGATCCGAGCTTCCTATCTTCCCTGTACTTTGGGGCATTGGTAAGCACATTTAACCAATTATAATTGTCAAATACAAGTGAAAAGGGACTTAAATCGATCAAATGAGATTAGATGGTCCAAGAGCTGTCAGGAAAGCAATGTTCAAGTTGGGACATTCAAATTTAGTGGTGGAATCAATCCGAATTGAGGCACTCTTGGCATATTTCGCTGTTAGTAGAAGGTGTTCCACCGCCAACAATAAGTGAGACAACACGCGAAAGTGCCGTAAAAAGACCGTTTTCTTACCTTTAACGGAGCGAGGTTTGGCTTGTTTCCGCCTGGACATCTCTGCCGTTGCTGTATTTTATTCGAGTGTTTTTGTTCCGCTCCGTGTTTTCAGCCGAGCATGCAGGCGGACACAGGCGGGCACAGGCGGGTTAATGCCCTCCTCCTCCTCCACTTGGCCGCCGCTTCTTCGCCTCTTCTCGCCTGTTGCAATGCGGCACCTCCACGCACTGGAGTCGGGGGTAAAAAAAAAAGGAAAAAAAAGGGAAAAAAGGTGGGTAAAAAAAAAAAAAAAAACCACACCGTGGATATACAACCTGTAGGATAAACAACTTGTGGTCGTCTCGGCTAAAAGTCACCCAGGAAATGTCCGAGGGGACAGTCCAGGTGTGTGAGTGTGTGTTCGGTGTCCGTCCGTTCAGTGCTAGTGGAGACCGGGCGGACACGGCGCGTCTCCACCCCCCACAATTTGACCCGCTTCGCTTGTGTTATTATTCCCCAAAGCCCCTCGCCTGTCCCGTGGTGTGAATAAGAGGCAAATATTTGGAGCAGCCTAACCCTCCGCTAGCCTCTGTCTCCCTGCTTTTTCTTTGTCCTGACTCTGGCTACCAGTCTCCCTCCTCCTCTGCCTGCCTCTGCTGGCGGGGCTGCGGTGCAGACACACATAATAAAAAGCCAAGGCAGGCAGTGCTTGGCTGGAAATGTAGCCGCGTCCCAGCAGGGGGATGTGAGAGAAGGGTCCCGGCGGGGGAGCGCTCTGATCCCGCAGGGAGCAGCTCGGCACAGCCCGGGTTGGCTGAGGCGGAGAAGCAAGGCAGGGCTTGACGGACGAGGGGGGGGGACAGGGGGCGGGCGGAAGTACAGAGAGAGCGGGCGGGGGATAGTTAGGCAACAGCGCCAAGCAGTGGCCGGCTGGTGTAACTACAGCAGGGACTGTTATTTTAATTTAAATATTTTTTTTTTGTCCTGTCCAGCTTCTCAGACAAATCATACAGGTAAAAGCCAGTAAATTAGAATATTTTGAAAAACTTGATTTATTTCAGTAATTGCATTCAAAAGGTCAGCAGCAGGAAGCATGAAGTGCTCTAAAACTTGCTGGTAGACGGCTGCGTTGACCCTGGATCTCAGGAAACAGAGTGGACCGACACCAGCAGATGACATGGCACCCCAAACCATCACCCAACCATGCAAATTTTGCATTTCCTTTGGAAATCGAGGTCCCAGAGTCTGGAGGAAGACAGGAGAGGCACAGGATCCACGTTGCCTGAAGTCTAGTGTAAAGTTTCCACCATCAGTGATGGTTTGGGGTGCCATGTCATCTGCTGGTGTCGGTCCACTCTGTTTCCTGAGATCCAGGGTCAACGCAGCCGTCTACCAGCAAGTTTTAGAGCACTTCATGCTTCCTGCTGCTGACCTGCTCTATGGAGATGGAGATTTCAAGTTCCAACAGGACTTGGCGCCTGCACACAGCGCAAAATCTACCCGTGCCTGGTTTACGGACCATGGTATTTCTGTTCTAAATTGGCCCGCCAACTCCCCTGACCTTAGCCCCATAGAAAATCTGTGGGGTATTGTGAAAAGGAAGATGCAGAATGCCAGACCCAAAAACGCAGAAGAGTTGAAGGCCACTATCAGAGCAACCTGGGCTCTCATAACACCTGAGCAGTGCCAGAAACTCATCGACTCCATGCCACGCCGCATTAACGCAGTAATTGAGGCAAAAGGAGCTCCAACCAAGTATTGAGTATTGTACATGCTCATATTCTTCATTTTCATACTTTTCAGTTGGCCAACATTTCTAAAAATCCCTTTTTTGTATTAGCCTTAAGTAATATTCTAATTTTGTGACACACGGAATTTTGGATTTTCATTTGTTGCCACTTCAAATCATCAAAATTAAATGAAATAAACATTTGAATGCATCAGTCTGTGTGCAATGAATAAATATAATGTACAAGTTACACCTTTTGAATGCAATTACTGAAATAAATCAAGTTTTTCAAAATATTCTAATTTACTGGCTTTTACCTGTATAGTTGATGCAGATGCCCATATCGGCTGTACAAATTTACTTTACAAAAGAGAAGTGTGGGATACTTCTCTTGTTGCCTTATTTGTATTTGACTTTATTAAATGGATATATATTATTATTTGGTGCAGCGGGAGAGGACAGAATGGGGGGGGGGAAGAAAGACAGAGAGGGAAATTGTGGGGACAAGAGGGGGATAAGACAGATGGACAACAACAACAGCAAACATCCATCCATCCATCTTCTTCCGCTTATCCGAGGTCGGGTCGCGGGGGCAGCAGCCTAAGCAGGGAAGCCCAGACTTCCCTCTCCCCAGCCACTTCGTCCAGCTCTTCCTGTGGGACCCCGAGGCGTTCCCAGGCCAGCCGGAAGACATAGTCTTCCCAACGTGTCCTGGGTCTTCCCCGCGGCCTCCTACCGGTCGGACGTGCCCTAAACACCTCCCTAGGGAGGCGTTCGGGTGGCATCCTGACCAGATGCCCGAACCACCTCATCTGGCTCCTCTCGATGTGGAGGAGCAGCGGCTTTACTTTGAGCTCCTCCCGGATGGCAGAGCTTCTCACCCTATCTCTAAGGGAGAGCCCCGCCACCCGGCGGAGGAAACTCATTTCGGCCGCTTGTACCCGTGATCTTGTCCTTTCGGTCATAACCCAAAGCTCATGACCATAGGTGAGGATGGGAACGTAGATCGACCGGTAAATTGAGAGCTTTGTCTTCCGGCTCAGCTCCTTCTTCACCACAACGGATCGATACAGCGTCCACATTACTGAAGACGCCGCACCGATCCGCCTGTCGATCTCACGATCCACTCTTCCCTCACTCGTGAACAAGACTCCGAGGTACTTGAACTCCTCCACTTGGGGCAAGATCTCCTCCCCAATGGCACTCCACCCTTTTCCGGGCGAGAACCATGGACTCGGACTTGGAGGTGCTGATTCTCATCCCAGTCGCTTCACACTCATCTGCGAACCGATCCAGTGAGAGCAAACAAAACAATAATAATAACAACAACCTTATTTATATTATTCACATGCATAATGCTATTTGCCAGGGGCGTCACTAGCTTTTAAGGACAGGGGGGGCTTAGCCCCCAGGAGATGCACAGGATGCGAGCGAACGTTACGCACAAGCACAAAACTTCACAAACGGCTAACAAAGACTTAGAAATTAGTCATTGTTATTATTTTTTTTTTTTTTTTAAATGCACGGGACGAAATGAAATGCTCCCCGGGACGATGGCTTTTAACCATTTTTTTTCTTTTTCTTTTTATGTATTTATTTATTTTACATTTTATATTAAATGTCTTGGTTTTTCCTCCCTTTGAAAACCCTATGAAATGTTTAACAAGCCATCCTATAATAATACAACAGCTATTAATGTAACAATACAATAAAACAAATATATTTAATGATGTTTTTTTCATTATTTTAACAATAGGCTAATATACATTACTTTATTTAGATTCTACAAGAAACACAAAACTTAAAAACTAAATTATTTACAATTGTACACACAAGGATTCGTGCAGCTCCACTCATTGTAAAGGAAGATAATGTGCTTCGTACACTTGCAGGACCGCAAGCAAGGTCGCAGAGAAAATGCGGACTGGAATTTGAGTGATGTGGGCATTTTCTATATGAACAAGTGGAATGGATTGGATACCGACGCACTAAAGGGGCTCTCTACCTTACGCTACGAAGTGAGGGGAAACTGAGTGAATAATAACAGGTTATATGATTATTTATTTAAACTCATATTCGGGCCACTTTTTAATGAATATGTCGGCATGTATTTGTAAAAAAAAACAAAAAAAAACACCAAATTATTTATGGGGGCTTAAGAATATTTTAGGGGGGCTTGAGCCCCCCTAAAATAGGCCTAACAACGCCAATGCTATTTGCACTGCTGTTGTTGCACCTGATGTTTTTTTTGTTGCTGTTTTTGTACCAGAAGGAGCTGGATTTCCCCCACGGATCAATAAAGTACTTTCTATTCTATTCTATTTTATTTGAACAACAATAGAACAACATCATTAAATAGGATACGTACAAATATGACGGTAAAAGTGAAATAAATAATAATACAGAAATGACAATGTGCATTATTACACTACAAATGGAGCAATACAAATACCAATAGAAATAGTACTATTGGTAATGAATAGTAACAATAATTGACCTCTATCAACAATACAGTTGTTCAAATGCAACAATACATATATGTAATGATAACTAGAGATACAAAAGAAAGACAAGCAGACTATATTAACCTTGTAGATTGTTATAGTAACAATCGGTTAAGCTTTGTCGGTGTGCCATGTGTTATACCCAGTTTACCCTAGGGCAACAACTTTAATATGTTTGATGAAACGTGATTAGTGTACGTATGTATATTTACTTGTATATGTTCAGTATGTGTATTTGTATGTTTGTACAGTGAATGTTTATGTACAGTATGCGTATATGTATGTTGTACAGTGAATGTCAGTGACGTGCGGTGAGGTTCATGACTGGTGAGGCACTGACTTCATCACAGTCAGATTTACAAACATATGAACCCTAAAGAGTATCTTATTCACCATTTGATTGGCAGCAGTTAACTAGTTATGTTTAAAAGCTCATACCAGCATTCTTCCCTGCTTGGCACTCAGCATCAAGGGTTGGAATTGGGGGTTAAATCACCAACAATTATTCCCGGGCACGGCGCCGCTGCTGCCCACTGCTCCCCTCACATCCCAGGGGGTGATCAAGGTGATGGGTCAAATGCAGAGGACACATTTCACCACACCTAGTGTGTGTGTGACAATCATTGGTACTTAACTTAACTTTACACATACAAACTGTAGCACACAAAAAAGCACATTTTATAAAAAAAAACGTTATGGTCTTACCTTTACTTTACGGGAACAGTGGTGTTGGTGTTGGAGGAGTTGTGAATGAATGAAATATGAAATCCGTGCTGCAGTCTGCAGGTGTACCTAATGTTGTGTCCCTGCAGTCGTTCACGGCTCCTCCGGCGCGAGCAATGTTGTTTTTGCACTTTTTGGCTTCTTGTTAAGTGACTTTTTTTGGGTGGATTCAGTCTTGCACGTGGAGGGTTTGGGTGTGGGCTTTGGTTGGTGTGGCGCTCCCGTCGGGGGGTGCAGTCTGCGGCGAAGGTGCCTTAACCGGCACCAGGAGGCGGGGTTACGCGAGCCTCAGCCAGTGCGTCTTCGCAGCAGTTTTATGATCGCTCAGCACAAGAAATACGTTACACACATACAGTTGTTGACAAAATACACTGTACATTACATACCTCGGCTAACTAAACTATGGAAATGTATAATATAATTCATATAGCAATACGGTCTCACTGCACAGCAGGCCAGCAGTTAGCCGAGTCCGCAATCCATGGTGAGGCACAATTGAGTGACGTGCCTCAACTGGCTGCTGATCACCGCACCGTCTCTTCTCAGTATTTGAACGGCAAATGTGAAAATTCAGCGATTTTGAATAAAAAATAATCTAAAACTGGTGAAGTTAAATGGAAAATAACTTTATAGTATAATCACTGGATATATATAACAATTTAATTTTTTTTTTTTCTTTTTACATTTTTTTTCTTTCCATGATGGCAGGTGAGGCCCCGCCTCACCTGCCTCTAGTGACCGCACGTCACTGGTGAATGTATATGTACAGTATGTGTATATGTATGTTTGTACAATGAATGTGTATGTACGAATTTTGAGTGTGTAGGTATGTACTGTATTTGTGTATGTATGTGGGAGCGTAGGTACCTATGTGTGTATATAATAACAGCAGGGATTGTTATTAAAGGGAAAACATTTGGAGGAGGATCCGACTTGAAGGATTACTGTGCAAAGTGCAGCTTCTAAAAAATAAAAAGTACAAAAAGACAGACACATCAAAACAGCAAAAAGGTTTAGTATGAAAGAGGCATGGGCGATATGGTCTAAAAAACATAGATTAAGGTTTTTTTTCCCAAGTTTTTTAAATAGTGATTGTATGTGTAAGTCAGGGGTCGGCAACCCAAAACGCTGAAAGAGCTATACTGGACCAAAAATATAAAAACTAAATCTGTCCGGAGCCGCAAAACATTAAAAGCCGTATATACAGTCATGGTCAAAAGTTTACATACACTTGTAAAGAACATAATGTCATGGCTGTCTTGAGTTTCCAATCATTTCTACAAATCTTATTTTTTTGTGATGGAGTGATTGGAGCACATACTTGTTGGTCACAAAAAACATTCAAAAAGTTTGGTTCTTTTATGAATTTATTATGGGTCTACTGAAAATGTGGGTCAAAAGTATACATACAGCAATGTTAATATTTGCTTACATGTCCCTTGGCAAGTTTCACTGCAATAAGGCGCTTTTGGTAGCCATCCACAAGCTTCTGCTTGAATTTTTGACCACTCCTCTTGACAAAATTGGTGCAGTTCAGCTAAATGTGTTGGTTTTCTGACATGGACTTGTTTCTTCAGCATTGTCCACACGTTTAAGTCAGGACTTTGGGAAGGCCATTCTAAAACCTTCATTCTAGCCTGATTTAGCCATTCCTTTACCACTTTTGACGAGTGTTTGGGGTCAAATCCCAACTGCGCCCAAGACCCAACCTCCGGGCTGATGATTTTAGGTTGTCCTGAAGAATTTGGAGGTAATCCTCCTTTTTCATTGTCCCATTTACTCTCTGTAAAGCACCAGTTCCATTGGCAGCAAAACAGGCCCAGAGCATAATACTACCACCACCATGCTTGACGGTAGACATGGTGTTCCTGGGATTAAAGGCCTCACCTTTTCTCCTCCAAACATATTGCTGGGTATTGTGGCCAAACAGCTCAATTTTTGTTTCATCTGACCACAGAACTTTCCTCCAGAAGGTCTTATCTTTGTCCATGTGATGTCAGATCAATCTTCGTTGACAGAAATGTTGAAATGTAATACTTATTCTACACATTTTTACAACATTAGAAACCATTAGTAAATCTACTCAAAAGGTGAGATAACTCCTGGAAATTACTGACTTTTAATGGCCAAAGATATAGATGTGTGTATCCAAGTTCTATATAGTAAGTGGATAAACTGAGGCCTTTTCACTGTTTGGGCTACACAGCTTTAGGGACATGCAAAGCGATCACTTTAGTGATCGTTTTCCACGGTGTTTCTTTCTCTTCGAACATGGTACCACGGTAAGCCGCTTTTTTAGAGGTACTTTGCTTTTCTGTTGTTATGTCCTTGTTCACCTTGTAAACAATAAATGTGTTGTGATGCTACCTTTTTTTAAAACAAACTTTGCAGCGTTCAGTCCATTTTTACACGCCTGTTGCCGCAAAACCAAACCACTGACAACACTATTCTTTTTTTTTTTAGCAAAAAGACAAAAACATTTATTTGTTATTTTTTAAATGGTCTGCAGCATAAATTTGAATTTATCGATAACAGTGATTTATCACCCGGGTCTAGCTTTAAGCGTTGATACCAGTAACACAAAGTTGACAGGCTGGCAGTTTTTTTGTTTTAAGTGGACCTATGATGATTTTAAACTATATTCAAAACACTTTCTTGTTGTCGAGATCGGGGCCAAATTGTTCCACTACAGAAGACACAGTCACTTTTACAACCCGTTTTTTGAGTTGGTCTGCAAGATGTTCGGTTGTGAAGGCGTGCCTGGATTGCAAATGAAATCACGCCCCACCCTCTCCAAAAGTATCACAATTTATCTTTTGAAAATGAATACTGTTATATATGTTTTTATATTATATATATATGTCTTGAAGATAAACATCACAGAGCTTCAAGAGGTAGTCACCTGAAATGGTTTTCACTTCACAGGGGTGCTTAAAGCTCATCGAGAGAATGCCAAGAGTGCGCAAAGCGGTAATCAGAGCAAATGGTGGCTATTTTGAAGAAACTAGAACATAAAACATGTTTTCAGTTATTTCACTTTTTTTTTTGTTAAGTACATAACTCCACATGTGTTCATTCATAGTTGTGATGCCTTCAGTGACAATCTACAATGTAAATAGTCATGGAAATAAAGAAAACGCATTGAATGAGAAGGTGTGTCCAAACTTTTGGCCTGTACTGTGCACATGTATATAATGGATATAATGAATATATTTGGACATGAACCTTCGACTTATCTTGTTTACTACCGTGATGACCTACTTAAAGTGTTGTAATCAATCAGAATGGTGTAATTTTGATTTTTTTTTTTTAAGGTGAATGAATGTTTTTTTATACTATCCACAAAGTTCAGTAAATGGGTTATACTTGTATAGCGCTTTTCTACCTTCAAGGTACTCAAAGCGCTTTGACACTATTTCCACATTCACACACTGTTGGCAGGAGTGCCATGTAAGGCCCTAACCACCATCAGGAGCAAGGGTGAGGTGTGGCTCTCCCAACCGAGCCACGCCGTCCCCCTCAGTGACAATGTCTGTTGATATTTTGTGTTGGTTGAAATTTTTTTGTAACATGATTAGGCAAGGTTGTTTGCAATGGGTCATACAGGTAAATGCTGTGCATAGTTTCATTTAAGACATGATTAAAGGTCATTGATCTGGAAAAACTCACGTTGTCTACTAGATGGCGACAGAATAAGAGGAATTCGGTAGTCAGACTTTTAAAATGAATGCTATCTTTGAGCCGGAAGGCAAAGCTCTCAATTTACCGGTCGATCTACGTTCCCATCCTCACCTATGGTCATGAGCTTTGGGTTATGACCGAAAGGACAAGATCACGGGTACAAGCGGCCGAAATGAGTTTCCTCCGCCGGGTGGCGGGGCTCTCCCCTAGAGATAGGGTGAGAAGCTCTGCCATTCGGGGGGAGCTCAAAGTAAAGCCGCTGCTCCTCCACATCGAGAGGAGCCAGATGATGTGGTTCGGGCATCTGGTCAGGATGCCACCCGAGCACCTCCCTAGGGAGGTGTTTAGGGCACGTCCGACCGGTAGGAGGCCACGGGGAAGACCCAGGACACGTTGGGAAGACTATGTCTCCCGGCTGGCCTGGGGCGCCTCGGGATCCCCCGGGAGGAGCTGGACGAAGTGGCTGGGGAGAGGGAAGTCTGGGCTTCCCTGCTTAGGCTGCTGCCCCCGCGACCCGACCTCGGATAAGCGGAAGAAGATGGATGGATGGATGGATGGATGGATGGATGGGCTATCTCCCTGCGGGTAAGATTCCTTGATAATTTCATGATGTCTCACGTGCCAACTTGAAGACGTCGGCGGGCCGTAGTTTGGACACCCCTGGCGCATACTTGCCAACCCTCCCGATTTTACCGGGAGACTCCCGAATTTCAGTGCCCCTCCCGAAATTCTCCCGGGGAAACCATTCTCCCAAATTTCTCCCGATTTCCACCCGGACAACAATATTGGGGGCGTGTCTTAAAGACACTGTCTTTAGCGTCCTCTACAACCTGTCGTCACGTCCGCTTTTCCTCCATTCAAACAGCGTGCCGACCCAGTCACATAATATATGCGGTTTTTACACACACATGAGTGACTGCAAGGCATGCTTGATCAACAGCCATACAGGTCACACTGAGGGTGGCCGTATAAACAACTTTAACACTGTTACAAATATGCGCCACACTGTGAACCCACACCAAACAAGAATGACAAACACATTTCGGGAGAACATCCGCACCGCAACACAACATAAACACAACAGAACAAATACCCAGAATCCCTTGCAGCACTAACTTTTCCGGGACGCTACAATACACACCCCTGCTACCACCAACCCCCCCCCCCCCCTCCATCTCCCGAATTCGGAGGTCTCAAGGTTGGCAAGTATGCCCTGGCGTAGATGGTCTACTCTGGGCCCGGAACTAATTGACATTACAATATTTCCCATATGAAAACCAGCGTCAAAGATCACATTTGGAGCAAGCAAGACAATATGCAAGATCAGCCATAAGACAATGGTCCGGATTCACTTTAATACAGACCTTGGTAAATTAAGGCCCGGGGGCCACATGCGGTCTGTTAAGCTTTTCAATCTGGCCCGCCGGACATTCCCAAATTATTTTTTTAGATCTTTAAGATGGAAAGTGCAGCTGCCATTATGATGTGCAATGATGTTTTCTAATGACCGTAAGTCTTCAACTATGCAAAGTATTTCAATGGTTGGAATCTGCACTTTTGCATGATATATTAGTTACTATGGTAATCTAATTAGTTACTATTGTCCTGTTTAAGAGTGTCACAACATTGCTGTTTACGGCAGACGAACTGCTTTACGGTAGACAAAAACGTGACTGCTGTTGTTGTGTGTTGTTACCGCGCTGGGAGGACGTTAATGAAACTGCCTAACAATAAACCCACATAAGAAACCAAGAACTCGCCCTCCATCATTCTACAGTTATAACGTGATTGGGCAGGTATGTTTTTTATTTTGTGGGTTAGCGGACTCAGGTCCTCATGGACCTCAGTCCGCCTGAATTTCGGGAGATTTTCGGGAGAAAATTTGTCCCGGGAGGTTTTCGGGAGAGGCGCTGAATTTCGGGAGTCTCTCGGAAAATCCGGGAGGGTTGGCAAGTATGTACTATGGTCATCTAAGTCACAGCAGTTCAGAGGAGGCACCAAGCAGTGTGGGTGGGGAGCGTTTCCACAGAGTGTTTCCAGAGCGGCCTGAAATACGGGTGTCAGGGACAGACACGGAAGGAGATTTTTACAACAAAGTTCTAAAGCTTAGTGATGTGTCAGATATATCAAATTGTAGGTAGGGTTTGTTTACCCTTCGCGTTCATATTTCGCTGTGATTGTTGCATTTTGTTGTGTTTCGCTCGATTGTCTAATATGTGGATGGAGAGGCGGTGTGACGTTCATATGTTGTCAATATTCAGTGTTTTATTGTTCATAGTTAATATTGTAAATCCCACATTCTTTATATACATGTACATTCTAGGTGTCTCATTCAGTAAAAAATGTAAAATTCCATTCCGTTTAAGGCGATCTGTCATAACGTTTTTAGCATTGAATCAGACATTATTGTGAGGTTTTGTATTAGTGTTCCTAAAAAATAGATATACCAGCCCCCAGACACATTTTTTTCTCCAAATTTGGCCCCTCGAGCCAAAATAACTGCTTTAATACGACTATTTCTTCGCCGGATTTGAGCGTTTTTCGTCTTCAAATGAATCCTTTGTCTTCAGGATTTCACGTTTTACTCATTTGTCGTCAATTAATTTCTTCAGGAGAGTCTGTGACAGGATTAGCTTAAGCCTATTTGCCCGGGCTGAGCAGAGCCTAGCCGTTTAAAATGGACATTTTCTACACTTCAGACCACATGAAAAGTCTGCCACCATGCAGTCCCTAATAAAGATGTTTGTTGTATTGATCAACTGTCCCCGGCTCGTATTGTGTCTGCTTTCTCTAAGGCTTTTTTTTTTTTTACACGCCGCTTTGCATATTTCGCCAAAACATTAGCAGATCCCATGAAAGGAAACCGTATGATTTATTGAACGAACATGATTCAATTTGCCACTAAAGCATGTGTGCGTATGTTTGTGTAGTGTGTGTGTGAGTGTGTGTGTCTTCTTCAAAAGCTTCTTTATGTCCAGTAAAGAAAAGCGAGACACTTGTGTGGACAAAGTAGAGCAGACAAAGAAGGGGGGTAAAAATGAAAATCAGTGAAGGCTTTGTTCTTCCCTGTGTGCTCCGACTGAGTGCTCTCTGACCACAGCTGAGCTATTGCATGTTCCCTCCCTGGTTGTCATGGATAACTGGGTAACGTGGAGCTCCCAGTGCGAAGCAGCAGGACCACTGGCCTCTGCAGACCGTGTCCTCCTGTGGAGACACAGAACAGCCTTTAAGATTGACCCCCCTCCACCCCCTACCCCTACCCCGACACTCTTGTCTCCGACCCGCCCTCCTCCTGAAATGAGTGCACACCAGGAAGCCTGTGTTCTTGTATTTCTACCCTTCTTGAGACATCCACAAGGAAAAGTGCCTTCCATATGAGGACCGGTGAACAAGTTAGGACATAAATCATGGTCCCAATACGGAAAACCATTGCATCTAATAGAGAATGTCTCATTTGCACCCCTGGTGGTGACATCCATCAAAATTAGGGTGGTCCCAAAAAGGAGGGATTTTTTTAAATTGACTGTGTGTCGGTTTTTACATATGAAATAACAAGTGTGTGTAAGAAATTGAAATGCGCTCCCTTAGGCCAAAATTAATAAAAAATAAATAAATATGTATATAGAGACATACTGTAATAACTTGAAGTAAATAGTGAAGATTAAAAAACAAATAAAAAAATTAAAACAAAACCAAAGTTTACCTTTTTTTATATTTGCATAGTATGTATATATTATTATTGTTGTAAATACAAATCTTTATATATCTAGAAAGGGTGGTCCTAAAGAGGTATCCAGAAGGTAAGAAATACAAGAATGTGTGTGTGTGTGTGTGTGTGTGTGTTTCTACCCTTCTTGAGACATTAACAAGGAAAAGTGCCTTCCATATGAGGTGAACAAGTTAGGACCGAAATCATGGTCCCTATACGGAAACAAACATTGCATCTAATAGAGAATGTCTCATTTGCACCCCTGGTGGTGACATCTATCAAAATTAGGGTGGTGCCAAAAAGGAGGGATTTTTCAAAATTGACTGTGTGTGGCTTTTAAAAGTGCTCCCCTTCTGGTCAACATATGAAATAACAAGTGTGTGTAAGAAATTGAAATGCGCTCCCTTTGGCCAAAATTAAAAATAAATACATTTGTATATACAGACTACTGTAATAACTTGAAGTAACTAATGAAGATTAAAAAACAATTCCAAACACATAAAAAAATTAAAAAAATAAAAGCTTACCTTTTTTTATATTTGCATAGTATGTATATATTATTGTATATATCTAGAAAAGGGTGGTCCTAAAGAGGTCTCCAGAAGGTAAGAAATACAAGAATGTGTGTGTGTGTGTGTGTCTGTGTGTGTGTGTGTGTGTTTCTACCCTTCTTGAAACATCAACAAGGAAAAGTGCCTTCCATATGAGGTGAACAAGTTAGGACCGAAATCATGGTCCCTATATGGAAAAAACAATTGCATCTAATAGAGAATGTCTCATTTGCACCCCTGGAGGTGAAATCTATCAAAATTAGGGTGGTGCCAAAAAGGAGGGATTTTTCAAAATTGACTGTGTGTCGGTTTTAACATATGAAATAACAAGTGTGTGTAACATTTTTTGAAGTGCGCCCCTCCTGGCCAACATATGAAATAACAAGTGTGTGTGAGAAATTGAAATGCGCTCCCTTAGGCCAAAATTAATAAAAAATAAATAAATATGTATATAGAGACATATTGTAATAACTTGAATGAAGATTAAAAAACAATTACAAACAAATAAAAAAATAAAAACAAACCGAAAGTTTACCTGTTTTTATATTTGCATAGTATGTATATATTATTATTGTTGTAAATACATATCTTTATATATCTAGAAAGGGTGGTCCTATAGAGGTCTACAGAAGGTAAGAAATACAAGAATGTGTGTGTGTGGGTTTCTACCCTTCTTGAGACATCAACAAGGAAAAGTGCCTTCCATATGAGGTGAACAAGTTAGGACCGAAATCATGGTCCCTATACGGAAAAAACCATTGCATCTAATAGAGAATGTCTCATTTGCACCCCTGGTGGTGACATCTATCAAAATTAGGGTGGTGCCAAAAAGGAGGGATTTTTCAAAATTGACTGTGTCGCTTTTAAAATTGCTCCCCTTCTGGTCAACATATGAAATAACAAGTGTGTGTAAGAAATTGAAATGCGCTCCCTTTGGCCAAAATTAAAAATAAATACATTTGTATATACAGACTACTGTAATAACTTGAAGTAACTAATGAAGATTAAAAAACAATTACAAGCAAATATAAAAATAAAAACAAACTAAAAGCTTACCTTTTTTATATTTGCATAGTATGTATATATTATTGTACCGGTATATATCTAGAAAAGGATGGTCCTAAGGAGGTTTCCAGAAGGAAAGAAATACAAGAACAAGGAAAAGTACCTTCCATATGAGGTGAACAAGATAGGACATAAATCATGGTCCCTATACGGAAAACCATTGCATCTAATAGAGAATGTCTCATTTGCACCCCTGGTGGTGAAATCTCTCAAAATTAGGGTGGTCCCAAAAAGGAGGGATTTTTCAAAATAGACTGTGTGTCGGTTTTAACATATGAAATAACAAGTGTGTGTCACATTTTTTGAAGTGCTCCCCTCCTGGCCAACATATGAAATAAGTGTGTGTAAGAAATTGAAATGCGCTCTCTTTGGCCGAAAATAAGTAAAAATAAATAAATTTGTATATAGAAACATACTGTAATAACGAAGTAAATAATGAAGATAACAAACAAATAAAAAATTAACATACTAAACGGTTACCTTTTTTTATATTTGCATAGTATGTATATATTATTATTGTTGTAAATACAAATCTTTATATATCTAGAAAGGGTGGTCCTAAAGAGGTCTCCAGAAGGTAAGAAATACAAGAATGTGTGTGTGTGTGTGTGTGTGTTTCTACCCTTCTTGAGACATCAACAAGGAAAAGTGCCTTCCATATGAGGTGAACAAGTTAGGACCGAAATCATGGTCCCTATACGGAAAAAAACATCGCATCTAATAGAGAATGTCTCATTTGCACCATTTGTTATTTCATATGTTAAAACCGACACGCAGTCAATTTTGAAAAATCCCTCCTTTTTGGCACCACCCTAATTTTGATAAAGGGCCTTCCATATGAGGTGAACAAATTAGGACCGAAATCATGGTCCCTATACGGAAAAAAAACATTGCATCTAATAGAGAATGTCTCATTTGCACCCCTGGTGGTGAAATCTATCAAAATTAGGGTGGTCCCAAAAAGGAGGGATTTTTCAAAATTGACTGTGTGTCGGTTTTAACATATGAAATAACAAGTGTGTGTAAGAAATTGAAATGCGCTTCCTTAGGCCAAAATTAATAAAAAATAAATAAATATGTATATAAAGACATACTGTAATAACTTGAAGTAAATAGTGAAGATTAAAAAACATATATAAACAAATAAAAAAATAAAAACAAACCCAAAGTTTACCTTTTTTTATATTTGCATAGTATGTATATATTATTATTGTTGTAAATACAAATCTTTATATATCTAGAAAGTGTGGTCCTAAAGAGGTCTCCAGAAGGTAAGAAATACAAGAATGTGTGTGTGTGTGTGTGTGTTTCTACCCTTCTTTAGACATCAACAAGGAAAAGTGCCTTTCATATGAGGTGAACAAGTTAGGACATAAATCATGGTCCCTATACGGAAAAAAAACATTGCATCTAATAGAGAATGTCTCATTTACACCACTTGTTATTTCATATGTTAAAACCGACACGCAGTCAATTTTGAAAAATCCCTCCTTTTTGGCACCACCCTAATTTTGATAAAGTGCCTTCCATATGAGGTGAACAAGTTAGGACCGAAATCATGGTCCCTATATGGAAAAAAACATTGCATCTCATAGAGAATGTCTCATTTGCACCCCTGGTGGTGAAATCTATCAAAATTAGGGTGGTCCCAAAAAAGAGGGATTTTTCAAAATTGACTGTGTGTCGGTTTTAACATATGAAATAACAAGTGTGTGTAAGAAATTGAAATGCGCTCCCTTAGGCCAAAATTAATAAAAAATAAATAAATATGTATATAGAGACATACTGTAATAACTTGAAGTAAATAATGAAGATTAAAAAACAAATACAAACAAATAAAAAAAATAAAAACAAACCCAAAGTTGACCATTTTTTATATTTGCATAGTATGTATATATTATTATTGTTGTAAATACAAATCTTTATATATCTAGAAAGGGTGGTCCTAAAGAGGTCTCCAGAAGGTAAGAAATACAAGAATGTGTGTGTGTGTGTGTGTTTCTACCCTTCTTGAGACATCAACAAGGAAAAGTGCCTTCCATATGAGGTGAACAAGTTAGGACCGAAATCATGGTCCCTATATGGAAAAAACCATTGCATCTAATAGAGAATGTCTCATTTGCACCCCTGGTGGTGAAATCCATCAAAATTAGGGGTGGTCCCAAAAAGGAGGGATTTTCCAAATTGACTATGTCGGTTTTAAAAGTGCTCCCCCTCTGGTCAACATATGAAATAACAAGTGTGTGTAAAAAAAACTGAAGTGCTTCCCCTCTGGCCAACATATGTAATAAGTGTGTGTAAGAAATTGAAATGCGTCCCCTTTGGCCAAAATTAATGAAAAAAATAAATATGTATATTTATTAAATAGTAAATAATGAAGTTTAAAAAACAATTACAAACAAAAAATAAACAATTAAATGCTTACCATTTTTATATTTGCATAGTATGCATATTTTATCAATTTTGTAAATAAAAATCTTTATATATCTAGAAAGCGTGGTCCTAAAGAGGTCGGCCTTTTTCAGCGGTCTCAAGAAGGTAAGAAACACAAGAATGTGTGTGTGTGTGTGTGTGTGTGTGTGTGTGCAGCGCTCCCCCAATGCGAGTGCCGCTGGCACGGAGGGGCAAAAGCCCTCTCTCTCGATGGTTGGTTCCCTCCTTCCACCTCCGCTTTCCCTCCACTGGGTTCTGCCGGTCAACACAAAGCGTGTGCAAAAAGGACGGCCACGTTACAAGCTCCTTAAGGGTCAAGGACAGGCCCCGGGCTGAATGGCTTCTAAGAGTTGCATTGTTCAATCACATAGCTCGCGATTACACCCTCTGTCATCTCTGCGCCCATTCCACTCCCTCGTACACGGAACTAGAAAACATGGAGTGGGAACTGACACAGAGGATATGAGCGGAGCTGTGAACAGACGTCCCAACATGAAAGCAGTTTTCTGACTTTTGACCCTTTGATACACTTTCCTGCCCTTCGTGTACGCACAAAAACCTGGCGTCCACCCTTTTCCACGGCAAAGTCGAGATGCATCAGGACTGACGCTGACGTGTAAATGCGCGCCGCCTCGCGCCAACTTCATAGCTACAGGCCAAAAGTTTGGACACACCTTCTCATTTCACTGCCTTTTCTTTACTTTCATTTTCACATTGTAGATTTTCACTGAAGGCATCAAAACTATGACACCTGTGAAGTGAAAATAATTTCCGGTGACTACCTCTTGAAGCTCATCGAGAGAGTGCCGAGAGTGTGCAAAGTAGTAATCAGAGCAAAGGGTGGCTATTTTGAAGAAACTAGAATATAAATATGTTTTCAGTTATTTCACCTTTTTTTGTTAAGTACATAACTAACTCCACATGTGTTCATTCATAGTTTTGATGCCTTCAGTGACAATCTACAATGTAAATAGTCATAAAAATAAAGAAAACGCATTGAATGAGAAGAAAGTGTGTCCAAACTTTTGGCCTGTACTGTACATTTCTACAGGCTGTGGATATTTTGACGACAAACAGAGGTGGTCGTTAGGGTTTTGCCAATATTTGATGGTTGTTGTTTAGATTTCAACAATGTACACAAAATTCACTTTTTGCCCAATGCATTTTAAGATTCATCAATATTTGGGAGGATGTCAATTTATCTAGGGATGTCAATCAATCAATCAATCAATGTTTATCTATATAGCCCTAAATCACAAGTGTCTCAAAGGGCTGCACAAGCCACAACGACAACAGTCAGTGACAGGATGTCACACTAATTTTTAGCTCAGGGGCCGAATGGAGGAAAGTCTATTCCAACATGTGCCGGACTTGTAAAATCAAACAATACGACAACTTCGGATTGTTTTTTTTGTTTGTTTTTACTTTTGCTCAAAATAGAACAAGCACATTCTGAAAATGTACATATCACAAATAATCCTCTTGACAAAACAGTTAGTTGAAAATTCTGAGGAAAAAACTGGTGCAGTCTCAAAAACACCATGAAGAACACAATGAACCTCGACTTAATGTCAGCGTATCTACAAAACCATTAAACGTAAAGTCACAGCATATCTGGGATTGAACACATTACATAATACAGAATAAATGAAACTCTTCCAGGTATCAAATACCTTATTTGTCATTTCAACATACCGAATTTTTCCGAGTATAAGTCGCACCGGAGTATAAGTCGCACCTGCTGAAAATGCATAATAAAGAAGGAAAAAAACATATATAAGTCGCACTGGAGTATAGGTCTCATTTTTTGGGGAAATGTATTTGATAAAAGCCAACACCAAGAATAGACCTTTGAAAGGCAATTTAAAATAAATAAAGAATAGTGAACAACAGGCTGAATAAGTGTACGTTATATGAGGCATAAATAACCAACTGAGAACGTGCCTGGTATGTTAACGTAACATATTATGGTAAGAGTCATTCAAATAACTATAACATATAGAACATGCTATACGTTTACCAAACAATCTGTCACTCCTAATCGCTAAATCCCATGAAATCTTATACGTCTAGTCTCTTACGTGAATGAGCTAAATAATATTATTTCATATTTTACGGTAATGTGTTAATAATTTCACACATAAGTCGCTCCTGAGTATAAGTCGCACCCCCGGCCAAACTATGAAAAAAACTGTGACTTATAGTCCGAAAAATACGGTACTAATCCTGTGCTAACTCAACAAACCATACAAACTGAGGTAGAAACTACTCAAGAGGGTTGAGGTACTCCCTGCCTTCCAGTCATCACCGTGTATCCATCCATCCATCCATCTTCTTCCGCTTATCCAAGGTCGGGTCGCGGGGGCAGCAGCCTAAGCAGGGAAGCCCAGACTTCCCTCTCCCCAGCCACTTCGTCCAGCTCCTCCCGGGGGATCCCGAGGCGTTCCCAGGCCAGCCGGGATATATAGTCTTCCCAACGTGTCCTGGGTCTTCCCCGCGGCCTCCTACCGGTCGGACGTGCCCTAAACACCTCCCTAGGGAGGCGTTCGGGTGGCATCCTGACCAAATGCCCGAACCACCTCATCTGGCTCCTCTCGATGTGGAGGAGCAGCGGCTTTACTTTGAGCTCCCCCCGGATGACAGAGCTTCTCACCCTATCTCTAAGGGAGAGCCCCGCCACCCGGCGGAGGAAACTCATTTCGGCCGCTTGTACCCGTGATCTTGTCCTTTCGGTCATGACCCAAAGCTCATGACCATAGGTGAGGATGCGAACGTATATCGACCGGTAAATCGAGAGCTTTGCCTTCCGGCTCAGCTCCTTCTTCACCACAACGGATCGATACAGCGTCCGCATTACTGAAGACGCCGCACCGATCCGCCTGTTGATCTCACGATCCACTCTTCCCTCACTCGTGAACAAGACTCCGAGGTACTTGAACTCCTCCACTTGGGGCAAGATCTCTCCCCAACCCGGAGATGGCACTCCACCCTTTTCCGGGCGAGAACCATGGACTTGGACTTGGAGGTGCTGATTCCCATCCCAGTCGCTTCACACTCTGCTGCGAACCGATCCAGTGAGAGCTGAAGATTTTGGCCAGATGAAGCAATCAGGACCACATCATCTGCAAAAAGCAGAGACCTAATCCTACAGCCACCAAACCAGATACCCTCAACGCCTTGACTGCGCCTAGAAATTCTGTCCATAAAGGTTATGAACAGAATCGGTGACAAAGGGCAGCCTTGGCGGAGACCAACCCTCACTGGAAACAGGTCCGACTTACTGCCAGCAATGCGGACCAAGCTCTGACACTGATCGTACAGGGAGCGAACCGCCACAATCAGACAGTCCG
>NC_084557.2:11037500-11182500 GCF_033978685.3 Nerophis lumbriciformis | reverse complement strand
TATACATATATATACACATATGTGTATATATATATACACACACACACACACACACACACACACACACACATACATACATACTGTATATACAGTATATACACGCACACACACACACATATATATATACATATACACACACACATATATATATATATATATAAACATATATATATATATATATATATATATATATATATATATACATATATGAATTTAACATTAGACAATAGAAGGGAACTTGTCACACTTAAGAACAAATAGACCACCCTATGAGTGCTCTGAAGCACTCGTAGATTTTGTTCTTACCTACGAACAAATCCCAGCTAAGAAAACATTGGTGAATACAAAAATCTCCCTAAAAACTTTGTAAGTGGGCCTAAGAACAAAATTTGTTCTTAAGAACGGTTGACGAATGGGGCCCAATATGCTTTATTTTGAAGGGCGTCTGAGTCCCTTGTAAAATAGACGGCAGGCAGACTGGCTTGGATTGATAGATTTTCCTGATTGTTGTGCTTTTAACATGGGTGAGTAAGCTATTGCCAGTGTTAAACATTGAGCATTTAATTCTGAAAATTAACCAGATTTATTTTGTTGCGTCGTACTTCTTGGCCGGCCTTGGCCCATCTGTGTCGAAGCAGAACGGGAGTCTTTTCGCATTCAGTGGAACTTGGAGGAAAGTGTTTGATGGTAGTTTGCCAAAAAAAAAGGTGAAATGTTGATACTAATCATTAACTAGATGAGGCAATTCCTGAAGGAATTGCGTGTGAATGCTCCAATGCTGAAGTTGAACTGAAATGCTGATGGAATGTAGTATGAATGTAAGAATAGTTTGAATGTTGAAGAGTTTGAATTTCCAGGAAACCCGGAATTTGGTTTGGAACTTGGGAAAGTGTTAGTTTGAATGTCCAGGATGAGTGGAATGTGTTAATGTTGGAATGGTTTGAATAGGTTAAAGACTGTGGGAAATTTGCAACTTGGAAAAATTCATTCCATTCCAATGGGAACTTCCTGGAAATTTGGGGAAAAGTGGGATTTAAAAAAAAAAAGGTTAGGAGCAGGAATGTCCTGAATGAGGTGAATTGGTTAGTGTTGGAATTTTTGAAATCGATCGAGAAATTTTTAATTGAAGAATGGTATTAAAGAATCCCTTGAATTTTCGAGAAAACCGTGAATTTTTTTTTTAGTTCGAAAAACAACTTCTGTTTTTTTTGTCCTGATTAAGAGGAATGTTTGGACGGTTGAAGTGGGTGGAAAAATGTGGGAGGAGGCGTCGCCAGAAAAAAAGGTCAAAAAAGGGTTTGAAAAAAACGGGAATTCCTGAACTTGGAAAAATGATAGTTTGAATGTCCAGGATGAGTGGAATATGTTGAAAGTGTAATGGTTTGAATCGGTTGAAAAATGTGGAAATTTGAAAAATGGCCAATTCATTTTGAATGGAAAATATATCCTGGAAAACCAGGAATTCTTGGAACGCTGAGAATTTGTCAAGGGAAAGCCTGTGATTCCTGAATAGGCTGAACAGCTTGAAGTTGGAACAGTTTGAATCAGGTAAAAAAATGTGGAATGTAGAGCGCACCAAAATAGGGAGAAGTTGAATAATAAATAGACTAATTTTGGTGTAGAAAACCATAATAAGTTTAAATAAATAAATAGCTGCAGTCCATCAAGAATGCTGCTGCTCGAGTCCTGACTAGAGCCAACAAATGGGACCATATCAGGTCACTGCACTGGCTTCCTGTTGCTCAGAGAATAGACTTTTGTAGAAGTATTTTCATGGCCTCGTACCAAAGGACATCTCTGACGTGTTGGAACAGTATGAACCATCTCGGCCTCTGAAAACCTGGAATAGCGGTCTACTGCTGGTGACCAAAGTCAGGATCAAACTTGGTAAGACTGTGTTTAAGTTTTACGCTCCTAAAATCTGGAAGTCTTCCAGAAGATGTAACACATGCCTCAACATTGGCAATGTTCAAATACAGCCTGTAGACTTATTTTATTGTCCATATGACAAAGTATTTTATCTACACTTTTAGACTTTGATTGGAATCATGATTATAAATGATTTTTAATTGTGATTATTATATTTAAAATTGTTGCCTTCTTGTAATTTTCTGTAAAACACTATGGGTTGTACTTGTATAGCGCTTTTCTACCTTCAAGGTACTCAAAGCGCTTTGACACTACTTCCACATTTACCCATTCACACACACATTCACACACTGATGGAGGGAGCTGCCATGCAAGGCGCTAACCAGCACCCATCAGGAGCAAGGGTGAAGTGTCTTGCTCAGGACACAACGGACATGACGAGGTTGGTACTAGGTGGGGATTGAACCAGGGACCCTCGGGTTGCGCACGGCCACTCTCCCACTGCGCCACTGCGCCACGCCGTCCCCCAAACTCGTACTAAACTGTACTCTATAAATAAACTTGATTTGCCTATTTTTATCCTTCTTAAAATGTGTACATGTACATGTGTCATGGCCAATAACTATATATACAATATATACAATGACGTCATCGCTTTACAACCCACCATCAGAAATTGATTTGATTCCTATAGGTAACATTTTTGTCATACTGTGCACTTTGAGCATACAATAGTGTGTATTTATGTGAAAATAAAAAAATACCGACCTGATTTTAAAGTCTATTTTTAAAAATAAAATACATTTGCTTGGTGGAACTTTTATAAAAGTGGGTCGATGTAAGACAAGTTAAGAATTGGTTTTAAATAACTTATTTTAAAAATACATTTTAATATTCTTTTCCATTGTACAAGTGTTCTTGGGGCATTGAGTGGCAGAAGGGGTGTCCTATCTCGTCTTCCTAGTCCGTCCTATCCAGTCAGCATGGAGTGATGATGTAAGCATGCACTGATGACGCCTGCTCAGATGCGAGGCAAACTGTCTTTTAAGTCAATCTATGCAGTCCAGTTGTAATTAATTCAATTACTTGGATGAATCTAATTGTACAAATAAGTTAACCTCTGATAAGAGTTTAAAAAAAACACACAGCTAACTTAACAATGAGCAGCATTTTAAGTTTGTTTCTTTTGCTGCTAATTAACATTGATTTGTATTAGAGCACAGGTCATACTTGCCAACCTTGAGACCTCCGATTTCGGGAGGTGGGGGTGGGGGTGGGCGTGGCTAAGAGGGGAGGAGTATATTTACAGCTAGAATTCACCAAGTCAAGTATTTCATATGTATATACAGGTAAAAGCCAGTAAATTAGAATATTTTGAAAAACTTGATTTATTTCAGTAATTGCATTCAAAAGGTGTAACTTGTACATTATATTTATTCATTGCACACAGACTGATGCATTCAAATGTTTATTTCATTTAATTTTGATGATTTGAAGTGGCAACAAATGAAAATCCAAAATTCTGTGTGTCACAAAATTAGAATATTACTTAAGGCTAATACAAAAAAGGGATTTTTAGAAATGTTGGCCAACTGAAAAGTATGAAAATGAAAAATATGAGCATGTACAATACTCAATAGTTGGTTGGAGCTCCTTTTGCCTCAATTACTGCGTTAATGCGGCGTGGCATGGAGTCGATGAGTTTCTGGCACTGCTCAGGTGTTATGAGAGCCAAGGTTGCTCTGATAGTGGCCTTCAACTCTTCTGCGTTTTTGGGTCTGGCATTCTGCATCTTCCTTTTCACAATACCCCACAGATTTTCTATGGGGCTAAGGTCAGGGGAGTTGGCGGGCCAATTTAGAACAGAAATACCATGGTCCGTAAACCAGGCACGGGTAGATTTTGCGCTGTGTGCAGGCGCCAAGTCCTGTTGGAACTTGAACTCTCCATCTCCATAGAGCAGGTCAGCAGCAGGAAGCATGAAGTGCTCTAAAACTTGCTGGTAGACGGCTGCGTTGACCCTGGATCTCAGGAAACAGAGTGGACCGACACCAGCAGATGACATGGCACCCCAAACCATCACCCAACCATGCAAATTTTGCATTTCCTTTGGAAATCGAGGTCCCAGAGTCTGGAGGAAGACAGGAGAGGCACAGGATCCACGTTGCCTGAAGTCTAGTGTAAAGTTTCCACCATCAGTGATGGTTTGGGGTGCCATGTCATTTTCATTTGTTGCCACTTCAAATCATCAAAATTAAATGAAATAAACATTTGAATGCATCAGTCTGTGTGCAATGAATAAATATAATGTACAAGTTACACCTTTTGAATGCAATTACTGAAATAAATCAAGTTTTTCAAAATATTCTAATTTACTGGCTTTTACCTGTATATATATATATACACAGTATATATATATAAATATATATATATACATATATATATATAGAATTCACTGAAAGTCAAGTATATATATATATATATATATATATATATATATATATATATATAAAAGAAATACTTATATATATCAATCTATCTATCTATCAAGAGGGACAGAGACAGCACACAGTGCATATGGATCACATGTTACCATTGCGAGAAAACATGGAGAGACTGCCAGTTATCTAGTCTTCACCAGTTGCAGAAAATGTGCCATCAGTACAACTGGACAGTGCTGTTTCAGTTCCATCATCAGGACCATCAGTGAGTCAGACACAAACTAGTCTCATCATTGAACCAGATTCAAGGGCTGCTGAGTTGCCATCATCAGAACCCAGATCACCCACAACAAAAACCCCACCAGTGATCCGCAGGTACCCAGAAAGGTTTCGAGTACCACCAAAAAAACGGAATCTCTGAAGACAGTATAAAAATCTGTGTTAAAGATGTACAAATGCTGTTTGTATAATAAGCATGTTATTGTTTACAAATGAGGGTTAAGAGTTCAGTAGTAAAAAAAAAAAAGAATGTGGCTTAAGTACAGTTTTTTAATTGAGCTGCTGCATTTTTTGGTTGGGTTGTTTATTTCTTTTAAGTATCTTCTACATTTCTAAAAGGGGAGGAATGTCAGAGTTATCTATGTTTGTCTGTTGCCATCTCCTGGTGAATGTTGGCTATAGCGTACTGGGGTTACTTTTTGGTTGGCCAACGATTTACGTGGTGTTGCGCACCTGTGGACCCTCCAGGTCCGCATGGAGCTGGAGGGGGCGTGGCCTCCAGGTCCGCCTGAATTTCGGGAGAAAATTTGTCCCGGGAGGTTTTCGGGAGAGGCGCTGAATTTCGGGAGTCTCCCGGAAAATCCGGGAGGGTTGGCAAGTATGGCACAGGTGTCCACCTCATGGCCCACAGACCCCTGCAAATAATATGCCTCAATAAACAACCTTTTTTTTTTTTTAAATAAAACATTTTTAAACATTTTGACAGAAAAAAATATGCACTGCATGAAATTGCATACTTTAATAGTATCCAATATTGGAACACATTTTTTGTCAAAATAAAAGTCAATACTTAAATATCTGCTTGACTTCTGATAACATAGCAAGTTATCCATCGCATTGTACACTGTAAAAATTAGAACAAGATTTTACGTTAAAATGTACGGTGGTCTTTCCAGCATATTACTGGAAATTGAAAATAAACAGTTTTTTATGATAAAAATCTGTCCTTTGAGCTGCCGGTTTTTGTTGTTTTTAAGGTGTTTTACCGCAAATAGAAAACAAAAAATGACGGTAAAAATATACCGTCACATTTTCTGCATATTTCTAGTCGATATTAACAAAAGTCTGAAGAGGACTTTACAAAAATTGACCCTAATGTAACACTGTATATTTCACAGTAAAATTCTGGTGAATGAGTTGCCATTTTTTCCTGCAAAATTTACAGATGTCTATTTTTTTTACAATCTACATCAAAAATATTTTCAATAATCAAAAGCATAATACTTGTGGTTTCAAGCGGCCCTTTGATGGACACCGCTGCATTAGAGAGTAGTCACTGCAGGATGGGAGGAAGTGATATTGATTGTGATATGATTCAAGACTTTAATCAAATATAACATTAGGCAGTTTATTGAACTATCTAATTTAATTTTACACAACGTCACAACTTTGCTTCACACGACTATACCTCAAACACGCTTTTAAAGCGAGTGTTATGCATGTGTGGTGTTAAGTGCAGGTATGGTGCCACCTAGCTGTTAAAACGTGTAACTTCATGAGTAGATGAATTTAGCTGCATTTTGTTCTAACATTAGGGACAAGCAGTAGAAAATGGATGGATAGAGATACCTTCGAATGTGTGTACATTTTTTTTTTTATTGATGACAATATCTTGTACAACACAGAAAACTTTTGGAAAACATTTGTATATGCTCTCTTGAATATAGGATAAAGTACAGCAAAGAACACCATCAAGTGAGACATTTATTCAATTACATTTTTTTCCCACATACAATCTGATATAAAAAGGAAATGGTCCTAGTGATGTAAATGTAAAGACAAAAGAAGCAAATTAGACTCTACAAAAGGCATACAAACACAACGCTAAAAGTTGTGTATGGTGCAACCAAAAGTTTTTACTCTCTCAGAATAGTCATTGCTACATTGAAACAAAAAAGAAAAATACAAATGTTTTTTGTCTTTCAGATGGTCATGAACTTACATATTCAGAAACGGTTTGGAATAATTCTGGAGAACTGCAATTATTCTTTACATTTTCTGCATATTACGAGTCGATATTAAAAAAGTCTGAAGATGACTTTACAAAACAATTATATAAGAAACAACATCAATTGGCAGCCACGTTTTCATCAGTCTTAGTAGTTTACCACAAGTGTGAGACTGCACAGAGAAAGAATATTCGTTTTTCATCTTAAAGCCATTTAAAAAGGTGCTATATAAACCCAAATATCATTGTCATTATTCCCTTCCAGATTATGATACCATATTTTTCAGTCATGTATTTTCC
This sequence comes from Nerophis lumbriciformis, assembly GCF_033978685.3. Classification (NCBI taxonomy): domain Eukaryota; kingdom Metazoa; phylum Chordata; class Actinopteri; order Syngnathiformes; family Syngnathidae; genus Nerophis; species Nerophis lumbriciformis. The sequence continues at coordinate 11,175,663 of NC_084557.2, read as the reverse complement.
TAAACAGTTGACAATTCAAAAGGCCAACTTCCATGGATATGAACAAGAAGCAGTGGAAATACTGACTTTATGTCCTTTAGTAACGGGGGCCACTTTGACGAGGAGCACCTAAAAAGGCCAAGGAGAGTAAAACAAAATCAAAAAAATGTATCATAATTGTTACAAACATCATACACTAAACAAAACATTAAACAAAAAAATAAGTTCTTTTTTCTTCCTTATCTAAATTTCAAAAAGTGAAAAATACACTTATTTTATAGATTAACTGCACATAAAATTCAATATTTTAAGAGCGTGTTTAATAATGTTGACTATTAATTCACTATACTATGGAATGTAAAAAGTACCCGTATTTTTCGGAGTACAAGTCGCTCCGGAGTATAAGTCGCCCCGGCCGAAAACACATAATAAAGAAGGAAAAAAACATAAGTCGCACTGGAGTATAAGTCGCATTTTTGGGGGAAATTTATTTGATAAAAGCCAACACCAAGAATAGACATTTGAAAGGCAATTTAAAATAAATAAAGAATAGTGAACAACAGGCTGAATAAGTGTACGTTATATGAAGCATAAATAACCAACTGAGAACGTGCCTGGTATGTTAACGTAACATATTATAGTAAGTCATTCAAATAACTATAACATATAGAACATGCTATACGTTTACCAAACAATCTGTCACTCCTAATCGCTAAATCCCATGAAATCTTATACGTCTAGTCTCTTACGTGAATGAGATAAATAATATTATTTGATATTTTACGGTAATGTGTTAATCATTTCACACATAAGTCGCTCCTGAGTATAAGTAGCACCCCCGGGCAAACTATGAAAAAAAACTGCGAATTATAGTCCGAAAAATACGGTAGTCAAAAAGTTCAATAATATAGAGAAATTAACTGAAAACCAGCCTTGTCTAAATTTTTTTGCACAATATTCTAATAAACTGAGATGCACTTATATACCACACCAGTCAGTTTAAGTTTAAATGTTGTGGATGAAGGCTGCATGTAAAAATGACACTGTATGTATGTTTTTATGAACAATTCTTATTGTTCCGTCCAAAAGTCAGCTCCCATTATTGTCCTGACAAAACTAGAGTTTTACGACACATCCTTTGTGTGCCTAGGCGTGTCCTACAAATGGAAAACCATTATTGTTGCATTTCAGCTCGTGGAGATAAAAGGTTTCTGCCCAAAAGCGCAGTATTGCATCTCCATCAATGGGAATGTTGAGGATAGGGGTTTCACGATCCGATATTGATATTACCGGTAGTATAAAAAAACGTCACATGTAACTATCACATTAGACTTGATTATTTGCTGTAAGTAAACTTTGTTTTAGCAGTAATTTAGTTGTTATAAGTATGTTTGTCTTCTTCAAATAAGTTATCAGTATGTGAGCGAGTTATGTTGAGAAAACCTGAGTGAGTGCAAGGTGCTTGCTGCCTTGTGGTGGGTGTAAGAAAAGGAAAGGTGAAGTTGCAGATGTCTTTTAGACGTTCAGATCCTGAATTGATCACGTGGACCCCGACTTAAACAAGTTGAAAAACCTATTCGGGTGTTACCATTTAGTGGTCAATTGTACGGAAAATGTACTGAACTGTGCAATCTACTAATACAAGTTTCAATCAATCAATCAATCAATCACTACAAGGACAAGTCTTACAGGCAGAAGTGTTGCAAAAGTCACGCGGTAAAACAATCAGGGTTACTTCTTCACACAAATCTGAATTGTTGGGTTGCAAGTACCTAGAGGCACTTCCAAGTTTCAGATGGCAGGCAAAAGTCTTTATTTAGATGCATCGTGTGTTTTTTTTTAAAGTTTTCGAGTCACGTATTCAAGCCATCATGAAAGAATATTGAAATGGGATGGAGTGGATTTTTACACTAAAGAAAAATAGTTTTCTAAATAACTAAACAATTCATCATCACCGAAGTGGATTGCACAAGTTACTGCTCGACCACACTTCTACACACACAAGGACTGAAAGTAGAAGAGATTGGAGGCACATCATGTCTTTACATCTGGAGGGGTCCACAAATTCAGCATTAATCCATTAAAGACAATGTTGGACTTATTCCTGCATCGGTAAGCAATGTATTTGAATGACAATAACGAGCGCCGTATTTCTGGTGCTAATGAGAAAAAGGATACATTTAGTTTATGCAATTGATTTCCTGGTACAAATATTTCACGGTCATCAGTGATTGATGTCCGCAGTGTTTTAATAGTATGAATTAAGTTAAAATTGTGTCTCATTGTCTCGCTAGAGTTCCCTGTTTAACAATGATTGATTTCCAACAATATTTAGCAAAATCAAGATTTGGTATGCTGTTGAGCCAAGGGGGATTTATTAACACCATTAAGGATATTTTTTATGCTAACGAATAGCATCGAAAACGCTGTGGCGTGGTCATTCACGTCTAATAGAGCACTTTGCTTTCATGCACAACACCACCAACTAATCGTTTAGTTTCTGCTAGGAAAAACAACAAAGTTAGGGTAGATTGGACCAACAATCACTACAATTATTACTTGAACTGAACATGACCGTTTATTTCCACAATCACAGGTGTTTGTAGTTATATTGAGGCAGAGAAACCATGACATAACTTAAAAGAACACAAACTAATGCAATTAGTTTACATTTAAGTCTGTTCTCAAATCCCAAATTTATAGTAAAGAATAAACCCAATTGATTTCTCAAACAAATCAAATGTTAAAAACAAACCTTTTACGAAATGATCGCTGTTGACACAAGCATTGTCCGACTGCTCCACAAGATGAAAGCAACGTAGTTGCGAGCCATTTCCGTTGACCTGCTTTGTAAGTTCCCTGACTATTCATTTTATGAAAAACTTATTTCGGGACTACATTAAAAGCTCTTTCATATCTCTCAATTTGAACGCTTAGAACAGCACAGCAAAGCGGCATTTTCAGCTCAAACTCTGCACTTACTAACGGGTCTTGAGATTGATTCATCACTAGGCTCAAGCTTGTTTAACGTAACGGCTAAGCATATAGGATGTGATGTCATGTACAGACACTTCTATTTATTTCTTTACACAGAAATCGAAATATGGACATAAATCAAAACACATGTAGGTTGAGATACAGATGCATACATTAGTACTCAGACACGTGAATCGGAATACAGACGCACAGATTGAGATACGCATTTGCGAATAGTTTTGCTACAATAATACTTGTGTATCTGGTGGGTGTGTCCCCTGAGGGTGGTCACAATAGTGAGTTTGATGCCCAAATTCTAGATAGGGAGGACTGCTGTTTTGAAAGAGGTGTGAAAGAAGTCATCTACATCAATTTAGAAATACCCCCTCTAACCAGAAGTTTTTATCTGCCTACAACAATGTTCGACATCTCTCCCCTAAAGTTGAACAACCCATTTTTATGCAGCATGGTTGTTCACCAGCTATGACGGGCAACACAAACCCTATTGAAACCTGTCATAGCGGAGAAAACGCAGCAGAGGCCAAGTAAAAGGTTCTAAACAAGCAGTTGCCTTCAGTCAACCTTTGCAGCGCACCATCTTTTGATGGCTGACAATCTACACAGACATGTAATTGTGCTAATGATTTGCTTTGAAACATGTTGATAAATTACTGTTTCAACAAAATACTCTAATTCAGTGGTTCTTAACCTGGGTTCGATGGAACCCTAGGGGTTCGGTGAGTCGGCCTCAGGGGTTCGGCGGAGGTCAAAACACACCCGACTCAACGTGTAAATACAAACGTCTCCCTATCGGCGTATTACGGATACGGCAACAGCTGACTGGTTTGCAGGTCTGTAATTTGTTTTGAGTTTATGCACTGTGTTGGTTTTGTTGTTTGAACAAGGTGATGTTCATGCACGGTTCATTTTGTGCACCAGTAATAAAACATGGTAACACTTTAGTATGGGGAACATATTCACCATTAATTAGTTGCTTATTAACATGCACATTAGTAACATATTGGCTCTTAACTAGTCATTATTAAGTACTTATTAATGCCTTATTCGGCATGACCTTATTATAACCCTAACCCTCTAACCCTGACCAAATAACTCTAAATTAAGTCTTTATTACTTAGAATATGTTCCCCATACTTAAGTGTTACCAAAAACATAACTTTGTCTTGAATTTGAAAAAAAAAAACATTTTATTTTTCACTAAAGAAGGGTTCGGTGAATGCGCATATGAAACTGGTGGGGTTCGGTACCTCCAACAAGGTTAAGAACCACTGCTCTAATTCAAACTAAAGAAGGCAATACCACTTTTGTGTGTTATTTTTTGCCTGTATTTTGAGTTTGCGAGTTCGAATGTTTTCAATTGTCCACTGGTAGGACAACAAATGTATCAAATACTAGCACCCACCTGGAGTAGATAAAAGTGGAGGGCGAGAACTTTTTAGGGAGGGTGGCATGCCTCTATTTCCATGGGAGCCTCTGTGGCCCCAGTGACGTTGGGGTGGGTAAGGTATAAAGGGGGGATGATGAAAACCGGGGCCACCGTAGTGGTTGTGTAAGGATGGAGGCAGGGACAGCAGAGGGGGAGGCTTGGACATGGGATATGGACCTAAAAAGGTAAGGATGAAACAGATTTTTCAAGTCCTGCGACTTTTAAATATATTACAAGGAGTAAAACAGTGATATAATATAGACAAAACTAAGGTCTTTACCTGGTGTAGGTAAGAGTGGCATTGGCCGCCCTGTTTCACCGAAAGGCTGAATCGGAGGTGGTCCAGGTGGCGTAGGGAGCAGAGGAGGCGGCTTACCAAGCACTGAAGGTAACACTTTGTCCTTCTTGTCTTCGTTGCTAGAAGCTACTAAGTTTAGGAAGGCAGAGACAGTGACTCAAAGAGATAAATACAGGCACAAAGTCCAAAAAGATTTACCACCCCACCTTGTATGTGTTCCTGACGGGTTTGGACATACTTTGAGATGGCTTCTATCTCCTCGGGGTAAAGATGCACACCCTCAGTTAACAGGAGAAGAAACTGACGGATTTCGGAGGGGACTACGTGGCACTCAATCTTTTCTCGATCCAGAAAATCACCGAGCAGCTGCGACGCCTGTGCTGCAATATCTGCGGGGTCCCTTTTTGAGCTTTCGTTACTAAGTCCACGGCTGTTCTCTGCCACAACAAAGTCCATGGCCTGCTCTTGGGGCATGTTGCGGTGGACTGTGGGTGAAAATGGAGGGTTAACTGTAATGTGTCAGGGTGGGCATAAGAAAGAGGGAAATTTTAACAAAGTTCTCACACAGTATTTGGATCTGCAACTTGGAGTTAGCTTTTAATTGGATGTTGGACACCGGTGAGTTATACATTGGTGTTTCTAAACTGTTGGAATTGTGCATTGCTAATGAGGGCAAGTCGTGTAAAATGTGCATTTATCAGATTTGATTTGATTTGAAGGTGTACAGGTTGATGTGGAATATGTGCTATGTTGGTATGGGTTTAATATTGTATGGTCTTTTTTGTATTCATATGGATATGTTGCGTGTATATTGTTTGTACATCGTGTTTCATTTTGTAATGATTTGAAATAAATGTGTATTTTTGACTTGCAAAATTGAAAACCCAAGTTGGCACATTGTGTAAAACGTAAATAAAAACAGAATACAATGATTTGCAAATCCTTTTCAACTTATATTTAATTGACTACACTGCAAAGACAAAATATTTAATGTTCAAACTGAGAAACTTTTTTTTTTTGCGAATAATCATTAACTTAGAATTTAATGGCAGCAACACATTGCAAAAAAGTTGGAACAGGGGCATTTTTACCACTGTGTTACATGGCCTTTCCTTTTAACAACACTCAGTAAACGTTTGGGAACTGAGGAGAAACATTTTTTAAGCTTTTCAGGTGGAATTATTTCCCATTTTTGCTTGATGTACAGCTTAAGTTGTTCAACAGTCCGGGGTCTCCGTTGTCGTATTTTACACTTCATTATGCAAAACATATTTTCAATGGGAGACAGGTTTGGACTCTTTTACTACAAAGCCACGCTGTTGTAACACGTGGCTTGGCATTGTCTTGCTGAAATAAGCAGGGGCGTCCATAAAAAAGACGTGTTTGGATGGCAACATATGTTGCTCCAAAACCTGTATGTATCTTTCAGCATTAATGGTGCTTTCACAGATGTGTTAGTTACCCATGCCCTGTGTGTGGACTCATCAGACCACAGAACAGTTTTCCACTTTGCATCAGTCCATCTTAGATGAACTCGGGCCCAGCAAAGCCGGCGGCATTTCTGGGTGTTGTTGATAAATGGCTTTCGCTTTGCACAGAGTTTTAACTTGCACTGACAGATGTAACGATGGACTGTAGTTACTGACAGTGGTTTTCTGAAGTGTTCCTGACCTCATGTTGTGATATCCTTTACACACTGATGTCACTTTTTGATGCAGTACCGCCCGAGGGATTGAAGGTCACGGCCTTGCCGCTTTTAAGTGCAGTGATTTCTCCAGATTCTCTGAACCTTTTGATATTACGGACTGTAGGTGGTGAAATCCTTAAATGCCTTGCAATAGCTGGTTCAGAAATGTTGTTGTTAAAACAATTTGCTCACGCATTTGTTCACAAAGTGGTGACCTTTGCCCCATCCTTGTTTGTGAATGACTGAGCATTTCATGGAGGCTGCTTTTATACTCAATCATGGCACCCACCTGTTCACCTGCGCGATGTTCCAAATAAGTGTTTGATGAGCATTCCTCAACTTTCTCAGTCGTTTTTGCCACTTGTGCCAGCTTTTTTTATCCATTTTGCAGGCATTTAATTCCAAATGAGCTAATATTTGCAAAAAATTAAGTTTACCAGTTCGAACGTTAAGTAACTTGTCTTTGCAGTCTATTCAATTGAATAAAGGGTGGAAAGGATTTGCAAATCATTATCTGTTTTTATTTATGATTTAAACGAGTCAACTTTAATGGTTTTGAGTTTTGTAAATGTGAAGCAGCAATCATAGTGGAAAAACTGTATAAAATGTAACTTTCCTTATTTCAGCTAGGAAATGATTATGAGATCAAGTGCACGGTAGACTTCACAAGCATGTACAGTGGGGCTTCAACGCAGACTACTGTAAGAAACCAAGTTGTCATGAAATGTTGCAATCCTTTATCACTATGTGCCAGGTTTGGACTTAATGAATGATGCACCGTTAAATGTATGTTGTTGATGCAAGAGTTGAAATGTGAAACATAAAACTCTATTAATGCCAAGTGCAGTGCTGTGTTTGATGTTATCTGGTTTTAATCCAACTTTACCAAAGATCTTATTGAAGTGCATTGCAGAGTTTGTGTTGGGGAATAAGAAAAGTCATGGGGGTTTACAATTGAGGGTGTTTGCCTATTCTTTTTTAAGTGATGGTGGCTTATAATGACTTACTCTTGAGCGACTCTGAGAAAATGATAACGGTGCAGGAGGACAGAGCTATGTTTGTCTGCTCCACCAGAATACATAACGGGGAGCCAACACTTTGGACATCTTGTAGGGCTTGGGTCAGGCCTGACTCCGCCTGAAGGTAGAGCATTTCCACTGATAGGCCGCGCTCCTGCAAGCACTTGCTTAGCGATTTGGGGTAATTCCTTTGAGAGGAAGAGAAACATTTTGTTAACTCAACATCTCTAAGTTTGTTGACTCAAATGGAATAAAGACTTATCAAGTTGATGAGGAAAAAAAGAGCATGTGTTAATTTTCCCTTTTAAAAGCAGTTGTGGTGTTTTTGGTGTGACTAATATAGGTTTGATTGAAGTGTAGTAGAACAGGTTTAGTACAAACATCATATAAAACAAGAGAATCAGTAATACGCCCTGATCTTCAATGAAACCTTCCACTTTATGAACATTCTGACAGTGTTCTTGCATGTACTGTGAAAAGTGTGTATCCAAAACCAATGTTCAGCCCAAAAAGACCAGCTCATTGTTGTAGTTGCTGCTGAAATTCATGTTAATGGTACTGTGAATTCTGTGGCGCTTATGTGGGTTGAGCCATGAGTAAATCAATGTTTTCTTTTAATTTAAGAGGTGTTGTCCTGCTCGTACTGTGTATTCCATTTTAAAGCAATTTGCAAATAAACTATTATAACATATTCAACAATCGTTTGCCAAATGTAGGAATACCCCCACAATTGAATTAAGAGAAGTTTAGCATGGGAGTTGTACGATGAGAAAGCATGGTTAACTGTGCACTTTGAAATCTACAAAAACATTTTGAATTCCCAATTTGTGTTCTTTGGATGTGTTACAATTGTATCCCTATCCCACATTTAATACAATTATTTCAATAGTGATTAACTTGTGAACTTATGTGCAGTGTCACAACTGAATAGTTCCAGACAATAATCAACTTTAGTTTTCTGCTTGGCTGTAACTAAAGAGCAGCAGTTCAGTGCATTTTCATTGTAGTGTATTGTTTTGTGTGTCTTTTGCAAAATGTATAATAAAGAAAAACAGACAGGACTACCACAGCAGCGAAGAACCAAAGTTATAAAAAGAGATCATAAAACATGCATTATGTTTAACAGATGGATTTGTGTTTTTTAAATTACTGTATGTGAAAAAAGTATAAAAATTGAAATAAATTCATTTTCTGACTTTGTCTGAAATGGTTTTGAAGCAAATACTTTGGTGTAGTCATAGGAATCTTTTTAGTCAGTCCTGAGTTTGATATTAAGCCACTGTTAAACCAAATTCATGGAAATGCAATTGCATACACAATATGTGCACGTATGCACACACATTTATAAAAAGATCATTTAAATCATCAATACAATATATAGACAACTGTCAAAAAGGATACAGAAGAAGTACACGTGGAACACCTAAATTGTGAATGTTGCTGTAATTGAATTTAGACCACTGGATACTCACAGGCATTGGTTGGCGACAGAGATGACCACACAACCAGGCGGCCTTCGCTCCCCCTGCAGTTGTTTGTAGAACTTCTGATACAGGATTTTGCGCCTGTCGGCTACAGTGCTGTCGGGCTTAGCTTGAATGGCTAAGAAATACAAAGAGAGGCAAGGAACATTAAGATAACATGCTGTTGGATTTAAAAAAAAAAATGCCATGAAATAACTCTAACTGCTATTTTTTTCTTATGCTCGGGACCCTGCGGCTTATTAGTCAGTGCAGCTAATTTATGTAATTTTCTTCGCTGACGGCCATAACGTTTTGTATTCAAGAAATAGGTTTCATAAAACATCAATAGAGACACTGAAAAGGTGTGTTATTGTTTGTGCTATGGCGCCACCTTTTCGATGACTTTGCTCACTGCAGGTGCTGCTGGTTGAAAATGTATTTTCTGTTTAGTGCCTTGAACCGGAAGTATAAATGGGCTAGCAGCATAAATCATTACAGCATTGATTCTTAATTTACTGTGTACATTATTTACACACAGATCCAAGGAATACCGGTACTTTTCTACTTTTGATGGGGAAAATTACAAATGTCAATTTAAAAGTAGACTTAATAAGACCATCATTAAAAAGTTATTTTGTCCTTTTCTTCTAAAAGGCAATCAATGTAGACAAGTTAAAAATGTTTTAGAATTCTGCAATCGTTTTTCTGAAAGGTATGGTGGGTATTTAACAAATATTTTTTTTGTCATAATACATATTTGATTATTATTTTTAATAATCTCAGAACATCTGAACTCCTGTATCGATGTCAGTAGTAGTGAACTCAAACATTGTTTGTGCTTCAATGATGACGTCATTGGAAACCTTACCATTGGGTTGATGTTTTGAGCCCTCAAACTTGACTCCCACGCTGCAGTTTTGCAATTGCTCCAATTCTTTGAAACTGAAAAAAAGAAGTGAAAATGCCACCTTTCAGGTAGTGCAAATAAAGACATGCAAAATATTGATGCTGTTATGCTCTAATGCAAAGTATGTATTAAAGGGGCCATACTATGATTTTGTTTTACATTTAAAACACCTCCTTGTGGGCTACATAAAATGTAATGACAGTGCTTATGTTTTACAGACCATCTTCAAGCTGCTTTCTGACCATCTCTTCTGAACGTGTCGTTTTGTGGGCGGGTGGTATTTATGTGCCTAAGTCCTCCTCCAGGCCAAGCACACTTCGACTGTGTCACAACCCGTCAGCCATGTTGTAGTTTTTAGTGCTTCCATATCAAGTCTACTGACAGGTGTAAGTTAGAACGCTGCACTACTTAGGTACAAGAAGTTGGTTTTACGTAATGGGTCCCATTTAAATAATCTTCAATTAATTGGTCAATTCACAGGAATTACGGACTATACACTTATTTATTGCTTACGATACAAGGCCAACGTTATGACAAAAAGATTTTCATGACAAATTCGGTTTAGGCCAAGAATTTTAATTTCAGCGCATCAAGAAAATGCTGGATTATTTTGAGTCACGGCCTCGTCTTCCTTTGTTGACAGTCCAACAGGTGATCCTTTAGCTCATCACCATAATCATGAGCTAATGAGCATGACCATTTTTAGATGATTGTAGGAAGACACCACGGAGGAACTTTTCTGTACACAATTCAATGCAACTTTGATTTATATTGAGTGTGTACAATTGTACGCAGCATGGCTTTATAAATTTGATTTTTTTTCGTACATATGTACATTCAGAGGTTTGTGCTCAACTAATGTTTCATGTTGGAATCAATGCGCAGTTTTATAAACGAGGTCCCAGTTCTGTTTGCGTTCATTATCATGTACCAAACTGGTAAAGGAGAGCACACTGGTGAGGGATGTGAAAGTGACAAAGATCTACACACCTCTCCAGGGCATCTTTAAGCTCCTCTGTTCTCTCCTCCCTGCTGGGATACGGTGCAATTCTTCGGAACAACTGAAGCGGCTGAGCGCTGCTTCACAAAAAAAGTACAATTAACACTGCTGGCTCGAAGTGGGGGAAATAATCGATTTTTAGATTTATCGCAATTCGGACATGGACGATTATAAAATAGATTAGTAAACTACAATCGATTTATTTATTGTGAATAATGTAATGCAGACGGTTTCTGAAATTTGGCTGACTGCAGCGAGCCACCTCACAGAGCTCCTTTATCGTAGGGCACTTATGTTCCAGTTTTGCACACATTTAATATAACTTAAATATAATGAATTCAACTGTTTCCTATTACAAATGCACTGTTTTTAAATGTTGCAAGTGATAAACGCTTATTTAGTGAAACGAAAGGAAATGTAAAAATTAATGATGCATCAATAAATCGATTTTTTATAAAATTGTAGCTCCTGAATCGGAATCGGATCGTGAGGTGCCCAAAGATTCCCCACATCTACTGCTGGCAATATTGTACGGGCACCCACACACCAAGCAATTCAGGGTTTAGTCAAGTCGAGGAGCACACAGGACCCGTGCCTTCTAAAAGCAGATGAAAGTCTGACAAGCACCATAGCAATGCTGCATTAAATGTAGTTTAGTCCACTGATATTGACAGCTCCTGCATCGCCGTGGGTTTTTGTCCTGGTATTTAGTGAAGATAAAAAGCCAACAAGAGAACAGAGGACCTCAGGATCCACGAGGGTTTATATGGTAAAAGGTCTGATAAGAAGGTGTAAGGCCACTAAAGAGGTCATATTATGATTGTCTACATTTAAAACACTTCCTTGTGGTCTACATAACAAATGTTTCATAGATTATGTTTTATAGACCATTTTCAAGCTGCTTCAGAATGCGCCGTTTTGTGGGCGAGTCTTATTTTATGTGCCGCAACTTCGACTGAGTCTTCTTCACGCCATCATTGTTGTAGTTTTTAGCACTTCCATAGCAATGGCGGACGTGCGCCAGGCACTCTGGGTACATTTATACCAAAAGTGGATAAACCGGTCACGTCACAGGTTGCGCAAATTCCAAACGGCTTGTTTGGCGGAAGTAGGAAGGAAGGCAAGATTATCTTATAAATATCTTAATCCCTCCATGGGAAGTTTTCAAGTTTTCTGGACTTATGCAGAGCCCAAATAATGAATCAGGTACAAACAGGTAAGAAACAATGGTTTTGCATAACAGGGCCCCTTTAAGACATTTAAAAACAAATAATACAACCTTGAAAATGACCCAAAATGCAAACACTTAAAAACTGGTATTATGTGGTCCAGCCCTCTGGTACGTGCGGCAGAGTTTTGTAATATTTATACATTTATAATGTTCTTTTTGGGAAGACTAAGAAAACAGGAAATTCCAAATATACAACAGGAAATAAAAGCATGCATTACCACCTCCATCTTAGCCTGAGAGAGACATGCGCATGTGTTACATGACAAATGAATGTTCTGCAATTTGTCGTCCCCAAAGAAAGAACTGAACTGGGCAAGAAAGCATTTAGGTTTTCAGCACCGAAAGCTTGGAATAACCTACAATCGAATCTTCAACTTCAAACCCATGTTACATTGCATAGCATGCAGAACGACCCCAGGCCTATGAACACAACTCCACTACACCCAAAAACAATGGGCATATACACAAACACACTCCCGACCCCACGCCTTCACCACCACTTGATTCCCCTTCGGAGTGATGGGACAGCTGAGTAGCGCTTTATAGCAGCAGGCCGGCCTCCAGGGACCCAACTCCCCTCCCCTCCCCCCTCTGTTGCGAGTTGTTGTGATTACCGTATTTTCCGCACTATAAGCCGCCCCGGGTTATTAGCCGCACCTTCAATGAATGGCATATTTCAAAACTTTGTTCACCTATAAGCCGCCCCGGGTTATAAGCCGCGCCTACGCTGCGCTAAAGGGAATGTCAAAAAAACAGTCAGATAGGTCAGTCAAACTTTAATAATATATTACAAACCAGCGTTCTAACAACTCTGTTCACCCCCAAAATGTAATGTGCAAATGTGCAATCACAAAAATAGTAACACTCAAATTACTGCAGAGCAATAGCAACATTAATAACTCAACGTTGCTCGAACGTTAATGTCACACAACACACAAAATAAACATTTAAAGCTCACTTTCTGAAATTATTCTTCATCCATAAATCCCTCGAATTCTTCTTCAGTGTCTGAATTAAAAAGTTGGGCGAATACGGCATCCAAAATGGCCGGCTCCGTCTCGTCGAAGTCATTAGAGTCAATGTTGCTGTTGTTTTTCCAGCAGTTCCATGAATCCTGCCTTCCGGAAAGCTCGGACCACAGTTGAGACCGATATATCCGCCCAGGCATTTACAATCCACTGGAAGATGTTGGCGTATGTCGTCCGGCGCTGTCTCCCTGTCTTAGTGGCGCAGGTCATCTTGTTGCTTCCTCTACCTTGCTGCTCTATTTCCGTGTTCTACTGCGTGACTTATTGCCTTGAGTTTGAATTCTGCGTTGTACGCGTGTCTCTTAATAGGAGCCATTTTGTGGTCTTTACAGATGTAAACACACAAATGAAATGAAACGTAATATCCGCGCCCTTCTTCTTCTATGGGGGCGGGTGGTTGCTTACAGTAGAAGAAGAAGCGCTTCCTCTTCTATGGGGGCGGGTGCTTACCTTGGCGGTTGCTTACCGTAGAAGAAGAAGCGCTTCCTCTTCTACGGGGAAAAAAGATGGCGGCTGTTTACCGTAGTTGCGAGACCTAAACTTTATGAAAATTAATCTTAATATTAATCCATATATAAAGCGCACCGGGTTATAAGCCGCACTGTCAGCTTTTGAGAAAATTTGTGGTTTTTAGGTGCGGCTAATAGTGCGGAAAATACGGTATATGTAACATGTTTATGTGTGTTATGGCAAATGAGGTTTTTTCCCTTGGACTCAGTCTGGACCCCGTCCCGAGGGTCCAGCCTTTGACTGATATTTTTTACTCTTCCCCCCTTTCCCACCTTTTTTAAGGAGCGCCGTAAGTGGCGGTCTCGTCGGCGGTCCCGTCTTGTCTCCCTGTAACGTATGTCTGCTCTTAGTGGGACTGTGCCGAAAATGTAATTTCAGTTGTTATGTGTCTTGTACATGTTAAAGAATGGACAATAATAAAGCATCCTGATCCTGATTAAATTAGTTTAAAGCTTCTGTGAAAGGATTGCAGTCTACCTTGTCTGTATGCACATGTGTCATGTGAGCAAGTTTTAATGTTGTAAATTTGATGTTTTATGTGTTGTTTACTGTTTTTAATGTAACCTTGCTGCTGCCCTCTTGGCCAGGTCTCCCTTGGAAAAGAGATCTTTGATATCAATGGGATTTTACCTGTTTAAATAAAGGCTAAATAAAAATTATAAAAATTGTCTGGGTGGGATACAAAATATCAGCTTGCTAGCTTTCAAAGCCATGCATCTACTCCAAATGATTCAAATAGTTTGACTTTATCTTAGAGTTTGACTTTTTCCAGGCGTTTTAGCAAACATTAAATCATGAACAATGCTAAGGCTACTGGGACAGGTTCGCGTACTATAAACATTTTTTTTTGCCTCACGCTCTTGCGACCTTTCGTGAATTTCCATGCATTTTAAGGGCCTCATAAAATGCAAGGAATCATAATTTAAGGAAGACATTTGTCCTCACATAGTTATGGCTCGGGCCATGAATGTGACATATACTACTTTAATGACCTGAATGTAACATATACTACTTTAATGACCTGAATGCAACATATACTACTTGAATGACCTGAATGTAACATATACTACTTTAATGACCTGAATGTAACATATGCTACTTTAATGACCTGAATGTTACATATACTACTTTAATGACCTAAAATGTAACATATACTACTTTAATGTCCTGAATTTAACATATACTACTTTAATTACCTGAATGTAGCATATACTACTATAATGACCTGAATGTAACATATACTACTTTAATTACTTAAAATGTAACATCCATCCATCCATTTTCTACCGCTTATTCCCTTTGGGGTCGCGGGGGGCACTGGAGCCTATCTCAGCTACAATCGGGCGGAAGGCGGGGTACATACACCCTGAACAAGTCGCCACCTCATCACAGGGCCAACACAGATAGACAGACAACATTCACACTCACATTCACACACTAGGGACCATTTAGTGTTGCCAATCAACCTAACCCCAGGTGCATGTCTTTGGAGGTGGGAGGAAGCCGGAGTACCCGGAGGGAACCCACGCAGTCACGGGGAGAACATGCAAACTGCACACAGAAAGATCCCGAGCCCGGGATTGAACCCAGGACTACTCAGGACCTTCGTATTGTGAGGCAGATGCACTAACCCCTCTTCCACCGTGCTGCCCCTGAATGTAACATGTACTACTTTAATGACCTGAATGTAACATATACTACTTTAATGACCTGAATGTAACATATAGTACTTTAATGACCTGAATGTAACATATACTACATTCAGGTCATTCTTTAATTACCTAAAATGTAACATATACTACTTTAATGACCTGAATGTAACATATCGTACTTTAATGACCTGAATGTAACATATACTACATTCAGGTCATTCTTTAATTACCTAAAATGTAACATATACTACTTTAATGACCTAAATGTAACATATACTACTTTAATGACCTGAATGTAACATATACTACATTAACGACCTAAAATGTAACACATACTACTTTAATGACCTGAATGTAACATATACTCCTTTAATGACCTGAATGTAACATATACTCCTTTAATGACCTGAATGTAACATACTACATTCAGGTCATTCTTTAATGACCTGAATGTAACATATACTACTTTAATGACCTAAAATGTAACATATACTACTTTAACGACCTAAAATGTAACATATACTACTTTAACGACCTAAAATGTAACATATACTACTTTAACGACCTAAAATGTAACACATACTAATTTAATGACCTGAATGTAACATACTACTTTATTGACCTAAAATGTAACATATACTACTTTAATGACCTGAATGTAACATATACTACTTTAAAAGACCTGAATGTAACATATACTCCTTTAATGACCTGAATGTAACATTTACTACTTCAATGACCTGAATGTAACACATACTACTTTAATGACCTGAATGTAACACATACTACTTTAATAACCTGAATGTAACATATACTACTTTAATGACCTAAAATGTAACATATACTACTTTAATGACCTGAATGTAACATATACTACTTTAATGACCTGAATGTAACATATACTACTTTAATGACCTGAATGTAACATATACTACTTTAATGACCTGAATGTAACATATACTACTTTAATGACCTGAATGTAACATATACTACTTTAATTCCTCACACGCAGCAGCTTTGTGTTGTGGCTACTTAGCGTAGCGTGCTAATGCTAAAGCAAAGAGAGCGAAACTCACCTTCCATTGGGGTTGAGCAGCGGCCGGCGAGCAGCTTTGGATGATTTCGACCAGGACGACATTTCAGTACAAAACACCTCGACCGCAAAACAGCGAGCTTAATGGCCGAATTAGCACTAAAACTCTTGTTGTCGTCTTCCTTTTCTCGACGACGCAGAGAAGCTAGCGGCCAATTCTTCTTCGATGGTCCGATTCATTGGTGGTCAGAGAAAGCTCATAGGAATTGCGCCATTCTAACAGTGCTCGATGATAGCGGTCAGTTTTAGTATTGCAAGTATATAATGGTCACGTGACGTGCGGACCAAAAATACAGTATCATTTATTCATGTTTTTCCCATTTATTTTAGGCAGGTACATAAAAAAGTACAAGGTAGACAACACATAAAAATAGTAATTAATACAATGAAAAAGGTGATTTACAGTCTCACAATGCTGACGAAAACCTTTTAAGTCATTAATATCATTAAATGTAATGTATACAGAGGGAATTAAAAAAAGGAACATAGTTATATTGGTACCGTAGTTAGTGTAAAGTAGGGAGTCTAGAAAAACTCAAATAAAGAAATGATATCTCCTTGTTGAATATACTGTCATTTTCATTCAACTTAGCTTCAGTTTAGTCAGTAATTTTTTTACTCTGACATGGTTGGACTGTCAGCTGCAGTATTCCATCTTGTCTCAATAGAAGAACCTGTCAAGAAAAAAAAACACAAGCCTACAACCCATTTTTATTGTTATTACAATTAATATCCTAACCCAGAGGTGTCAAAGTGGTTTTCACTGAGGGCCACACCGCAGTTATGTTTGGCCCCAAAGGGCTGCTTCTAACAGTGAATACTATAATTGCAATTTTTTTTTAATGCATTTTAACTAAAATGTCAAACAAATATGGTAAGTTGCAATAATTTCACCTCAAAATGTTGTGTATATTACTGAACATGTAAAAACAGTACTGCTGTTTTTGTTGTAAAAAAAAAAAAAAAAAAAAAAAAAAAAAAAAAAAAAAAAAAGGCAGCTCGGTTGCCAGAATTTTACTGTGAAATGGAATTTTTTTTATTTTTTTACTGTAAATAAAAATAATAGCGACGACGCCGAGAAGCAAGCAGACAATTCTTCTTCGATGGTCCGATTCATTGGTGGTCAGAGAAAGCTCATAAGAATTGTGCCATTCTTAACAGTGCTCGATGATAGCGGTCAGTTTAGGTATTGCAGGTATATAATGGTCACGTGACGTGCGGACCAAAAATACAGTATCGTTTCTTAATTTTTTTCCCCATTTATTTTAGGCAGGGACATTAAAAAAAAGTAAAAGGTAGACAATACATAATAATATTAATTCATATAATGCAAAAGGTAATTTACAGTCTCAGAATGCAGACGAAAATAATTTAAGTCAATCATATCATAAAAGAGGGAATTAAAAAAAAAAACATAGTTAGAATGGTACCGTAGTTAGTGTAAAGTAGGGAGTCTAGAAAAACTCAAATAGAGAAATGATATCTCCTTGTTGAATATACTGTCATTTTCCTTCAGACTTAGCTTTAGTTTAGTCAGTTTTTTTTTTTACTCTGACATGGTTGGACTGTCAGTTGCAGAATAGAAGAACCCGTCAAGAAAAAAACACAAGCCCACAACCCATTTGTATTGTTATTATAATTCACATCCTAACCCAGAGGTGTCAAAGTGGTTTTCACTGAGAGCCACGTCGCAGCTATGTTTGGCCCCAGAGGGCCGCTTCTAACAGTGAATACTATAATTGCAATTTTTTTTTAATGCATTTTATTAGTAGATTTTTTTTAAACTAAAATGTCAAACAAATATGGTAAATTGCAATCATTTCACCTCAAAATGTAGCGTATATTACTGTAAATGGAAAAACAGTACTTCTGTTTTTTTTGAAAAAAAAAAAAAGGCAGCTCAGTTGCCAGAATTTTACTGTAAAATGTACATTTGTTATTTTACTGTAAATTTAAAAAAAAAAGAAGACATTTTACAGTAAAAGTTTGGCACCTGAGCTGCCAGTTTTTTTGTTGTTTTTTTCACCACAAATCAGCAACTATAGATTTTTCGGTGTATTACTGTAAATGCCAAAAATGCACCATAGTTTATTACAGTAAAAAAAACAAAAACTGTTTTTTTCATTTAGAGGAAAATGCTGTAAAAACCACAGTACATTTCACAATTTTACCATGAAATCTATTATTGGACAATTTGCTCACGCATTTGTTGACAAAGTGGTGAACCTCGCTCCATCCTTGTTTGTGAATGACTGAGCATTTCACGGAAGCTGCTTTTATACCCAATCATGGCACCCACCTGTTCCCAATTAGCCTGTTCACCTGTGGGATGTTCCAAATAAGTGTTTGATGAGCTTTCTCAGTCTTTTTTGCCACTTTTTTGAAACATGTTGCAGGCATAAAATCCCAAATGAGCTAATATTTGCAAATAATAACAACGTTTTCCAGTTCGAACGTTAAGTATCTTGTCTTTGCAGTCTATTCAATTGAATATAAGTTGAAAAGGATTTGCAAATCATTGTATTCTATTTTTTATTTACCATTTTCAAAACGTGCCAACTTCACTGGTTATGGGTTTTGTACATTTTGTGTTATTCCTATTTAAATTTTTTTCCTGAATGATTATTCGTGCATTAGCTTGACATGACATCAGGCGGTGAGCTCCGCACGTGGTAAAAGCTAGAAAAGACAAACACAGGCGTAGCACACAACTTATGTCTTATAATTGAATGTATTCACATTACAACATCAACTTAGATCAGCTTGTGACGATCACCTTCAAATATATTCATGTATGATACAAGAGGCACTTCCAGTAAGTCTGGCAATATTGAAGCCACAGTATAGTGTCTAACTTACAAAATGGTAAAAATAAATAATGTAATTCTAAAAGTTGTTTTAAAATGTCTTTACTGTACAGTTTATATTCATATTGTACAAAAAAGGGAGCATCAACCTGCAAGGGAAAGATCACAAAACCTGCGTATGTGAACACACAGTATGATTCTTTTTTTTTTTTTTTTTAAATTACACATTGTAAGTGCAATGAATGAGTGACAGGAAATATATTCATTATGTGTCAGCTATTATAAAAATACTCATCGGTTTCGATTACACGATTTTAAAGCTGGTTTGATTACAAACTATGCTACAAGTGGATAGAAGCAATCAAGTCATAAACAACACAACGCATCAACTGAAATGAACATATTGACTTTCTCGTTCTGTTTGCACTGTAAAATAATGAAATCATTTCTGTGGAAAACGTGTGATGAATTGCCACCGTTAAAGATGGCTACTAAGCAGTTTGCAGGTCAAAGAGGAAGCACAAGGAAAAATATTATATGCACACAGGATCTTTGGAGAGGAGCTACGTCATCTGAGTACCATTGAATGCATCACCTCACCCATCGTTACTAAGTATACATCTTTTCTGTGATGAACAGGGGCGAGTCGGACGCAGGGCTGCAGATAGACACAGACATTAATGCATCCTCCCCATGTTACTAGAATATTGTACAGTACATTCACAAAGCAGTCCCACTTGTCAGTCTTTCCTCTACAGGGGAAGCACCCACGTTGGAATAGAAAAAACAAGGCAGCAATAAACCTGCCACTGTCAACGTTGAAGGCTATTTAGCAAAGCCTGGAACAGTCTCGTCCTCATTTTCTAAAAGGTAAAAATAACCAACTCAAGCCGTGAAATATGCACAGCAAGATCAGAATTGGATAATTCATGACTCTGATTGAACTCCAGATTTAAGTATGGCATCTTAGGCACATTTTGGAACAAAGAGAAGACCTGTTTGACTTTTTCTTGGATGAACATTGGAGACGTTAACAGTGGAACCCGTTTAAGTCGACACTCAGGGCCCTAAGCAGAAATGTATTGTTATTAGGGCGATAAAAACACGTTAACTATAAGTTCCTGTCATGTCTGAGTAATCATGTTTTGTTTTAGTCATGTTTTGTTTTGTGTAGTTATTGGACTCTTTAGCTTCTGGCTTTTCACTCCCTTGTCTTGTTTCCATGGTTACCCATTAGTTTCACCTGTTCCACGTTTGGACTCATTGTGCACTCGTTTGTCACCATAGCAACCCATTAGTTTTCACCTGTCACGTCACGCACCTGTTTCACGTTTTGAGTCACGCACCTGTTTTAGTTAATCATGTCTGTAGTATTTAAGTTCATTGTTTTCTGTTGGTCTTGCTGGCGACATCTGTCACGACTAGGACTGTGGCGTGGTTTGTTCTCCCGAGGTGCAAAAGATTTGGACCATGCGTGGCGTGAAGGGGAGTACATGATTTATTTAAACACTATAACTACAAAAAAAGGAAGCAAACAAAAGGCGCGCACAAGGGCGGAAGTACAAAACTTGACTATAAACACAAAACTTGCACAAAGGCAGAAACTATGAACAATTAAACAAAACTTGCAAACTATGGCATGAATAAAGAAAACTTACTTGGACGAGAAAACGGCATGAAAAAAGAGCAGCAAGGGTCATAATGGTGTGTGGAGAGTGTGCAGAAGCATAAATGCGGGATGTCGCCAGAAAGACAAACAGAAAACAATGAACTTAAATACTACAGATATCCATCCATCCATCCATTTTCTACCGCTTATTCCCTTCGGGGTCGCTGGAGCCTATCTCAGCTACAATCGGGCGGAAGGCGGCGTACACCCTGGACAAGTCGCCACTTCATCGCAGGGCCAACACAGATGGACAGACAACATTCACAGACATGATTAACTAAAACAGGTGCATGACTCAAAACGTGAAACAGGTGCGTGACGTGACAGGTGAAAACTAATGGGTTGCTATGGTGACAAACAAGAGTGCACAATGAGTCCAAAAGTGGAACAGGTGAAAATAATGGGTAACCATGGAAACAAGACAAGGGAGTGAAAAGCCAGAAGCTAAAGAGTCCAATAACTACACAAAACAAAACATGACTAAAACAAAACATGATTACACAGACATAACAGTTCCTTTAACGGTGCAAATTTTTAATGCACATGTGTACCGACTCCTTTTTGACCCTCGGTCCGTTCCGTAGCATGGTAACTATAACGGCGTCCAGTTACTGTTGAGCCACAAGCTGGAAAATAGTGAGCAGAAATGCACAAAGAAAAAGGGGACATTATGGAAATCCCACGTCCAAAGCAGTGGCAAGTCGTTCTACCTACAAAACTAAAACCATTTCATCTAAAATGTAGATTGTTACACGAACTGCTTTAGTAAGATGGAATACAAGCTCCGCAGAAAAGGAAGACGGTAGAGTGAGATTGGAGATTTTTACGTCGCCAAAACAGGTCAAGGCACCTCTGCACGTACCAATAACACACTTCCAGGTTCAAAATATTAACGGCGTGCGTCAAATCTGGTCTAACCACCATAACAAAATCAAATATTACTTACGTTACCATCATGCTTTGTCAAAATGTTTTGTAATGTCTTATGTGATATTTCTACCTACATAAATGTTTTCTGGCAGATTTAAATAAAGTCTATATTATTTGTAAACCTGTTTTGATTCATAGTCCACAATCACAGAATGTTTAGCAGGCTGAATATTACATTCTAATAATAAATAGAAAACATTAAAACATAGTCATGCAGAGATATGAACACCATTAATTTGTTAATGTACAGAATATCAGAAGCATTGATTCAAGTACAAATATCGCAGATTATATTACCAAACATATTTGACAATCAAAGCATGATCACAACAATCCACATTTTGTGTTATTAATGCGTGAAACTGGTACCTAAACAAGGTGTAGCTCCTCATCTGAATGCAAGTGCTTCTACAGCAGGAATACAAATTCTGTATTCCTACAAAATACAAAAACTGTCAAAATACCAACAGGTTTTTTTTTTTTAATTCTCATTAAAACATGTTTGTCCTTTTTGTGCTGAGCTTTTTAAAAAAGCATAATGATTTGAACTAATTGTCTGGTCATATAAATAAAAACTTAAAAATATCTGTCTAGGGGTATAGAGGTGTTAAAAAAAACACTTTTCGAATGAACTGCGATCCTTATTTGTATTGATTCTTAATCAATTAAAAAAAATAATAAAATAAAATAAATCGATTTAAACATTTGTTTTTCTTTTTTAAATCTGTCCTGTTCAGCCACTCAGGCAAATCATATTGTTGATATAGATTTCCATATCGGCTGTACAGATTTACTTGATACTTCTCTTGTTGCCTTATTTGTCTTTGACTTTATTAATTAATTAGGGAGCATTTTTTTAACAGATTCAGTTTTCTTTTAAGTAATAATAGCAATTGATCAGAGCTGTTTTTTCTATTTATTTATTTCTATTTATCATTTATTTATTTATTTCATAGAGGAATGTAGTTAAATCATAGAACTGGCGCCCAATGTTATTTAAAAAAAGTACTGATTTTGAATCGATACTCGTTTTGAATCGAGAATTGATTCTGAATCGAATCGTTACCCCAAGAATAGAATAATGAATCATGTGTTGCCCAAAGATTCACAGCCCTCCTTATTGATGATTAAAAAACTATATGTATCCGCGAATCGCGATTAATTGTGAGTTAACTATGAACAATGCGATTCATTTGAATCGTTTGATTAATAATTATTATTATATGACATTTTATTTTGAGCCCCTGGTCGACATAAAGGGGTTCCACTGTGTACATACAGTATAGTGCAACAGCCAAAGTACCCCTATGTGTTCACTATTGCAGGGGTTTTTCAAAGAGCGAGGCCCACTCTCACTTAGAGGCGCCAGAAGACTTCTGGGGATGCGCAGCAGCTTGAGAAAAATAAAGAAAAAACAAAAAAATGACTCAGGAGTTTTCAAAGTCTCACCTTGTAAAATGGGATTTCAGTGACGGTATGTCAAAGTCAAATTGATTTTCAGATGCTACAGTGAGAGAGTAAACAAAGTGTGACCAAAAACTGTATTATATTCTGGATTATGCTCTGAGAGAAAATTGTGGCACACTTAAAAAAAAAAACAATGCCTATTATTGTTGTGCTGTGATTTCAATTTACAATTCTAGATTAGAGAGCAATACAAAATGACAATATATCAATGTGGCAAACATTTTGTGATGAATTTTCCTGAATAATATCAACCTCCAGTGGTACATAGTCTGTGTAGCCTACAGTTAGGCCACAACTTTGAATGAAAGTGCATTTTCAAATGTTGACTGGGTATTTTTCAGCTCCCGTTTTCATATATACACAGTACAGGCCAAAAGTCTGGACACCTTCTCATTCAATGCGTTTTCTTTATTTTCATGACTATTTACATTGTAGATTGTCACTGAAGGCATCAAAACTATGAATGAACACATGTAGAGTGGTGAACTAACTGAAAACCTGTTTTATATTCTAGTTTCTTCAAAATCGCCACCTTTTGCTCTGATTACTGCTTTGCACACTCTTGGCATTCTCTCCATGAGCTTCAAGAGGTAGTCACCTGAAATGGTTTTCACTTCACAGGTGTCATAGTTTTGATGCCTTCAGTGACAATCTACAATGTAAATAGTCATGATAATAAAGAAAACGCATTGAATGAGGTGTGTCCAAACTTTTGGCCTGTACTTTTGGCTTCCCTTTTCCCTCATCTCTTCGCCAACAAGTCTTCAACAAAAGTGTTTGTCCTTTATACGTCTTTCACATTGTTTTCTGCATGTTAAACAACAAGTATTCTCTATAAAATGTGTGTTTTTTTGGTTTCCGTCACAGATTAATTGTATTTAGAACTATTAATATGGGAAACATTGGTTAGGTTTTTGTACGGTTGGACTTTCTGAAACTGATTACGAACAAAATCAGTGGTTCTCAACTTTTTTCAACAAGTACCACCTCAGAAAACTCTCTAAGTACCACCATAATGACCAACATTAAAACACAGAAGCGCCTAAATAAATATTCTTTAAAAACAAGGCAGAGGTT
Organism: Nerophis lumbriciformis; assembly: GCF_033978685.3. NCBI lineage: Eukaryota > Metazoa > Chordata > Actinopteri > Syngnathiformes > Syngnathidae > Nerophis > Nerophis lumbriciformis. The sequence goes on along the minus strand of NC_084557.2, from coordinate 11,151,423 downwards.
TTATTTAACAACCATGTTTGATATCGTGGCCACTGTAACATTACACTCAGTTTGAACAGTAACACTGTGTTTGAGTACCGAATATTACCAAATAAACGCCCTTGGGCAAATAACCGCCCATGTCCTAATAGCCGCCCGGGGTCTGACCCCATTTTGTGAATTAACCGCCTCTTCCTAATAACCGCCTATGTCCAAATAGCCGCACATGGGCTGTTATTTGCATAATTTAGATTAAAACGCTACTGGGGTTGCGTTTGCTGCAGTATTATTGTTTTGATGGTTTTATAGAGTACTTGGTACCATAATTTTATTTTTCCTATATGCTGCTTTATTTAAAACTTGGGAGTACTGTAGCCTTTATTTTATTTAAGTGACAGTATTGTTGTTCTGTTTTGATGGTGGGTTTTATACTTGAGTACTCGGAACCATAATTTTATTTTTCCCGGTAGGCTGCTTTATTCAAAAAGTTTATTTATTTTTAGTATTGGTATTCTATTTGACAATTGTTGCACTACTGCCATGTTGATCTCTTGTCTTTTGATAGCCTACCTCATGTTGATCTCTTGTTTTTTTGTTTGTATGTTTACAATAGCATTTACATTTAAAGTTTTTTGTACTAAAAAAAAATACTGGACAGTAACCATTGTAACCAAATGATGGCCTGGTGCAGGCTGGTGCAAAAATAAATAAAAGCCTTGTGCAAATAACCGCCTGCTTCTTTTAAACGCCTGTCTCCAAAATCAATTTTGTGAAATAAACGCCCGGGCTACTATTTGGTAATATACGTACGGTATTTAATTACGTAGTTCTTCGGCGTACCACTAGATGGAACCTGCAGTTTGAGAATCACTGATTTAGATCATTACATTCCTATATTGAGCCTTATTCCAGCTAAAAAATACCCATTCACTGTATAAAAACGCACTTTAACTCAAACCGTGGGTTTAGACTGGAACCCGGCTTGCAGAAGAACCTCATCCAATTGGTGCACCGAGTATTTTGTGTATGCTTGTTTTCTCCCTGAGTTGCCAGGAGAGGACTTGTACTGTGCATTATATCATCTAGAATAGCTTTCAATTGCATGTCGTTGCTGTTTGCACAAGTACTACTGTACTAGAGCGTGACTTTGAATCTCAACCAATGGTTTCCTGAGGGTTAAAGGTCAACATTTTTGTGGGCTTCACATGTGGCGGAATGGAATATTATAACACACAGAGTATAAAGTCAAAGCCAGGTAGAAATAATGTTGAGGGGAAATAAAGCATATTGCATTATTAGGTTTATTGTACTGGGAGTGTCCTTAATGGAATATTACTTTACTGTATAAAGTCATCCTTTATATCAGGCCTGGGCAATTATTTTGACTCAGGGGGGCCAAATTTTGAGAAAAAAATGTGTCAGGGGGCCGGTATATCTATCTATTTATCCATGTATACATGAGATATATATATATATATATATATATATATATATATATATATATATATATATATATATATATACATACACACACACACACTGTATTTTTCGGAGTATAAGTCGCACTGGAGTATAAGTCGCACCTGCCGAAAATGCATAATAAAGAAGGAAAAAAACATATAAGTCGCACTGGAGCCCGGCCAAACTATGAAAAAAACTGCGATTTATAGTCCGAAAAATACGGTATATATATATATATATATATATATATATATATATATATATATATATATATATATATATATATATATGTAAGTTGTGAAAATCGGCTGTACAGTATGTGTGCTTGGGTCCTATTTTCAGGAACACTAGTACAAAACCTCACAATAATGTCTGATTGAATGCTAAAAAGGTTACGACAGACCGCCTTAAAAAACAGAATGGAATTAAAACATTTTTTTTTATAAAATGGGACACCCAGAGTGTACATGAAAATAAAGAATGTGGGATTTACAATATTAACTATCAACGGTAAAACACTGAATATTGACAACATATGAATGTCACACACCCTCTCCATCGACATATTTTACAATCAATCGAAACGTAACAAAAATGCAACAAATTTAGTAACTAGTATAACAGACCGAGGTCAATTAAGGCCCGTTAAGCTTTTCAAATCTGGCCCGCCGGACATTCCCAAATAACTTTTTTAGATCTTTAAGATGGAAAGTGTAGCTGCCATTATGATGTGCAGTGATGTTTTCAAATGACCGTAAGTCAAAGTTGGAATCTGCGCTTTTGCATGATATACTAGTTACTATGATAATCAGGGGCGCCGAAAAGGGGGGGTAAAGGAGACAGATTCTAGGGGCCCATGATGGAGGGGGGCCCAGAGAGGCCCCTAATGATGATGAAATTATAATACAGAAAAAATAATGACACTGTGTTGGGGGCCCTGTAAAGATTCTTTTCATGGGGCCCAAAATCCCTAGCGGCGCCCCTGATGATAATCATTTATATTTTGTGTGTTTGTTGCATTTTTGTTGCATTTCGCTTGATTGTAAAATATGTCGATCGAGAGGGGGTGTGACATTCATATGTTGTCAATATTCAGTGTTTTACCGTTCATAGTTAATATAGTAAATCACACTTTCTTTATTTTCATGTACATTCTGGGGGTCTCGTTCAGTAAAAAAATGTAAAATTCCATTCTGTTTTTTCAGGCGGTCTGTCATAACGTTTTTAGCATTCAATCAGACATTATTGTGAGGAATTGTATTAGTGTTACTAAAAATAGAGCCCAGGCAGTGAAGTAAATTATATTTATATAGCGCCTTTCTCTAGTGACTCAAAGCGCTTTACATAGTGAAACCCAATATCTAAGTTACATTTAAAGCAGTGTGGGTGGCACTGGGAGCAGGTGGGTAAAGTGTCTTGCCCAAGGACACAACGGCAGTGACTAGGATGGCGCAAGCTGGGATCGAACCTGGAACCCTCAAGTTGCTGGCACATCCGAGCTATACCGCCCCACATTGGTGTAGCATTGGTAAGCACTAGAGATGCGCGGTTTGCGGACACAACCGCGGAGTCCGCGGATTATCCGCGGGTCGGGCGGTTGAAATAAAAAAAAATTAGATTTTATCCGCGGGTTGGGTCGGGCGGTTGAAATTAAAAAAATTAGATTTTAAATAGATTCAGGCGGGTGGCAGTTAAACCAATTCGGAAATATATATACATAGTTAAATGTTGTTACCCACATACGAAAAACGAGCAGGCACCTGCAGCATGCCACAACAGAAGAAGAAAAAAAAAAGAGATGGCAACGCCGGCAGCAAACGTGGTACACGACAAACTAAAAAAGGGAATACTAAAGACCAGGGGGAAAAAAGGCCAGAAAAGTTCAACGTGGACTCGTTTTTATGAGGTTGTAAATCAGGATGATAGTAATGCTGGCTACGTGATTTGCAAGAGCTGCGACGCTGTTTATGTCTACAACAGTCACAAAACCGGGACATCTAACATGGTGCATCACATTTGTGCAAAACCCCGAACCTCCACAAACACCCTAAGCATGAGCAGTTTCGTCCGCCGTGATCCCAGAAGAGTGCCACAGGATGTTAAAACAAGATAGAACGCAGCTGCCTGCAGCAGTTTGAGTGGCGCGAGCGCGCTTGGAGGTGCGCTCAGCGCGGCTCCCAGATGATTGCGCACTGGTGTGCGTCTGGGCCGTGACAGCGTGGCACGCATTGAATGTCTCTGCTACATTGGATCAGTCTCCTTTCTTTAACAGGCAAAAGCTTTATAACCCCACTTGTTATGATCCGCTGCCCGGATCATATTTTTGTTTTTGTTTTCAAGTCACTTGTGTTTTCAGCACCTCTTGAGTTTGTTTCTGTTGCCATGACGGCAGATTATAGTCACCTGCCTCTGGTTAGTGTCCCGGACGCGCACCTGTTGCCCGGGCACTAATCAGAGGGCTATTTAGTTTACGCGCTGGCCTCATTCGGTCTGTTGGTTTTGTTTGCTCCTACGCAACAAGTTACGCTCCTAGTTTCGCTCATAGTTTACATTTTTGATATTAGCATCTTTGCTACCCTCTTGTTTTCCGTGCCGTGGTGCACCGCGCAGCATTTTGTTCTGCAATCAGAATAAATCATTTATTCTCACCTGCAAGTCGCTTCCTGACATCCCTCTGCATCTTGAAAAGACGACCTCCGGCATCTCAATGCCTCGCTACCGTAACATCACTAATGCCTTGCATCGTCTATATTAGATATATAACAACGGGCGGGTGGCGGATGGCGGGCGGGTGCGGTTTTGATTAAATGTTAGTTCGGGTGGATGGCGGATGGTTGACGACTTTTGTGATGCGGTTGCGGATGAAATAATTGCCTATCCGCGCATCTCTAGTAAGCACACATACTGTACAGCAGATTTTCACAGCTTACATATGTATATCTATCATAGATAGATAGATATATAGATATATAGATAGATATACCGGCCTCCAGCAATTTTTTTTCTCTAAATTTGCCCCACCCCTCCCGAGTCAAAATAATTGCCCAGGCCTGTAGTATATCATGTAAAAGCGCAGATTCCAACCATTGAAATACTTTGTAAAGTTCAAGACTTACGGTCTTTAGAAAACATCACTGCACATCATAATGGCAGCTACACTTTCCATCTTAAAGATCTAAACAAATTAATTGGGAATGTCCAGCGGGCCAGATTGAAAAGCTTGACGTAATTTGCCCAGGTTTGCTTTATATGCTTATTAAAGCCTGGCTATCCCCATATTTTCCCTCATATCTTCCAAATGCAATACTTGAATATTCAGGCCTGGCTTTGATGAATGGGTACTATGTGTTGGTAACAGTGCAGGATGGCAAACCTAAACCTTAGTCTTGTTTTCAACTGAGAAAAATCAAGCATACACTGACTTCAAGACAAGACACAGAGGACGTCTGATGAGGGTTCGGCATCTCAAGACGTAACAAAACAAGAAATGCACAACAAAACATTTACAAATGTTTGATTGTGTCTTGTAGTAATTCATTTTGGCAGAAATGAAGGGAATGACACCTACGTTCCTCGTTGGATTTACTCCTTTCTTTAGGTATTCCATAAATGTCCATTTTACTCCAAAATCTCCCGCTGGAATCGAAGCACAAGTAACTCACATGTCCATGGATAATTGCATTCGGAAAATATTTATATATATAAATTGGCAGCAAATTCCCTCAGTCCCGCGTCACCACACTGTGGTGGAGGTCTGCCTCTTCTCTGGACAGTAGCAAAAGAGTCTGTACGCCAAAGGACATGCATAATCTCATATTGCAAGATGGAAAGCTCCTTTAAATGTTTGGTGAAATCAAATATTTAGATAAAATGTGTATAGCACAAAATTTCCCACCCTGTTTTTATTTTTTTTCTTGTTGTTTTTTTTTTTTTTAAATTCTTTGTAGGCACACATTTCCTCATCTACAGTGTTGTGTCTAAAGTGATGTGCTGGCAAAAAAAAAAAAAAGTCAGTAAATAGTATAAGAAAACGAGAAATACAAGTCCTAGTCCTGACTCACACGGTGTGTCCCGTTCACTCTCCGTCCACATCCTGCGGGGACACGGGCCACTCCGGCTCCTCGACCGACTCCTCGGGGTCCTCCCCTTCCACCAGCTCCTCTCTGCTGCCCGGCTCCTCTTCCTCCTCATGGATAGCCAAAATGGGCTCTGCTACATTGTTCACGTGGACTGACTCAGTTCCTTGGCCCTGCTTCTGTGCCTCCTCGGCGATCACTTTCTTCCACATCTCATGGTTCTCCAGCAGATGATGGGTGATCTGGCAGAATACTTTCCTCCTTTTCTTGGGGGCTGCTTTCTCTAAAGAGCAAATCAAATATAGCACACGTTTAAATGTGTGGTTACTCTACAGAAGTTGTTAACTCACTTGTTACTAACATAAAGTGGCGTTACAAATTCCTGCTACCTGGGAACCGATATGTTCTGGTGTATGTCTGGACTGCAGGCAAGTACAAACCCCGTTTCCATATGAGTTGGGAAATTGTGTTAGATGTAAATATAAACGGAATAAAATGATTTGCAAATCATTTTCAACCCATATTCAATTGAATGCACTACAAAGACAAGATATTTCATGTTCAAACTCATAAACATTATTTTTTTTTTTTGCAAATAATAATTAACTTAGAATTTCATGGCTGCAACACGTGCCAAAGTAGTTGGGAAAGGGCATGTTCACCACTGTGTTACATGGCCTTTCCTTTTAACAACACTCAGTAAACGTTTGGGAACTGAGAAGAACAATTTTTGAAGCTTTTCAGGTGGAATTCTTTCCCATTCTTGCTTGATGTACAGCTTAAGTTGTTCAACAGTCCGGGGGTCTCCGTTGTGGTATTTTAGGCTTCATAATGCGCCACACATTTTCAACGGGAGACAGGTCTGGACTACAGGCAGGCCAGTCTAGTACCCGCACTCTTTTACTATGAAGCCACGTTGATGTAACACGTGGCTTGGCATTGTCTTGCTGAAATAAGCAGGGGCGTCCATGGTAACGTTGCTTGGATGGCAACATATGTTGCTCCAAAACCTGTATGTACCTTTCAGCATTAATGGCGCCTTCACAGATGTGTAAGTTACCCATGTCTTGGGCACTAATACACCCCCATACCATCACAGATGCTGGCTTTTCAACTTTGCGCCTATAACAATCCGGATGGTTCTTTTCCTCTTTGGTCCGGAGGACACGACGTCCACAGTTTTCAAAAACAATTTGAAATGTGGACTCGTCAGACCACAGAACACTTTTCCACTTTGTATCAGTCCATCTTAGATGAGCTCAGGCCCAGCGAAGCCGACGGCGTTTCTGGGTGTTGTTGATAAACGGTTTTCGCCTTGCATAGGAGAGTTTTAACTTGCACTTACAGATGTAGCGACCACCTGTAGTTACTGACAGTGGGTTTCTGAAGTGTTCCTGAGCCCATGTGGTGATATCCTTTAGACACTGATGTCGCTTGTTGATGCAGTACAGCCTGAGGGATCGAAGGTCACGGGCTTAGCTGCTTACGTGCAGTGATTTCTCCAGATTCTCTGAACCCTTTGATGATATTACGGACCGTAGATGGTGAAATCCCTAAATTCCTTGCAATAGCTGGTTGAGAAATGTTTTTCTTAAACTGTTCAACAATTTGCTCACGCATTTGTTGACAAAGTGGTGACCCTCGCCCCATCCTTGTTTGTGAATGACTGAGCATTTCATGGAATCTACTTTTATACCCAATCATGGCACCCACCTGTTTCCAATTTGCCTGTTCACCTGTAGGATGTTCCAAATAAGTGTTTGATGAGCATTCCTCAACTTTATCAGTATTTATTGCCACCTTTCAAACTTCTTTGTCACGTGTTGCTGGCATCAAATTCTAAAATTAATGATTATTTGCAAAAAAAAAAACGTTTATCAGTTTGAACATCAAATATGTTGTCTTTGTAGCATATTCAACTGAATATGGGTTGAAAATGATTCGCAAATCATTGTATTCTGTTTATATTTACATCTAACACAATTTCCCAACTCATATGGAAACGGGGTTTGTATATAGCGCCTTTCTCTCGTGACTCAAAGCGCTTTACATAGTGAAACCCAATATCTAAGTTACATTTAAACCTGTGTGGGTGGCACTGGAAGCAGGTGGGTAAAGTGTCTTGCCCAAGGACACAACGGCAGTGACTAGGATGGCGTAAGCGGGAATCGAACCTGGAACCCTCAAGTTGCTGGCACGACCACTCTACCAACCGAGCTATGCCGCCCCATGGGTGAATGTGGAAATAGTGTCAAAGTGCTATGAGTACTGTTGCGTTTGGACCAGATGTTCCTCCAAGGGAATTTAAATTACTGGTCAATCCCAAATTCTTTTGATGACACATAAACTGAGTTTAAATTATCACCAGAACAGAATAGGTATTTTGTAATTTATTTTCTAAGCTTTGAAGAGACCAGCCTAGGACAACACCTTCAATTGCGCGGCTAAATTGGTCTAATCCGGGGGTCGGCAACCCGCGGCTCTAAAGCCGCATGCGGCTCTTTGGCGCCGCCCTAGTGGCTCTCTGGAGCTTTTTAAAAAATGTATGAAAAATGGAAAAAGATGAGGGGGGAAAAAAATATTTTTTGTTTTAGGATGTTTTCTGTAGGAGGACAAACATGACACAAACCTCCCTAATTGTTATAAATCACACTGTTTATATTAAACATGCTTCACTGATTCGAGTATTTGGCGAGCGCTGTTTTGTCCTAATAATTTTGGCGGTCCTTGAACTCACCTTAGTTTGTTTACATATATAACTTTCTCCGACTTCCTAGGACGTGTTTTATCCTTTTTCTGTCTCATTTTGTCCACCAAACTTTTAACTTTGTGCATGAATGCACAAAGGTGAGTTTTGTCGATGTTATTGACATGTGTGTAGTGCTAATCAGACATATTTGGTCACTGCATGACTGTGAGCTAATCGATGCTAACATGCTATTTAGGCTAGCGATATGTACATATTGCATCATTATGCCTCATTTGTAGCTACATTTGAGGTCATTTAGTTTCCTTTAAGTCCTCTTAATTCTATGTATATCTCATGACACCCTATCTGTATGTAATATGGCTTTTAATTTTTTGCGGCTCCAGACAAATGTGTTTTTGTATTTTTGGTCCAATATGGCTCTTTCAACATTTTGGGTTGCCGACCCCTGGTCTAATCTAAAATACGGAAACCTTCTCTTCTATATGTGTTTCTCGCTCCCATCCTCGTTGTCCCTCCCTTCAGCCCGAACACATGCCCATTGTCTTCCTCAGCTGGACTCAGGAACAGATAAGGAAAGGAGTATCTAGTCAAGGTAACTCACAGTAGACTTGCGGACAACCAGAAAGAAAACAAATGGAGAAACACTAGCTGTTTTCTAATAAGACTATGAAAAAAGAAGTAACTCTTAAATATGGATATATGTAGATATTTGCCTCCGTCAGTGCCTTGAAGGTAGAAAAGCGCTATACAAGTATAGCCCATTTACCATAATCCGGTGCGCCCTATGGTCCGGAAAATACGGTACTTTTTAAAAGTAGTTTTCCAAACAATACCTCAAAACTAGCATACCACGTTGCATCCAACATATTGGGAACAGGACGAATGTAGACAAAGATCATTAAACAATTTATATGTAGTCAGAATACAATGACATACGTGATGACTCTGAGCTGGTGGATGTGTCTTCCTCCTCCTCCTCCTCCTCTTCCTCATTCTCTGTGCTTTCAGGCTCCTCTGCATCCGTCGTGGGTTCCACCCATCGTCCCGGCATGAGGCAAGCAGAGTCGTAAGAGTTGCACAGAGGTCCCACAATGTGTGTGATGAATGACTCCTGGAGTTTGGCCAACTGTGGTGCGGCTCGGTCCATGAAGGGGCTGACGGGAAGACCCAAACTGGACTCTTCATCGCCCTGTAGGTAGAATAGCCATCATCGGTGAAAAGGTATTAGCAGTAGAAATATCCAGCATTCTGTGCTTATCAAGAATTATCAAGGACAAACCTCTCACCTGTTCATAGAACTCATTGACAATGCCCTCTGTCCATTGTAAATGCAGGTCTTTACACTTTAGGGGCCCGTTTATGTCAGCCAGCTTGATGCACATCTGGCAGACCAGCAACCTGTCATTCTCATTGGACCAATCAATACCTGTAGATGGATCATCTCCCACCTCCAAAATTAACAACAAAAATCTCCTAAATGCATGTTAGGATACGCAAACAATGTGTCCGAAAACAACTACCTTAGCATTGAACTCTGCAAGAAAATCAAAGTGCTTCTTCAAATCGGTGGCCAGGATGGCCTCGATGACCAGGAAACGGAAACGCTTGAACTCCACGTGGTCCAAGTTGGCGAGGAAGTTGAACTCCGGCCGGGACAGGAAGAGATTCCAGGCGGAGGCAGCGTGGTGGTTTTCTAGAACTGAACGGTCGTTGTAGAGCACCGCCTGCACACACAAGCACATTTACACTCGGTGAGACGTCTGAACGAACACACTTTGTTGCTACTCTTGCAGATAAAAAGTGACAAATATAATTAGCTTATAACAGAGGTGTCAAAGTGGTTTTCACTGAAGGCCACATCGCAGTTATGTTGGGCCCCAGAGGGCCGCTTCTAACAGTGAATACTATTATTACACAATTTTTTAATGCATTTTATTAGTATATTATTTTAAAACTAAAATGTAAAAAAAATATGGTAAATTGGAATAATTTCACCTCAAAATGTAGTGTGTGTTACTGTAAATGAAAAAAAAAAACCAGTACTGCTGTTTTTATGGTAAACAAAAAAAAGGCAGCTCAGTTGCCAGAATGTTACTGTAAAATAATTTTTTTTTTTACTGTAAATAAAAAAAAAAGCACTTTGTTGCTACTCTTGCAGATAAAAAGTGACAACTATAATTAGCTTATAGCAGAGGTGTCAAAGTGGTTTTCACTGAGGGCCACATCGCAGTTATGTTGGGCCCCAGAGGGCCGCTTCTAACAGTGAATACTATTATTACACAATCTTTTAATGCATTTTATTAGTATATATTTTTTTAAACTAAAATGTAAAAAAAATATGGTAAATTTGAATAATTTCACCTCAAAATGTAGTGTATATTACTGTATATGGAAAAACAGTACTGCTATTTTTATGGTTAAAAAAAAAAAGGCAGTTCAGTTGCCAGAATTTTACTGTAAAATTAAATTATTTTTTGTACTGTAAATAAAAAAAATTGCACTTTGTTGCTACTCTTGCAGATAAAAAGTGACAACTATAATTAGCTTATAGCAGAGATGTCAAAGTGGTTTTCAATGAGGGACACATTGCAGTTATGTTTGGCCCCAGAGGGCCGCTTCTAACAGTGAATACTATTATTACACAATTTTTTAATGCATTTTATTATTAGATTAAAAAACATAACTAAAATGTAAAAAAATTATGGTAAATTGCAATAATTTCACCTCAAAATGTAGTGTATATTACTGTAAATGGAAAAACAGTACTGCTGTTTTTATGGTAGAAAAAAGGCAGCTCAGTTGCCAGAATCTTACTGTAAAATTTACATTAGTTTTTTTACTGGAAATAAAAAAAATTGCACTTTGTTGCTACTCTTGCAGATAAAAAGTGACAACTATAATTAGCTTATAGCAGAGGTGTCAAAGTGGTTTTCACTGAGGGCCACATCGCAGTTATGTTGGGCCCCAGAGGGCCGCTTCTAACAGTGAATACTATTATTACACAATTGTTTAATGCATTTTATTAGTAGATTTCAAAAAATTTAAAAAAAGTACAAAAAATATGGTAAGTTGCAATAATTTCACCTCAAAATGTAGTGTATATTACTGTAAATGGGAAAACAGTAGTGCTGTTTTTATGGTTAAAAAAAGGCAGCTCAGTTGCCAGAATTTTACTGTAAAATTTACTTTTTTTTTTTACTGTAAATAAAAAAAATTGCACTTTGTTGCTACTCTTGCAGATAAAAAGTAACAACTATAATCAGTTTATAGCAGAGGTGTCAAAGTGGTTTTCACTGAGGGCCACATCACAGTTATGTTGGGCCCCAGAGGGCCGCTTCTAACAGTGAATACTATTATTACACAATTTGTTAATGCATTTTATTAGTTTTTTGTTTTTTTAAACTAAAATGTAAAAAAAATATGCTAAGTTGCAATAATTTCACCTCAAAATGTAGTGTATATCACTGTAAATGGAAAAAGAGTACTGCTATTTTTATGGTTAAAAAAAAGGCAGCTCAGTTGCCAGAATTTTACTGTAAAATTTACTTTTTTTTTTTTTTACTGTAAATAAAAAGAAAATTGCACTTTGTTGCTACTCTTGCAGATAAAAGGTGACAACTATAATTAGCTTATAGCAGAGGTGTCAAAGTGGTTTTCACTGAGGGCCACATCGCAGTTATGTTGGGCCCCAGAGGGCCGCTTCTAACAGTGAATACTATTATTACACAATTTTTTAATGCATTTTATTAGTAGATTTAAAAAATAATAAAATGTAAAAAAAATATGGTAAGTTGCAATAATTTCACCTCAAAATGTAGTGTATATTACTGTAAATGGAAAAACAGTACTGCTATTTGTATGGTTAAAAAAAGGCAGCTCAGTTGCCAGAATTTTACTGTAAAATTAATTTTTTTTTTTACTGTAAATAAAAAAAATGCACTTTGTTGCTACTCTTGCAGATAAAAAGTAACAACTATAATTAGCTTATAGCAGAGGTGTCAAAGTGGTTTTTCACTGAGGGCCACATCGCAGTTATGTTTGGCCCCAGAGGGCCGCTTCTAACAGTGAATACTATCCATCCATTCATTTCTACCGCTTATTCCCTTCGGGGTCGCGGGGGGCGCTGGAGCCTATCTCAGCTACAATCGGGCGGAAGGCGGTGTACACCCTGGACAAGTCGCCACCTCATCGCAGGGCCAACACAGATAGACAGACAACATTCACACTCACATTCACACACGAGGGCCAATTTAGTGTTACCAATCAACCTATCCCCAGGTGCATGTCTTTGGAAGTGGGAGGAAGCCGGAGTACCCGGAGGGAACCCACGCAGTCACGGGGAGAACATGCAAACTCCACACAGAAAGATCCCGAGCCCGGGATTGAACCCAGGACTACTCAGAACCTTCGTATTGTGAGGCAGATGCACTAACCCCTCTCCCACCGTGCTGCTATTACACAATTTTTTAATGCATTTTATTATTAGATTAAAAAACAAAAAACACTAAAATGTAAAAAAATTATGGTAAATTGCAATAATTTCACCTCAAAATGTAGTTTATATTACTGTAAATAGAAAAACAGTACTGCTGTTTTTATGGTAAAAAAAAAAAAGGCAGCTCAGTTGCCAGAATTTTACTGTAAAATTTACATTTGTTTTTTTACTGTAAATAAAAAAAAAAAGCACTTTGTTGCTATTCTTGCAGATAAAAAGTGACAACTATAATTAGCTTATAGCAGAGGTGTCAAAGTGGTTTTCACTGAGGGCCACATCGCAGTTATGTTTGGCCCCAGAGGGCCGTTTCTAACAGTGAATACTATTATTACACAATTTTTTTATGCATTTTATTAGTATATTTTTTTAAAACTAAAATATAAAAAAAATATGTTAAGTTGCAATAATTTCACCTCAAAATGTAGTGTATATTATTGTATATGGAAAAACAGTACTGCTATTTTTATGGTTAAAAAAAAAGGCAGCTCAGTTGCCAGAATTTTACTGTCAAATTAAATATTTTTTTTTACTGTAAATAAAAAAAATTGCACTTTGTTGCTACTCTTGCAGATAAAAAGTGACAACTATAATTAGCTTACAGCAGAGGTGTCAAAGTGGTTTTCACTGAGGGCCACATCGCAGTTATGTTGGGCCCCAGAGGGCCGCGTCTAACAGTGAATACTATTATTACACACATTTTTAATGCATTTTATTATTAGATTAAAAAACAAAACAAACTAAAATGTAAAAAAATTATGGTAAATTGCAATAATTTCACCTCAAAATGTAGTGTATATCACTGTAAATAGAAAAACAGTACTGCTGTTTTTATGGTTAAAAAAGGCAGCTCAGTTGCCAGAATTTTACTGTACAATTTACATTTGTTTTTTTACTGTAAATAAAAAAAATTGCACTTTGTTGCTACTCTTGCAGATAAAAAGTGACAACTATAATTAGCTTATAGCAGAGGTGTCAAAGTGGTTTTCACTGACGGCCCCATCGCAGTTATGTTTGGCCCCAGAGGGCCGCTTCTAACAGTGAAAACTATTATTACACAATTTTTTAATGCATTTTATTAGTAGATTTAAAAGAAAAAAGAAAATGTAAAAAAAATATGGTAAGTTGCAATAATTTCACCTCAAAATGTAGTGTATATTACTGTAAATGGAAAAACAGTATTGCTATTTTTATGGTAAAAAAAAGGCAGCTCAGTTGCCAGAATTTTACTGTAAAATTAAATTTTTTTTTTACTGTAAATAAAAAAAATTGCACTTTGATCGGTTGTCAGAATTTTACTGTAAAATGTACATTTGTTTTTTTACCATAAATTTAAAAAAAAAGATTTTACAGTAAAAATTTTGGCACCTGAGCTGCCAGTTTGTTGTTTTTTTGTAGATTTTTCGGTGTATAACTGTAAATGCCAAAACGGCACCACAGTTTATTGCAGTAAAAAAAAGTAATGTTTTTTTCATTTAGAGAAAAATGCTGAAAAATCCAGAGTAAATTTCACAATTTTACCATGAAATCTATTGCTACTTTTACATTGCACAATTTGATGGATAACTTGCTTTGAAATCATTATTAGTAGTATTTATTTTTATGTAAAAAATGGTTTGTTTGTTTCATAATATATTTTTGCATAATTAGACAATATTTAAGTTAACATAATTTACGATTACATGGAGTAATTTTTTTTTCTTCTCCCTAAATAGAAAGAAAGAATACATTTAGTAAGAAAAGTTACAGTACTTTATTGATACATATTATTGCCAGGCTTTCGAGGGCCAAATAAAATGAAGTGGCGGGCCACATGTGGCTCCCGGGCCTTGACTTTGACATCAGTGGCTTATAGAATTCTTTATGTATATTGTATTTTTTGTAGGATGCATTTTATTTTTTCAAGCCGATACCGATAACTTAATTTTTCTTAAGACTGATAACTTATTTATTTAATAAAAAATAAAAAATCTAGATTAAACTGTGGTTTGTGGAAACCTGGAGCTAAGAAAACATTTAAAAAAGGTGGATTTGACAAACTGTTCCTGTCGATTAGTCATAACAAAGGCTGATATTTTGAACAATAGTAAAGGGCTGATCACACTTTTTAATCGGCAAAACCACCGGCCCTTTCAATGTGGCTGACTTTTGAATAGCTTCTTAAGCAGCAGGTTTTTTTTTGCTTGATTCCCCTTAGGGGCGATAGACGGCTGAGTAGCGCTTAAACAGCTGCAGCCGGCCCCCGTAGCTCCCACTCCTGCCCCTCTGTTGCAAGTTTTGTTGATTCTATGTAAATTGTCTGTGAGTGCTATGGCTATGAGTTTTCCTCCCCCTGGCCTCAGTCGGGGCCCCCTCCCTGGATTTTTAGCACAATCCCATTCAAGATCAGACAAACATTACAGAATCCTACACAAAAAAATATGGCATTTTTTGTGTAATTCGTTAATAAAAATAATAGTACAAATCCTTTTCAACTTATATTTAATTGAATAGTCGGCAAAGACAATATATTTAATGTTCGAACTGGGAAACTTAATATTTATTTGCAAATAATAATTAACTTAGAATTTAATGGCAGCAACACATTGCACAGGGGCATTTTTACCACTGTGTTACATGGCCTTTCCTTTTAACAACACTCAGTAAACGTTTGGGAACTGAGGAGACCAGTTTTTGAAGCTTTTCAGGTGGAATTCTATCCCATCCCCTAAATTCCTTGCAATAGCTGGTTGAGAAATGTTGTTCTTAAACAATTTTCTCACGCATTTGTTCACAAAGTGGCGACCCTCGCCCCATCCTTGTTTGTGAATGACTGAGCATTTCATGGAAGCTGCTTTTATACCCAATCATGGCACCCACCTGTTCCCAATTAGCCTGTTCACCCGTGGGATGTTCCAAATTAAGTGTTTTCTTAGCCTACCAAGTCAGACCTACACTGTTTCAATATCCATTTCTCTGTTCTCAATTGTTGATGACTGATGATAACAACTAAACCTAACCACACCCCCTCCACACCCCGAATTGTAAATAATGTAAATAATTCAATGTATACACCCTGATGATTATCTTGTGTGATGACTGTATTATGATGATAGTATATATGATAGTATATATCCGTATCATGAATCAATTTAAGTGGATCCCGACTTAAACAAGTTGAAAAACGTATTCGGGTGTTACCATTTAGTGGTCAATTGTACGGAATATGTACTTTACTGTGCAACCTACTAATAAAAGTCTCAATCAATCAATCAATGAGCATTCCTCAACTTTCTCAGTCTTTTTTGCCACTTGTGCCAGCTTTTTTGAATCATGTTGCAGGCTTCAAATTCCAAATGAGCGAATATTTGCAAAAAATAACAACGTTTTCGAGTTCGAACGTTAAATATCTTGTCTTTGCAGTCTATTCAATTGAATGTAAGTTGGAAAGGATTTGCAAATCATTGTATTCTGTTTTTATTTACCATTTACACAACGTGCCAACTTTACCGGTTTTGGGTTTTGTACGTGATTGAACAATTTGTTTCCCATCACTCCACGTCATAAATCGAATGCCTTCAAGCCACGCCCCCTATACTTGTGTCCCTCCCATATTTACAATCACAATTTTGTCCCTGCCAAGGTATGTTGACTTGAAATACAACTCTACCTGTGGGGCGCTGGTAGCCACAAGGAAGGCGTTGGTCCTCCCAGGATGGTCGTAGTCGTGCATGGCGGCCGCCACGTAGAGCGCCATGAGCTCCAGGGCTGGTATGAGGCCGGACAGGCAGCCATAGCCGTCCTCTAACACGCTGTACGTCTTTGATACCAGGAAGCCCATATGACTGTGAGTTATTCCACTGTCAGAGTCTGCAGACAAAGAAAGTAGGGTGAGGGACAGGGTGCCACACATATTGTGCTTTAAGGTGCACGTACGCACAGAGAAGCGCTCCCAGATCTACTTGCGTGTGGATCAAAGCCACGGCCCTCGTAAGGCACACAAACCGGGGTATGAAAATATGGTTGTGAGCAAATTCTAATCTGGCTGCAATTTCATGCTGTTCAGCACTTCAAATAGTTTCGCTGTGTGCAAGGAAGTGCCCTCAGCTTGAACAAGATAAGACATTTACATATAAATTCAAGCTGTCACACGATAATAATAATAAAGAAATTAAAAAAAATGATTGAAAATAAATTCTTTTGAATTTGAATTAAACACAATTAATCAGAGGCCCCAATATTTGGACACAAAATTTAGAATTTGGATTAAACACCATTACCGTATTTTCCGTACTATAAGGCGCACTTAAAATCCTTTCATTTTCTCCAAAATCGACAGTGCGCCTTATAACCCGGTGCGCCTAATGTACGGACTAGTTCTGGTTGTGCTTACCAACCTCAACGCAAATTTATTTGGTACATGGTGTAATGATAAGTGTGACCAGTAGATGGCAGTCACACATAAGAAATACGTAGACTGCAATATGACGCCAGTAAACAACACCAAAACTGTAAATGTTCCATTGAAAATAAAGAACATTACACACCGCGCTCAAAAATCTGTCAAAATGTTTTAGTACGGCTTTGAAGCCGCACCGCTTGATGGATTGTCGGCCCATTACGGCTACCGTAGTCAGACATACAAGTATTACTATGGTGTGTGTATAAGGACCGCAAAATGGCACCCATTAGCAGACATATTATCTGCCGTTTTGTTTTGCAATATTATGCAAAAGCAACTTTTATTACATTCTGGTACCTGCTGATGTGTATTTGAGATCTGCATAAGTCCTGAAAATGTGCGCAAGTCTGCCATTGTAGTCCGTGTCGATAAGCTTCTTCTTTTCTCTATTTCCTTGTTATAGGACATTCATCCTCCGCTGTTGCCATTTCTAATATAAAGTAGCGTAAAGTTCTAACTTACAGTATATCTCGCCATGAGAGCACTAAAACATACCGGTGTAGTGAGTTTACATTATTCACCCAAGGAACTTTAGTTATTAGAGAATTCCGGTCGAACGATTTTTCACGGGACACATTTCCGGCGTTGTTGTTGCACTAGTGAACCACGGATGAGAAGAAAGTCTTAATGTCAGTAAAACAGTTAGCTCCATCTTTTGACACTTCTTCCACCCCCGTCCTTGCACGCTACACCGCTACAACAAAGATGACGGGGAGAAGACGCTGTCGAAAGTGAGCCACGTAAATAAGACCGCCCACAAAACGGCGCATCCTGAAGCGAGTGTCAGAAAGCGACTTGAAGATGATCTGTAAAACATCATCTATGCAACATTTTGACCAAAGAACCACCATTACATGTTATGTAGACCACAAGGAAGTGTTTTTACATTTAGTAATAAATCATAATATGACCCCTTTAATGCGCCTTATAATCCGGTGCGCTTTTTGTATGAAAATAGACCTGACTAGACCCGCTCATCGGCAGTGCGCCTTATAATCCGGTGCGCCCTATGGTCCAGAAAATACAGTAATCACAGGCCCCAATATTTGGACACAGATGCAATTTTAATTTCAAAATGCCATAAATATATATTTTTAAATGTCGTACTTTAAATGTCGTTTTTTTTTCTTAAAACTTGGTAATAATGATATCTAAAGTTGTGTCGTTATCATAAAACCTGTCATTATTCACCTAAACATCTCCTGAGGCTTGCTGTATTTATCGGACCATAGGGCACACCGGATTATAAGGCACCCTGCCAATGAGTGGGTCTATTCAGGTCTATATTCATAAAAAAGGCGCACCGGATTATAAGGCACATTCATCATCATCATAATCTTTGAGGAACACCTCCCTAGACTACAACCATTGTTGCTTTCTTGAGCCAGTTTCTGCCAAGTGAGGCCTGTGTGTTGTGTCAGGTCATCTCTCCATCTTGCTTTTGGCGCAATAAAAGCGTAATGTTATGATTTTTTTCTACATTTCAAACACTTCATTGTGGTCTACATAACATGTAATGCTGGTTTTTCGGTCAAAATGTTGCATAGACTTTGTTTTACAGACCATCTTCAAGCCCCTTACTGACCGTCTCCTCAGGATGCGCTGTTTTGTAGGCAGTTTTATTACGTGCCTCCACTTCGACTGCATCTTCTCCCCGTCATCTTTGTTGTGCCGGTAGTTTTTAGCGCTTCCAGAGCGAGTCTACCGACAGATATAAGTTAGAACTGTATGCCACATAATATTAGCAATGGCAACAGCGGAAGATGAATGCCCCACAACAAGAGGATCGAGGAAAGGTTTATTGACTACAGCTCGGGCTATAATGGCGGATGCGCGCACATTTTCTGGACTATACAGATCCCAAATACAGATCAGCAGTTAGCCTTAGGTAAGAAAAGTTGGTTTTGCATAATATTGCAAAACCAAACGACAGATAATATGTCTCCTAATCGGTGCCATTTTGGGGTCCTTATACACACACCATAGATTATATCGTATGTTGAAGCACAGTACGTCTGACTATGGTAGCCGTTATGCGCCGACAATCCATCAAGCGGTGCGGCTTCATAGCTTCACAGCTAAAATATTGTGACAGATTTTTTAACGCCGTTTGTCATGTTCTATATTCTCAATGGAACATTTAGTCTACCGGTCACACATATCATTATACCATGTACCAATTAAAATTGTTTTGAAGTCGATAAGCGCAAAGAAAATTAACACGTACATTGGGCGCACCGGGTTATAAGACACACTGTCGATTTTTGCGAAAAATGTTATGATTTTAAGCGCACCTTATTGTATGAAAAATACAGTAGGCGTCCCTCTATCGTTAAAAACACACACACACATACACAAAATTTACACAGGCACATATATATATGTACACACACATATATATATATATAGTATGTGCTAAAATAAAAGCTACTGTAGAAGCACCTTTTGCTTTAATGACTGCTGGACCCACCTGAGTCACTAGCAGAGCTGTGGTCAGTAAGGAGACTGGGCAGACCTGGAACCGGCTGTGTTGTGAGGTACCAGACTGCATGGAGCACATCTGTGGCGTGCACCCTGTTATGATCTGGGTGGAGGTACAAAACAGAGTCGGTCTGACATAAATCCACCACCAGAGTGCACTGCTGGGTTGCAAACACAAAGGGGCTTCAGTCATTCACATGTGCAACATTTCCCTCCAGTGACTAATTTTTATATATATATATATATATATATATATATATATATATATATATATATATATATATATATATATATATATGTGTATATGTATATATATTTTTTTTATATGTGTGTATATATATATATATATATATATATATATATATATATATATACACATATTAAATAAAAATATATACATATACACATATACATGTATTCATACATACGTATATATATATATATATATATATATATATATATATATATATATATATATATATATATATATATATATATATATATATATTTATATATATATATATATATATAGAGAGAGAGAGAGAGAGAGAGATACATGGATATATATATATATATATATATATATATATATATAGAGAGAGAGAGAGAGAGAGAGAGAGATACATGGATAGATAGATAGATAGTTAGATAGATAGATAGATAGATAGATAGATAGATAGATAGATAGAGAGGGAGTAAAGTAAGTAGTTGGATAGATGGATGAATGAAAGGATGGACGGGTAAGTAGATGGATAAATGTAGATAGACAGATCAAATGTAAAAGGCTTACATGGTATGTCTTTGTAACCATTCTCAAGGGCATGGAAGTAGTTCATGAATTCGTTAATGGGGATCTTGAAGGTCTTAAACAAACCAGTATCCTCAAAAAGCCTGTAAGAGACCTGAAGAAAGAAAATTTGTCACAATATTGGCAAAAAAAAAAATGCAAATAAAACATAATTGACGTTTTTGCGTAGTCTGTGTGCATTTTAGACATAAAGGGTGGATGCACCACTTCAAATTCAAGCACGTTTAATGCATATTTTGACAATATAACATGGGGTAGAGTACATATTTATGTGATCATGGGTCAACAAACCTAATTATATTGATTATATATATTTATTATACATATAAATATATATTATCTAGAGGTCAATACCGCTGTAGTATTATTACTTTTCATTCATTTAGCCATTTGTATGCTTTAAAATGCTTAATTTAAAACCCCCGTTAAAAATTACATTGGTAACTATTAACTTTATTTGCAGGTTAAATGTAATGATTTTATTTTATCCAGTAGATGGCGGATAACTGTTATAAAACACACAGTGCAGTGTCAATACAAGTAGCGAATGTGCCATATACTCACTGAGGCATCATTTACCTGTCACTACTCCAAACCATCAAACACAAATGTATAAAGCGCAAAAGGTAGAATAATTAGGTACTTTCCATTCATGTCCATTCATTTTCTACCGCTTGTCCCTCTCTTGTTTGTGTAAAATAAAATAAATGATGAATGAGGGCAGGGGTGTCCAAATGTTTCCACGAAGGGCCGCACACTGAAAAATCAATTTTGATTTTAAAAGCCAATAAAACCGGCATGTCAGCTGTTATTAGGAGGTGCATGATAAATATCGGACAGATAATTATTGTGTCGATATGAGGGATTATGACATCACACCTATAAATCAGTTAACATTAAAAAAAAATAGCCCTAATAACCAATTTAAAAAAAGGCAAGATTACCTAGACTGTAGGAGCACAGCTCATTTTCTCCAACTTGTGTCCATAAACTCATTGTAAACAAACATTGTCAACTTTGACCGTTTGGGACTTATTCTATGTTTCTGAGGAAGACAAAGTTATTTGCTATTTGCACTGAATGTTCTGCAAACATTCTGAGGGAAGAGAAACATTTTTTTTTCTCGCTTTAACACATCAAACCTTATTAGCCACATGAAAGGCCAGCATCCCCACGATGATGTTTTGAAAAGCCAAGAAGAGACCTGTTGCTAAAGAAGCTGCCCCCATGCCAGCCGCAAAGAAAGGTGTGCACAAACTATAGCTACATCTCAACAGATATGAATACCTTTTATGGTTATTTGTATTGTTTTTGAGAAGCAGGAGGTTATCTGTTTGGACGAAGTTTGGACACACCTTCACATTCAATGCCTTTTCTTTATTTTCATGACTATTTACATTGTAGATTGTCACTGAAGGCATCACAACTATGAATGAACACATGTGGAGTTATGTACCTAACAAAAAAAAAGGTGAAATAACTGAAAACATGTTTTATATTCTAGTTCATAGATGTCAAAGTCAAGGCCAGTGGGCCAGATCTGGCCCGCGACTGAATGATCTATGGCCCCCGGGGTGATATTTGATTAGTATTAGAACCGGCCCGCAGGCCACAGCCCCCTGTTGCTATTTTGCACGCACCAATACTCCATCAGTGTTGGTGCTAGGAATTTTCAAAACCATCAAGTCATAAAAATGGGGTCCCACAGTGGATTTTTGGGGTCCAACTTTATTGGAACCGTTTTGAAAAAAAATTATCCTGTTATACCTCAGATTCTATATTGTGTTATGGAGAAAGGTTTTCATAAACGTTACTTAATTCATTAAAAAAAGTAATACAAAAGAAAACACATTTTATGCATATGTGAATGTATTCAGTTCTAAACATTCATTCATTTTCTTCTTTCTTTCATGGATCTAAATTTTACCGCTGCCGGTATTTTTTTCTATATTTTTATTGTAATATTTTCATAATGTTTTTGTTAAATTTTTGCCCAAAAAGGCCAAAAAAACCCCAATCTGAAGTTGTCTTTATTTTTTTAGTTTTAATGTCTTGATTTTGCACAGATTTTCCTCCATGCGGCCCCTGAGCTAAAATTAGTTTGTCACCCCTGTTGATCTAGTTTCTTCAAAATAGCCACCCTTTGCTCTGCTTACTGCTTTGCACACTCTTGGCATTCTCTCCATGAGCTTCAAGCACACCTGGGAAGTGAAAACCGTTTCAGGTTGACTACCTCTTGAAGCTCGTCGAGAGAATGCCAAGAGTGTGCAAAGAAGTAATCAGAAAAGGGTGGCTATTTTGAAGAAACCAGAATCTAATTTCTTCAAAATAGCCACCCTTTGCTTTGATTACTTTTTTGCACACTCTTGGCATTCTCTCCATGAGCTTCAAGGTCACCTGTGAAGTGAAAACCGTTTCAGGTGACTACTTCTCGAAGCTCATCGAGAGAATGCCAAGAGTGTGCAAAGCAGTAATCAGAGCAAAGGTGGCTATTTTGACATCTAAATGAACACACTTTGTTGCTCCTCTTGCAGATAAAAAGTAACAACTATAATTAGCTTATAGCAGAGGTGTCAAAGTGGTTTTCACTGAGGGCCATATCGCAGTTATGTTGGGCCGCTTCTAACAATGAATACTATTACTACACAATTTTTTAAATGCATTTTATTAGTATATTTTTTTAAACTAAAATGTTAAAAAAATATGGTAAGTTGCAATAATTTCACATCAAAACGTAGTGTATATTACTGTAAATGGAAAAACAGTCCTGCTATTTTTATGGTTAAAAAGGCAGCTCAGTTGCCAGAATTTTACTGTCAAATTAACATTAGTTTTTTTACTGTAAATAAAAAAAATTGCACTTTGTTGCTACTCTTGCAGATAAAAAGTGACAACTATAATTAGCTTATAGCAGAGGTGTCAAAGTGGTTTTCACTGAGGGCCACATCGCAGTTATGTTGGGCCCCAGAGAGCTGCTTCTAACAGTGAATACTAATATAACACAATTTTTGAATGCATTTTATTAGTACATTTAAAAAAATTAAAATAAATGTAAAAAAAATATGGTATGTTGCAATCATTTCACCTCGAAATGTAGTGTATATTACTGTAAATGGAAAAACAGTACTGCTGTTTTTATGGTAAAAAAAAGCAGCTCAGTTGCCAGAATTTTACTGTAAAATTTACATTAGTTTTTTTTACTGTAAATAAAAAAAATTGCACTTTGTTGCTACTCTTGCAGATAAAAAGTGACAACTATAATTAGCTTATAGCAGAGGTGTCAAAGTCGTTTTCACTGAGGGCCATATCGCAGTTATGTTTGGCCCCAGAGAGCTGCTTCTAACAGTGAATACTAATATAACACAATTTTTGAATGCATTTTATTAGTACATTTAAAAAAATTAAAATAAATGTAAAAAAAATATGGTATGTTGCAATCATTTCACCTCGAAATGTAGTGTATATTACTGTAAATGGAAAAACAGTACTGCTGTTTTTATGGTACAAAAGGCAGCTCAATTGCCAGAATTTTAATGTAAAATTTACATTAGTTTTTTTTTACTGTAAATAAAAAAAATTGCACTTTGTTGCTACTCTTGCAGATAAAAAGTGACAACTATAATTAGCTTATAGCAGAGGTGTCAAAGTGGTTTTCACTGAGGGCTACGTCGCAGTTATGTTTGAGTTATGTTTGGCCCCAAGGGGCCGCTTCTAACAGTGAATACTATCATTACACAATTTTTGAATGCATTTTATTAGGTTGTTTTTTTTAAACTAAAATGTTAAAAAAAATATGGTATGTTGCAATAATTTCACCTCAAAATGTAGTGTATATTACTGAAAATGGAAAAACAGTACGGCTGTTTTTATGGTAAAAAAAAAGGCAGCTCAGGTGCCAGAATTTTACTGTAAAATTTACATTTGTTTTTTTACTGTAATAAAAAAAAAAATCACTTTGTTGCTACTCTTGCAGATAAAAAGTGACAACTATAATTAGCTTATAGCAGAGGTGTCAAAGTGGTTTTCACTGAGGGCCACATCACAGTTATGTTTGGCCCAAGGGGCCGCTTTTAACAGTGAACACTATTATTACATAATTTTTTAATGCATTTTATTAGTATATATTTTTTTAAACTAAAATGTTAAAAAAAGATGGCAAGTTGCAATAAGTTCACCTCAAAATGTAGTGTATATTACTGTAAATAGAAAAACAGTACTGCTGTTTTTATGGTAAAAAAAAGGCAGCTCAGTTGCCAGAATTTTACTGTAAAATTTACATTTGTTTTTTTACTGTAAATAAAAAAAAATGCAATTTTACAGTAACATTTTGGCACCTGAGCTTCCAGTTTGTTGTTGTTGTTTTCTTTTTATTACTGCAAATCAACAACTGCATATTTTCCGGTGTATTACTGTAAATGCCAAAACGACACCACCGTTTATTACAGTAAAAAAAAAAAAAGTACTTCAAGGGCACCTGTGAAGTGAAAACCGTTTCAGGTGACTAACCTCTTGAAGCTCATGGAGAGAATGCCAAGAGTGTGCAAAGCAGTAATCAGAGCAAAGGGTGGCTATTTTGACACCTGTTTGCTCTTTTATTCCACTTTTTATCTGTTTTTATTTTTGTAGGCAGGCCGTTCAAACACATGCTTCGAGCCACACTTTGGACACCCTTGATTTAGGTGAAATTGCTTTTTTCCCCCCACTGGTTTAGAACACATTATCCAGAATACAAAAAAAACCTTTCAGACCTTGACAAGGCTTTTAAAAAAAAATAAAAAATCGAGCCTGAATAGAAAAAGCCTGACATCATCGACTGGAAACATTAAGCGGCGGCTGACCTTTGACCTCCCCCCCGGACATGCTCACCTGACTGAGGATCCGTCCATATTTGCCGCTAGTCTTCTCCATCAAGCAGAAGATGGGAAAGTTCCAATTGTTTAGCTGACTCATCATGGGCTCTAAATCTTCCATTAATAGCGGCTCTGGAGCCAGAATAGGTTTGTCCTGTACAAGTGGTGAAATGGGAGATTTGGTTCAAGACTATGTTGTCTACTCATGGTTCCTGAGGTGGTCTTTCTGGCCCTTTGTACCTCAGGAGGTATTAGCGGGTGGAGGATGACATTCTGGGAGGAGTGTTTTCCTTCCTCCGCGTCGTCCTCGGTATGTGCTACATCACTGCTGTCACTGTGGTTGGCTTCGTGGGTACTGTCGTAGTCTGATGACACCAGCACTTGGTCTTCTGCAATCAGAAGAAGCAATAACAACACATCAGTTCTGGACCACCAGGAAACTCCCCTCTCTGTTTATCCTTTGTGGCTGGTAATATTCCTTAACGTCTCAATACCATTATTGGGATGGAAAGAGAACAAATTAAATCCACATGGTTTGATTGTGCAGCTTCTTACACAATATGGAAATACCTGGCCTAGTGCTTTTTAACCATAGGGCCAGGGCCCCATTGTTGGGCCATGAGCGCCCCATACAAGGGCCGCCAAGAAAATCTGTTTCTCAGCTGCGGTCCGTATGGGCTACAGCAGGCCTGGGTAATTATTTTGACTCGTAGGGGCCAAATTTAGCGAAAAAAATGTGTCTGATTTTTAGGAACACTAACACAAAACCTCACAATAATGTCTGATTGAATGCTAAAAACGTTATGACAGACCGCCTTAAAAAAGGTAATGGAATTTTAAATTTTTTCACTGAATGAGACACCCAGAATGTACATGGAAATAAAGAATGTGGGATTTACAATATTAACTATGAAGGATAAAACACTGAATATTGACAACATATGAACGTCACACCCCCTCTCCATGGACATATTTTACAGTCAAGCGAAACCCAACAAAAATGCAACAAACACGGTGAAATATGAACGCGAAGGGTAAACAAACCCCACCTACAATCTGATATATCTGATATATCACTAAGCTTTAGAACTTTGTTGTAAAAATCGCCTTCCGCGTCTGTCCCAAATGGTCCTCTCGACTACTACTTAACTTGCTATTTGTATCGTTTCCCATTGGCAAAACCAAACAGGTATCATATAACATAAACCCATAACCTAGGGCAGGCCTGGGCAATTATTTTGACTCATAGGGGCCAAATTTAGCGAACAAAATGTGTCTGATTTTTAGGAACACTAATACAAAACCTCACAATAATGTCTGATTGAATGCTAAAAACGTTATGACAGACCGCCTTAAAAAAGGTAATGGAATTTAAAAAATTTTCACTGAATGAGACACCCAGAATGTACATGAAAATAAAGAATGTGGTATTTACAATATTAACTATGAAGGATAAAACACTGAATATTGACAACATATGAATGTCACACCCCCTCTCCATGGACATATTTTATAGTCAAGCGAAACCCAACAAAAATGCAACAAACACGGTGAAATATGAACGCGAAGGGTAAAAAAAACC
Organism: Nerophis lumbriciformis; assembly: GCF_033978685.3. Classification (NCBI taxonomy): domain Eukaryota; kingdom Metazoa; phylum Chordata; class Actinopteri; order Syngnathiformes; family Syngnathidae; genus Nerophis; species Nerophis lumbriciformis. Next base: position 11,124,543 of record NC_084557.2, on the reverse strand, counting down.
CCACCTACAATCTGATATATCTGATACATCACTAAGCTTTAGAACTTTGTTGTAAAAATCTCCTTCCGCGTCTGTCCCAAATGGTCCTCTCGACTACTACTTAACTTGCTATTTGTATGGTTTTACCATTGGCAAAACCAAACAGGTATCATATAACATAAACCCATAACCTAGGGCAGGCCTGGGCAATTATTTTGACTCGTAGGGGCCAAATTTAGTGAAAAAAATGTGTCTGATTTTTAGGAACACTAACACAAAACCTCACAATAATGTCTGATTGAAAGCTAAAACCGTTATGACAGACCGCCTTAAAAAACGGAATGGAATTTTACATTTTCTTACTGAATGAGACACCCAGAATGTACATGAAAATAAAGAATGTGGGATTTACAATATTAACTATGAAGGATAAAACACTGAATATTGACAACATATGAACGTCACACCCCCTCTCTATCCACATATTTTACAGTCAAGCGAAACCCAACAAAAATGCAACAAACACGGTGAAATATGAACGCGAAGGGTAAAAAAACCCCACCTACAATCTGATATATCTGATATATCACTAAGCTTTAGAACTTTGTTGTAAAAATCTCCTTCCGCGTCTGTCCCTGACACCCACATTTCAGGCTGGTCGCTCTGGAAACACTCTGTGGAAACGCTCCCCACCCACACTGCTTGGTGCCTCCTCTGAACTGCTGTGACTTAGATTACCATAGTAACTAATTACATTACCATAGTAACTGGTATATCATGCAAAAGCGCAGATTCCAACCATTGAAATACTTTGTATAGTTCAAGACTTACGGTCATTAGAAAACATCACTGCACATCATAATGGCAGCTACACTTTCCATCTTAAAAATCTAAAAAAATTATTTGGGAATGTCCGGCAGGCCAGATTGAAAAGGCCGCCCGGGCCTTAATTTGCCCAGGTCTGGGCTACAGGGGTACTCAATTGTAATACACTTTTCCACCACTTGTGGCAGTAATATAAATATCAAACAAAAAGAAAAAAGTCTGAAGCTAAAGTCTTTCCTCAGACCAAAAAATATGACTAAAGTGGTGAAGCTGTATTTTCATTAGCGCTTCAATTTCATTGACCGTTTATTTAAGAAACATATTCATAATTAATTTTGTTTATTTATTTATCAGGACTCCTCTTCCTCCTATCCAGGAGATCGCAAAAAGCCGCTGCCTGACCAGGGCTCAGAAAATCTGCAAAGACTCCTCCCACCCCCACCAAGGACTGTTTTCACTGCTGGACTCTAGAAAGAGGTTCCGCAGCCTCCGAAGCAGAACCTCCAGGTTCTGTAACAGCTTCTTCCCTCAAGCCGTAAGACTCTTGAACGCATCATAATTAAATTATCCCCTCAACTCCCCCCAAAATGGATTAACTCGCTGGAATAAAAAAGACAATATAACATACATCCATAAACGTGGATGCATGTGAAAAAGTGCAATATATTTATCTGTACAGTAATCTATTTATTTATTTATATATATATTATATTTATTTATTTTATATATATATTATTTATATATATTTATTTATTTATATATGCACCTTATTGCTTTTTTATCCTGCACTACCATGAGCTTATGTAACGAAATTTCGTTCTTATCTGTGCTGTAATGTTCAAATTTGAATGACAATAAAAAGGAAGTCTAAGTCTATGTTAGCATAAATACATCTATTGATCTATTTTTCGTCAGTTTCCGTCAGAGCCCCGTCTTTTGGTTTCAAGGTTCACAGTTTCCTACCATTTGACAAGGTTTATCAAGCTCCATCTAGTGGCCAATGAATCACTCAATTGAATATTCAAACACAGTGTTACTGTTTAAACTGTGTGCGATGTTACAGTTTAAACAGTGACATTAAATATACTTGTTAAATAAAACCGCCTTGTTTTTAATGAATATTTAGGCCTACTATGCTACTGTATTGGTCATTATAGGGGTACTTGGGAGAGCCAAGTGTTTTCTGAGATTTGAGAACCGAAGTACATGTCAAACTAATTCCTTAACATAAATGACCGCCATAACCACACCACCAGGGGGAGTTTCACACACCACGTTAAACCCAGATTCCGATCTAACAAAGGTCTTAACTCATTCTCCTTCTATGCCACATCAATATGGAATGCACTCCCAACAAGTGTAAAAGAAAGTGCATCTCTATCCTCCTTCAAAACCACACTAAAACAACACCAACAGGCAACTACAACCCTTGACTAACACCCTCCCCCCACCACATCCCACCTCCCCGGATTGTAAATAACCAAATATAAATAATCAAATATATTTCTAATGTATATACTTGTTCTTATGCTATCTGAACTCACTATGTTCTCTGCTCGCTGTACATATCCTACCAAGTCAGACCTACATTGTTACAATGCACATTTCTCTGATGATGCAATTGCTGATGACTGAAGTGCTGATATCAACCAAAGCCTCCACATCCCACCCCCCGGATTGTAAATAATGTAAATAATTCAATGTATTTACTCTGATGATTAACTTGTGTGATGACTGTATTATGATGATAGTATATATATTTGTACCATGAATTGATTACGCGGACCCCGACTTAAACAAGTTCAAAAACTTATTCGGGTGTTACCATTTAGTGGTCAATTGTACGGAATATGTACTGTACTGTGCAATCTACTAATAAAAGTTTCAATCAATCAATCAATCAACCACTGATGTAAATGCATGATTGTAGACAAAGTAAATAAGGACACCCTTGAAAAGACAAAAACAACACTTTAAATATTCAGTACATGCTTTTCATTGGTTAACCACAACATTGTGCTTGGACTGATATCAAGAAAAAAAAATCCAGTGCACACCTGAACGTGGTATCCTGTCTCCCTTATCTAGGGAGCCCTCTCCATGGCTCAGTCGGATGTACGGTCTTCCACAACTGTGAACGAGAGGGATAAAGAAGTTGAAACAGTGTTTGCATATAAACATACTTGCCAACACTCCCGATTTTCCCGGGAGACTCCCAAATTTCAGTGCCCCTCCCGAAAATCTCCCGGGGCAACCATTCTCCCGAATTTCCCGGACAACAATATTGGGGGTGTGCCTTAAAGGCACTGCCTTTAGCGTCCTCTACAACCTGAAAAGGAGACTATTATATATGTCTCTGTTATCCATAGGTGTATCTATAACCCATAAAGTAGGCAGGCACGGAGCTATTTCTCAGCGTGTGTTTATTCCAGCCGGCACGTTAATACACTGACACACAACATCCGGATTCCCATCATGCATTGCTTCAAAACTACGGCAAGTAGTAATGTCCAAAAACATAACAGAGACGAAGCAGAAGAACGAAGAAGAGACATGGCGATGACGAGTAAGAAGAAGAAGTACGCTTGCAAGTTCCAAAATGATTGGAAAAAATAATTTCAGTTCATCCAGGACAGCTCGAAGGGGAAGGGGTATGCTGCCTGCACATTTTGTGTCCAGGGACGTGTTTCCTGAGTTTATAAACATAATATGAATTTTTTTTAAAAAGGAACAAATATTTTGTGATGATAAAACATATGGATGTAATCATTGTAGTATCGACTAGATAGGCTTTTGTACTTGGTGTCATTGCAGTGGATGTCAGGTGTAGATCCACCCATGGCATTTATTTACATTCAGGCACGCTAGCATTTGTTAGCACTGACGCCGCTATTGTATCCTCCTACGGTGTGTAGTGAAGCATGTTTAGCTATTCCTCGTCCTGCAGGGATGATACTTGTTAGAAACGTACTTTATTTGTCGCCATGGAGGCGAGGATTAGTGATTTAGAAGTAGCTAAAACACTGCCGACTGCGGATGAACGTTAGCCGCTAGCTAGCTAGCCATGTCTTAAAGCACCTCTTCCTGAGGACGTTTCAGTGTTATAACGTCACCTTCATCGTCAGTTTTTAGGCCCAAAATGCGTCCGTTCTCCCTTTTCTGTTCACACACTGTCTGCTTGTAAGTACTCTGTGATTGTGCGCTGCCGAACATGCTCCTCTGCTCGTAAACCCGTCATGACGTGATGACGCGCCCTCATGCCTGTTAAAAAAATAAAAAAATAAATTGGAAACCAGTACTTTTCAAACAAAGTATAGTACCGTTTTTGAATCATTACTACTGCAATACTATACTAGTACTGGTATACCGTACAACCCTACATGTTATGTTCCGTGTTACAAAATGCAACACGAAACGACACAGGAAGTCCTCCATACCGACAGCCATCAGACTGCATATGTTCCTTTTTGACTGTACTTGAATGTATAATAGACTGTATATATATTATTCACATGTGAATTATGCTGTATAATAGTGTATTTATATTTTTCACATGTGAATAATGCTGTATAATAGACTGTATTTATATTATTCACACGTGAATAATGCTGTACAATAGACTGCATTTATATTATTCACATGTGAATAATGCTGTATAATAGACTGTATTTATATTATTCACATGTGAATAATGCTGCATAATAGACTGTATTTATATTATTCACATGTGAATAATGCTGTATAATAGACTGTATTTATATTATTCACATGTGAATTATGCTGTATAATAGTGTATTTATATTATTCACATGTGAATAATGCTGTATAATAGACTGTATTTATATTATTCACATGTGAATAATGCTGTATAATAGACTGTATTTATATTATTCACATGTGAATAATGCTGTATAATAGACTGTATTTATATTATTCACATGTGAATAATGCTGTATAATAGACTGTATTTATATTATTCACATGTGAATAATGCTGTATAATAGACTGTATTTATATTATTCACATGTGAATAATGCTGTATAATAGACTGTATTTATATTATTCACATGTGAATTATGCTGTATAATAGTGTATTTATATTATTCACATGTGAATAATGCTGTATAATAGACTGTATTTATATTATTCACATGTGAATAATGCTGTATAATAGACTGTATTTATATTATTCACATGTGAATAATGCTGTATAATAGACTGTGTTTATATTATTCACATGTGAATAATGCTGTATAATAGACTATTTATATTATTCACATGTGAATTATGCTGTATAATAGACTGTATTTATATTATTCACATGTGAATAATGCTGTATAATAGACTGTATTTATATTATTCACATGTAAAAAAATAACTAAGTGTTTATTGTCTATTGTGAGTGAACTGTGGTGCTGAATTTCCCCCAGGGATCAATAAAGTACTTTCTATTCTATTATATCAAAATGTGCCAGTTACTCCATTACATATATACTTACAGCATGTATATAAAACATTGTTGGAAGTTTTTGGATGTCTTTTAGAGAGCTTTATATTTGTAATACAGCGAGTCCCCATTACCTCCATTGCTCCAATAGCTGACTCTTACTAGTGTTTATTTACGAGTTAAAATGCATAAAAAAGAGAAAAACAAAGACGGATTGTGAAATTCCTAAAAAAAAATATACAGTTCCCCTTTAAATTAAAAAACTTAATTTGGATTTTTAAATGTGTTTTAAAAAGCTGAATATGCCATGATTGTGTGTGCGTGTGTGTGTGTGCTTGTAATGTGTGTGTGTGTGTGTGTGTGTGTTGAATGGCATTGGAAGAGTTGAAGGTAGGTGTGTGTGTGTGTGTGTGTGTGTGTGTGTGTGTGTGTGTGTGTGTGTGTGTGTGTGTGTGTTGAATGGCATTGGAAGAGTTGAAGGTAGGTAGGGAAGTGTGTGTGTGTGTGTGTGTGTGTGTGTGGGGCAGAAACATTAGGTTAAGGGTAGGATAGGACGCCCCTTCAGGAGTCTTTTGTATGGGGCCCAGAATTTAGTGCGAAGCCCCTGAATATTAATACATATTTTCTCCACAATGCATCCGAGCCGGCCAACTATGCCGGCCAGCAGTCGAGCCAAAAAGAATTGGGATACATTATATTCATTATATCTGTCTTGGGTGTCAAAAAAACTTGGCAGATGTTTACAGGAAAGAAAGTTAACGAGGAAAGCTATTAAGTTTTGTTTTTCTGACAGCGCTTAAACAAACACTGCCTGCGTCGAGAAAAAATACATAATTACTGAATTGACCATCAATGTAGTCCAAAAAGGAGTTTTTTTCCCCCCCACAAGAGTCCATCATACAAACCCCGTTTCCATATGAGTTGGGAAATTGTGTTAGATGTAAATATAAACGGAATACAATAATTTGCAAATCATTTTCAACCCATATTCAGCTGAATATGCTACAAAGACAACATATTTGATGTTCAAACCGATAAACATTTTTTTTTTTTGCAAATAATCATTAACTTTAGAATTTGATGCCAGCAACACGTGACAAAGAAGTTGGGAAAGGTGGCAATAAATACTGATAAAGTTGAGGAATGCTCATCAAACACTTATTTGGAACATCCCACAGGTGAACCGGCAAATTGGGAACAAGTGGGTGCCATGATTGGGTATAAAAGTAGATTCCATGAAATGCTCAAACAAACAAGGATGGGGCGAGGGTCACCACTTTGTCAACTATTGCGTGAGCAAATTGTTGAACAGTTTAAGAAAAACCTTTCTCAACCAGCTATTGCAAGGAATTTAGGGATTTCACCATCTACGGTCTGTAATATCATCAAAAGGTTCAGAGAATCTGGAGAAATCACTGCACGTAAGCAGCTAAGCCCGTGACCTTCGATCCCTCAGGCTGTACTGCATCAACAAGCAACATCAGTGTGTAAAGGATATCACCACATGGGCTCAGGAACACTTCAGAAACCCACTGTCAGTAACTACAGTTGGTCGCTACATCTGTAAGTGCAAGTTAAAACTCTCCTATGCAAGGCGAAAACCGTTTATCAACAACACCCAGAAACGCCGTCGGCTTCGCTGGGTCTGAGCTCATCTAAGATGGACTGATACAAAGTGGAAAAGTGTTCTGTGGTCTGATGAGTCCACATTTCAAATTGTTTTTGGAAACTGTGGACGTCGTGTCCTCCGGACCAAAGAGGAAAAGAACCATCCGGATTGTTCTAGGCGCAAAGTTGAAAAGCCAGCATCTGTGATGGTATGGGGGTGTATTAGTGCCCAAGACATGGGTAACTTACACATCTGTGAAGGCGCCATTAATGCTGAAAGGTACATACAGGTTTTGGAGCAACGTTACCATGGACGCCCCTGCTTATTTCAGCAAGACAATGCCAAGCCACGTGTTACATCAACGTGGCTTCATAGTAAAAGAGTGCGGGTACTAGACTGGCCTGCCTGTAGTCCAGACCAGTCTCCCATTGAAAATGTGTGGCGCATTATGAAGCCTAAAATACCACAACGGAGACCCCCGGACTGTTGAACAACTTAAGCTGTACATCAAGCAAGAATGGCAAAGAATTCCACCTGATAAGCTTCAAAAATGTGTCTCCTCAGTTCCCAAACGTTTACTGAGTGTTGTTAAAAGGAAAGACCATGTAACACAGTGGTGAACATGCCCTTTCCCAACTACTTTGGCACGTGTTGCAGCCATGAAATTCTAAGTTAATTATTATTTGAAAAAAAACCCTAAAGTTTATGAGTTTGAACATCAAATATGTTGTCTTTGTAGTGCATTCAACTGAATATGGGTTGAAAAGGATTTGCGAATCATTGTATTCCGTTTATATTTACAAATAACACAATTTCCCAACTCATATGGAAACGGGGTTTGTAGATAAATGTGCTCCATGTTTCTTTATTGAGGGCACTGTCAGGCTGGAGGTGGTTCCCATTAAAATACCTCTCCCCAAATGTTGTAAAAACCTGCAGGAAATGCCTTCCGTTGAAGCACGGTGTCACACAAAGACCCGCAGTGTGTGTCCCTATCTCCCTCTGATAAATTGTTTTGCTAATGGTTCCGAGGCCCCGACAAAGAAAGTCCTGTTGTGTCTGCAGGACCAGGTCGAACCGCCGCGTGTAATGTCTCGCAGGTGTGGAATAATGAAAAAAAAAGAAAGTAGTTTGATAGTTTGGCGGGCGAACAGTTAGTGCATTATTGTCAGGGGGTCTGGGCAAAGCAGGCGTGCTTGGCTTAAAAAGGTTTGACTTTTAATGAAAGTTGAAAAACTGGCAGCCGCGCATCCTATTCTGCTGATTCAGCAGAATAAGCTCTGCTGCTGACATTGAGCCCGCGGCGCAGGTTGAAAAATAAGAATGGCGGACGTGTCTCGTATCAGGTGGAGTCTGCACACTTGCTTGTAAATACTGTACTTGGTCACATACTCTATGTTGTTTTAGTGATGCTCTTTTATTTGGAATATTATTTATTTATTAATATATATATATATTTTTTTGGAAACAAGGCTGAAGTGGTAAGAATTTAGTGTGAAGTTCACTTAAGTATACAAAAGGAGGGCCAAACGGGACACAATCAAATAAATAAATACAAAACCCAAAAGCAGTGAAGTCGGCACGTTGTGTAAATGGTAAATAAAAACAGAATACAATGATTTGCAAATCCTTTTCAACTTATATTCAATTGAATAGACTGCAAAGACAAGATATTTAATGTTCGAACTGGTAAACTTGTGCTATATTTTGCAAATATTAGCACATTTGGAATTTGATGCCTGCAACATGTTACAAAAAAGCTGGCACGAGTGGCAAAAAAGACTGAGAAAGTTGAGGAATGCTCATCAAACACTTATTTGGACCATCCCACAGGTGAGCAGGCTAATTGGGAACAGGTGGGTGCCATGATTGGGTATAAAAGCAGCTTCCATGAAATGCTCAGTCATTCACAAACAAGGATGGGGCGAGGGTCACCACTTTGTGAACAAATGCGTGAGCAAATTGTCCAACAGTTTAAGAACAACATTTCTCAATGAGCTATTGCAAGGAATTTAGGGATTTCACCATCTACATTCCGTAATATCATCAAAAGGTTGAGAGAATCTGGAGAAACCACTGCACGTAAGTTGCAAGGCCGGAAACCAACATTGAATGCCCGTGACCTTCAATCCCTCAGGCGGTGCTGCATCAAAAACCGATATCATTGTGTAAAGGATATCACCACATGGGCTCAGGAACACTTCAGAAAACCACCGTCAGTAACTACAGTTGGTCGCTACATCTGTAAGTGCAAGTTAAAACTCTCCTATGCAAAGCCAAAGCCATTTATCAACAACACCCAGAAACGCCGCCGGCTTCGCTGGGCCCGAGCTCATCTAAGATGGACTGATGCAAAGTGGAAAAGTGTTCTGTGGTCTGACGAGTCCACATTTCAAGTTGTTTTTGGAAACTGTGGACGTGGTGTCCAAAGAGGAAAAGAACCATCCGGATTGTTCTAGGCCCAAAGTTTAAAAGCCAGCATCTGTGATGGTATGGGGGTGTATTAGTGCCCAAGGCATGGTAGGTTCTAATCTAATATTTTTGCATAATACTGTAAAATACAGATGCCACATGCTATAATGGGTCTACAAAGTTTATCTTCTTTTTTCTCTCAACAGGTTGGTAAAAAAAAAAATTCTGTTTGTTTTTGGTGTATTTATTTTGTCAGGGTTCCACACTCGAGAAGAAAAATAGCCCTGGTATGTAAAATACAACTGTCCACTACAGAGGATGCTAGTTTCAAAGTGAGATTGTAGTTTAAAACAACGGAAAAGTAAGACTCAAGAAAAATGCAAGGAAAAGGCAGATTAAGGCGGGTTGGATCAAGACAGATGAGGTGAAACTAACCTGTAGCAAAAAAATGCACTTTTTTGATGGTAATTCATCACAAAGAGTGTTAACATTCCTTGGTCAGTGGCTGTTGTTTTGCATAGTGACAGGCCTCCATGGGGCCCTAAGCAAAATTTGATTTTGGGGCCCTCTATTTCTACCCATAATATTGATTGATCACTCACACACCTACTATAAACTCATTGCGGCTCTGGCAGTGTTGTTTACATTATCCTATTGTCAGCCTGGCATGTCTTTACAAATGACATGTCATTTATAAAGATATGGGGGTGGCCCAGTTAAAAACATAAATAATACCAATGAATGAACGAATAATGTCCAGAGTGCCACATATGGTTCCTAATCTTAAAATGTAGAAAACATTCAGCTACAAGAGTGGCCTGGGGTTGAACAGTCCAAGTGATAAAGCTTTGTATTTACAGTAAAAGTGTCATCTTGTCTCATCAGTCTTGTACATATTAGTCTTTAATTACTAGTTTATATTTTTAGTTAATTGTTCATATTTAATGTTTACTTTGTACAAAGAGAGCACAGTCTACTGAAGTTAAATTCCATGTGTGTTAAACATAACTGGACAATAAAGCTGATTCTGATTCACTTTATTATTTTTGGTAACAAAAACCTGAAACAGCAATGTGCAAAAATGTTGACCTAAAATTGTGTTTTTGTACAATAATATATCTTTGATCATTTAGAAATCATCAGTCAGACTCGTACATGCAAAAAATAAAAAATAATAATTTTTTGTTAATTGCTTTTGGGGGCCCCCTGGTGGCCGCGGGGCCCTAAGCCAGCGCTTAGTACGCTTATGCCTTGGGCCGGCTCTGGTGACAGGGTTCAAATGGACTCAAAATGAACTGTGTGTGAATAATAGCAGACCTGGAGGAGGAGGATCTATTACGGAACATACAATCAGTGCGTGTACATATACAGTACAGGCCAAAAGTTTGGACACACCTTCTCCTCATTCAATGTGTTTTCTTTATTTTCATGACTATTTACATTGTAGATTGTCACTGAAGGCATCACAACTACAAATGAACACATGTGGAGTTATGTACTTAACAAAAAAAAGGCGAAATGACTGAAAACATGTTTTATTTTCTAGTTTCTTCAAAATAGCCACCTTTTGCTCTGTTTACTGCTTTGCACACTCTTGGCATTCTCTCCATGAGCTTCAAGAGGTAGTCACCTGGAATGGTTTTCACTTCACAGGTGTGCTTGAAGCTTGTCGAGAGAATGCCAAGAGTGTGCAAAGCAGTCATCAGAGCAAAGGGTGGTTATTTTGAAGAAACTAGAATATAAAACATGTTTTCAGTTATTTCACCTTTTTTTGTTAAGTACATAACTCCCCTTCACCAGTTTTAGATTATTTTTATTCAAAATCGCTGAATTTTCACATTTGCCGTTCAAATACTGAGAAGAGACGGTGCGGTGATCAGCAGCCAGTTGAGGCACGTCACTGCGTTGTGCCTCACCATGGATTGCGGACTCGGCTAAATGCTGGTCTGCTGTGCAGTGAGACCGTATTGCTATATGAACTATATAATACATTTCCATAGTTTAGTTAGCTGAGGTATATAATGTACAGTGTATTTTGTCAACAACTGTATGTGTGTAACGTATTTCTTGTGCTGACCAATCATAAAACTGCTGCGAAGACGCACTGTGTGAGGCTCGCAGTAATCCCGCCTCCTGGTACCGGTTAATGCACCCCCGCCGCAGAATGCACCCCCTGACGGGAGCGCCACACCAACCAAAGCCCACACCCAAACCCTCCACGTGCAAGACCGAATCCACCCAAAAAAAGTCACTTAACAAGAAGCCAAAAAGTGCAAAAACAACAATGCTCGCGCCGGAGGAGCCATGAACGACTGCAGGGACACAACATTAGGTACACCTGCAGACTGCAGCACGGATTTCATATTTCATTCATTCACAACTCCTCCAACACGAACACCACTGTTCCCGCACTTATAAGTAAAGGTAAGACCATAATAACATTTTTTTAATTAAATGGGCTTTTTTGTGTGCTACAGTTTGTATGTGTAAAGTTAAAGTTTAGTTAAAGTACCAATGATTGTCACACACACACTAGGTGTGGTGAAATTTGTCCTCTGCATTTGACCCATCCCTTGATCACCCCCTGGGAGGTGAGGGGAGCAGTGGGCAGCAGCGGCGCCGCGCCCGGGAATAATTTTTGGTGATTTAACCCCCAATTCCAACCCTTGATGCTGAGTGCCAAGCAGGGAAGAATGCTGGTATGAGCTTTTAAACATAACCCGTTAACTGCTGCCAATCAAATGGTGAATAAGATACTCTTTAGGGTTCATATGTTTGTAAATCTGACTGTGATGAAGTCAGTGCCTCACCAGCCATCAACCTCACCGCACGTCACTGATAACTCCACATGTGTTCATTCATAGTTGTGATGCCTTCAGTGACAATCTACAATGTAAATAGTCATGGAAATAAAGAAAACGCGTTGAATGAGGAAAAGGTGTGTCCAAAAATGTAAAAAACAGCAAAATATGAAGGCAAAGTGTAATAAACACCTACAATATGATATATTATCACGTAAAAATGTGCTTCTGCATCTGTTCCTGACACACGCGTTTCAGGCTGGCTGTTCTGAAAACAAACCCTGTTCACTCTGCTTCGTTCCTCGTCTGAGCTGATGTGACGTAGATTACCGTAATAACTACTATAACACCCAAAAAAGCGCAGATTCCAACCATTGAAATACTTTATATAGTTCAAGACTTACGGTCATTTAAAAACAACACTGCACATCATAATGGCGGCGACAGTTTTGATGTTAAAAGTCCCCAAAAATTATGTGGGACCTCCAGCGTGCCGGTTTGAAAATCTTAACGGGCCGCATGTGGCCCGCGGGCCGTATTTTGCCCAGGTCTGATCTATTGTTTTGGAGGCACACAGCCATTTGGCCGACAATCACATTAAAAAAAATAGTGCATGTAAACAAGGACTTCACATACAGGTGGCAATGGAAGAGAATCTGACTCATTTAGTGCATATTAAAACAGTGTTTTTCAATATACAGTCTGGTGTGCCTTCGGAAATTATGTCATTTCACCTAAGGGGGTTAAAAATATTTTTTGCAAACCACTAATTCTAATCCGCAAACAATGTGCCGTTGTTGAGTGTCTGTGCTGTCCGGAGCTCGGAAGATCTTCCATATCAGTAGGTGCCAGCCAGTAGCTAATTGCTTTGTAGATGTCGGGAACATGGTTTGTCGTGATCACAATATGCAACCGACAGCGGGAGGCAGGGTGCAGGTAAAAAGGTGTTTAATGCTTAAACCAAAAATAAACAAAAGGCGAGTGACGCTAAGAAAAGGCATTGAAGCTTAGGGAAGGCTATGCAGAACGAAACTAAAACGGAACTGGCTACAAAGTAAACAAAAACAGAATGCTGGACGACAGCAAAGACTTACTGTGGAGCAAAGACGGCGTCCACAATGTACATCCGAACATGACATGACAATCAACAATGTCGCCACAAAGAAGGATGAAAACAACTGAAATATTCTTGATTGCTAAAACAAAGCGAGTGCGGGGAATATCGCTCAAAGGAAGACATGAAACTGCAACAGGAAAATACCAACAAAACAGGAAAAGCCACCAAAATAGGAGCGCAAGACAAGAACTGAAACACTACACACAGGAAAACACCAAAAACTTCAAAATAAGTCACGGCGTGATGTGACAGGTGATGACAGTACACCTACTTTGAGACAAGACCTATAGTAATGCATGCTTGGTTATGGTTTGAATTCATATCCAACAATTGCGAGAATGACTTTTTATTGTCAATATCGGCTGCAGATCCAAATCACACCAGCTCAGACGAGGAACAAACCAGAGTGGGCGGGGTTTGTTTTCAGAGCAGCTGAGCGCGCCTCGGGACACGCCGACGGGCGTTCCTCTCCTGCAATCCGCAATCTACACACCTGCCGCCGATTAAAGCTCCACGTCCTTCATAAGCCAGCGGATCCTGCGTTCCAGTGCCAGAACGTAGCTACTTGTCTCGTACAGTAAGCCCTACACGTCTCTAGCTCTCCTCGCCTATGTGCTTCCTTGCTCTCTGTGTCTCCCCTCATCGTCTTGTGTCCTGTGTCGTCACCCTGCAGCTCCACTTCGTTCCCTGGATTCGAGCTGTGTGTCTCGTCTCCCCGGGTTCCCTCCTGTCTTCTTGCTGCCTTCCTGGATCTCGACCCCTCGCCTGGACACGGACTCTTGACGCCTCGCTCCTGCCCTTGACCTCTTGCTTGCCCACGGACCTCCGAGCCTGCCTTTCTCCTTCTGGACTTCCGCACCAATGTTTTCTGCTGGTGGTGTGCCTCAGGATTTTTTAATGAAAAAAAATGTGCCTTGGCTCAAAAACGGTTGAAAAACACTGATCTAAGTCACACCAGCTCAGACGAGGAACAAACCAGAGTGGGCGGGGTTTGTTTTCAGAGCAGCTGAGCGCGCCTCGGGACACGCCGACGGGCGTTCCTCTCCTGCAATCCGCAATCTACACACCTGCCGCCAATTAAAGCTCCACGTCCTTCATAAGCCAGCGGATCCTGCGTTCCAGTGCCAGAACGTAGCTACTTGTCTCGTACAGTAAGCCCTACACGTCTCTAGCTCTCCTCGCCTATGTGCTTCCTTGCTCTCTGTGTCTCCCCTCATCGTCTTGTGTCCTGTGTCGTCACCCTGCAGCTCCTCTTCGTTCCCTGGATTCTAGCTGTGTGTCTCGTCTCCCCGGGTTCCCTCCTGTCTTCTTGCTGCCTTGATCTCGACCCCTCGCCTGGACACGGACTCTTGACGCCTCGCTCCTGCCCTTGACCTCTTGCTTGCCCACGGACCTCCAAACCTGCCTTGCTCCTTCTGGACTTCCGCACCAATGTTTTCTATTGATGGTGTGCCTCCGGATTTTTTCAATGAAAAAAATGTGCCTTGGCTCCAAAAAGGTTGAAAAACACAGAGTTAAAATATCGAGTTTGTTTGAAAAAATTAGAATAAACAGAAAAATAACCCTGATACGAATACAAGTAAACATTTGGCATAGCTGGTATATCAAATGAAAATATTGCATGCAAGGGTCAATTGGAACTCCGTTACGAAGAGCAGAGAACGATGCTGACGTGATTACGTGATGCATGGCACGGAGTAAATCAAGTTAATTGTGCAGCAAAGGACCATTACAAAGAATGGATTCCCTTGCATGTTGCTCATTTTCATGTTTATGGAGCATTATGACTGGCCTCTGCCCCGGCCCCCTCCTTCGCCGCAGTTTTTATGTCCAACCAATCACAACCGACAGACAAACTAGCTTTGGTCCGCGGCCCGAACAGACAACGTCCAAGCCACAATAAACACTGCAGTCATTATTTCTGCTTCCAGTAATCTAGCCTCTCTTTGCGCCAGATGACGTGAAGATGATAACAGCACCGCAGCTGCACGGGGGCGCTGTGCAAAAATTGGAAGGTATTCTGTCCATATGACTAATAAAAAAACGATATTGCATGTAAGCTGGCATGATGAGGGCATCGGGAGGTAAGAAAAATAAGCCTAATGTCTAATTAAGATTGCAAAGATATGATGATGAAGGAAATTAAAACCATGTGTTTGTTTTTCCCACAATGTTTTTTCTCCTCAGTGACTCATTACATTACAGATAAATACAGTATATTTGCTACAGGTTACATCAATGCATTCATTATGCGAGATCAGACCTGGGCAAAATATTTTAATATTCTACATAATTTTTTTAGACCTTTAACATCAAAACTGTCGCCGCCATTATGATGTGTAGTGCTGTTTTTAAAATGACCGTAATTCTTGAACTATAGAAAATATTTCAATGGTCGAAATCTGCGCTTTTGGGTGTTATACGAGTTATTACGGTAATCTACGTCGGTGTTTTTCAACCACTGGTCTGGTGTGTCGTGGTAGATTATCTAATTTCACCTAATTGGGTTAAAAATAGGGATGTCCGATAATGGCTTTTTGCCGATATCCGATATTCTGATATTGTCAAACTCTTTAATTACCGATACCGATATCAACCGATACCGATTTATACAGTCGTGGAATTAACACATTATTATGCCTAATTTGGACAACAAGGTATGGTGACGATAAGGTCCTTTTAAAAAAATTAATAAAATAAAATAAGATAAATAAATTAAAAACATTTTCTTGAATAAAAAAGAAAGTAAAACAATATAAAAACAGTTACATAGAAACTAGTAATTAATGAAAATGAGTCAAATTAACTGTTAAAGGTTAGTACTATTAGTGGACCAGCAGCACGCACAATCATGTGTGCTTACGGACTGTATCCCTTGCAGACTGTATTGATCTGTATTGATATATTGTCACGTGGGGGTCGCATATTTATGTGGGATCGTTCCTTCCGTGCAACACGGACACTCCGGACAAAGACGTGAGGGTAAGATATGATTTATTTACATAAATCATGGCAAACAGAAAACAAGCAAAAGAAAAACGTGCCGAACGCACGGGAAGCTAAAGTTAAACTTAGCACAGGACTCTGGAACATGAAAAAACAAACCAACGTGATGTAGCTTACCGCAAACAAGGAGCACAGCACGAGTGAACAGAAAGGCAGGCTTAAATAGTGTCAGTGATGAAAAACAGGTGCGCGTCGAGAACACAAGCGGCAGGTGAAAATAATAAGTAACCATGGTGACGAAACAAACTCACAGGTGCACAAGCAATAACTAAAGGAGTCCAAAACTAACCAAACATAACTAAACAAAACATGATCCGACCACGGATCATGACAGAGCCCCCCCCTTAAGGACAGATTCTAGATGTCCTAAAAAAAACAAAACACATGCAGGGTCAAAAGTCACGGGAGGGCGGAGGGAGGACTTGGCGGTGGGTCGCCAGGCCAAGTGTCCCCGAATCCATCGAGGCAAAGTCAAGTGGCGGCGGCGAGTGGAGCGCCGCTGCAGCAGGCGAGGCGGGCGCCCAGGGAATGGCCACATTGGTGGCCGACTGGGAGGTGGGCGCACTTGGCGAGGCGGACGACCAGGGAGCGGCCACATCCGTGGCCGACTGGGAGGTGGGCGCACTTGGCGAGGCGGACGACCAGGGAGCGGCCACACCCGTGGTCGACGGGGAGATGGGCGCGTCGGCGCCGTCATGGCAGGCTTGGACGCAGCAGCAGACGAGTCAGGCGTGGACGCAGCAGCAGACGAGTCAGGCGTGGACGCATGTGCTGGCGGCGAAGCTTGGCGTGGTGCGGGCGCTGGCGGCGAAGCTTGGCGTGGTGCGGGCGCGGGCGGCGAAGCTTGGCGTGGTGCGGGCGCGGGCGGCGAAGCTTGGCGTGGTGCGGGCACGGGCGGCGAAGCTTGGCGTGGTGCGGGCACGGGCGGCGAAGCTCGACGTGGGTCTTGGTCTTGGTTTTGGTCTTGGCATTGCGGGTCTTGGTCTTGGCATGGCGGGTCTTGGCACTGTCAGGACTTGGTCTGGGGAGTTTGCTTTTCCGGGATGCAACGGAAAGTTGGCACGGGCGAGACGGGAACCAAGGTACATGATTTATTTATAAAAAAAAAATCAAACAGAAAGCGCGCACAATGGCGGAGAATAAGCTATGAAACCAAAAGACTATAGCAAAAAAGTACAAATGAAAAGCACGCACAGTGGCGGAAACTATGAACAATTAAACAAAACATTAACTGTGGCTTGAGAAACAAAAACTTACTTGGCATGGAACCGGCATGAAAAAGGAGCAGCAAGGATCATAAGGGTGTGCAGAAGCATATATGGGGTGCGAGGTCGTCAGGCCGAACAACAGAAAATTAATTAACTTAAATACTTATGGACATGATTAACAACAGGTGCGTGACTCAAAACAGGTGCGTGACATGACAGGTGAAACTAATGGGTAACTATGGTGACAAAACAAAACTGCACAAAAAGTCCAAAAATAAAGCCTGATCACACAGACATGACATATATAATGTAGGAACCAGAATATTAATAACAGAAAGAAACAACCCTTTTGTGTGAATGAGTGTAAATGGGGGACGGATGTTTTTTGGGTTGGTGCACTAATTGTAAGTGTATCTTGTGTTTTTTATGTTGATTTAATAAAAACAAATAAAAAAAAAACCCCAAAAAACCGATACTGATAATAAAAAAAACGATACCAATAATTTCCGATATTACATTTTAAAGCATTTATCGTCATCTCTAGTTAAAAATATTTTTTGCAAACCAGTAACTATAGTCTGCGAATGATGATGTTGTTGAGTGTCGGTGCTGTCTAGAGCTCGGCAGAGTAACCGTGTAATACTCTTCCATATCAGCAGATGGCAGCCGGTAGCTAATTGCTTTGTAGATGTCGGAAACAGCGGGAGGCAGAGCGCAGGTAAAAAGGTGTCTAATGCTTAAACCAAAAATAAACAAAAGGTGAGTGCCCCTAAGAAAAGGCATTGAAGCTTAGGGAAGGCTATGCGGAACGAAACTAAAACTGAACAAGCTACAAAGTGAACAAAAACAGAATGCTGGACGACAGCAAAGACGGCGTCCACAATATACATCCGAACATGACATGTTTACGCTGCGGACGGGCGGTGGTGGTGATGGTTGCTGCGGTGATACCAGCGGTTGGCATCGCTGTGTTGGGTTGGAGTGGTTGGGGGACTGTGGCTGGTGTCTGTGCGCTTGTGGGGTTGTGGGGATGGCTGGCGTTGGCTTGCCGGCTGGTTTGGGGGCTGGCGGGCGGACGGGATGCATTGGCTTCTTCCCCCGTTGGGGGGCTCCTTCCCCTGGCCGGGACTCGTATGGGCACGTTGCTGTGTGGATGGCCGGGATGCGGTGTTTGCATTGGGCGTGGGGGCTGTGCGGTTTCTCTGCGTTTGGTTGCCGGTATGGGCTCTGCAGGGTTGGGTTGGGGCGGGCGGGGGCTGGCTTTGTTTGGCGGGGGGAGGGGCTCGCGTGGCGTCACGTTAAAGTGGTCTGGTGTGGGTCACGGGCTGTGGCGGGGGGTGGCGGCCTCCTGGCCGTAGTTCCTGGTTGTCGGCCGCGTGGACTGGGGGGATGTCCGGGCCCTCTACTCCTCCTACTTATAGCGCACACAGTCACACATATATAGGACAGCTGCAGCTCCTCTTCGTTCCCTGGATTCGAGCTGTGTGTCTCGTCTCCCCGGATTCCCTCCTGTCTTCTTGCTGCCTTCCTTGGATCTCGACCCCTCGCCTGGACACGGACTCTTGACGCCTCGCTCCTGCCCTTGACCTCTTGCTTGCCCACGGACCTCCGAGCCTGCCTTGCTCCTTCTGGACTTCCGCACCTTCCTCAACACGGACCTTCAACAACTCCTGGTAACAGTCAGCTAAACCAAAAACATAGTCACACCATACATATTTGGATTACTTGCATACGTCATTCTATCATTTTAATAAACACGCCTAAGGCTTAGCGACGTCCCTGTCTCAGTGCCGTCTCCTTCTCCACCGAACCGCGTGTGTCAGAAACAGATGTGGAAGCAGGTTTTTATGTGATAATATATAATAATGTAGGTGTTTATTACACTTTGCATTCATATTTAGCTTTTTTTTTTACATTTTTGTTGTCTTTTGCTTGGTCTGAGTCGCAAAAGAGGAGCGATGTTCATATGTTGTTAATATTCAGTGTTTTATTGTTCATAGTTAATATTGTAAATCCCACTTTCTTAATTTTCATGTACATTTTGGGTGTGCCATTCAGTAAAAAACTGTACAATTCCATTCCGTTTTTTTGAGGTGGTCTATTTTTAGAACTCTATCGGACATTGTGACTTTTGGTATTAGTGTTCCTGAAAAAAAGGGACCCAAACACACATACATAATGGCAGCTACAGTTTCCATCTTAAAGATCTAAAAAAAATTATTTGGGAATGTCCGTCGGGCCAGATTGAAAAGCTTAACGGACCGCATGTGGCCCCCGGGTCTTAATTTGCCCAGGTCAATTTTTTTTTCTATTTACTGTTTTAATTGGTTTTACCCTTTAAAATCGTTTTTAATCATATTTATTTTTATATTGTTTTTATATTGATTTTATATTTATTTATTTGTTGTTTTTATTCAGTCATTGGTGGAGCTAAGGATAATATTTGAATATTGTTTTTAATATTGTTGTGCAGCACTTTGGAAACATTTCTTTTGTTTAAATGTGCTATATAAATAAATTGGATTGGATTGGATTGGTCTGTATTAAAGTGAATCCGGACCATTGTCTTATTCAACATGGCTGATCTTGCATATTGTCTTGCTGGATTCGGGTACAGTAGAAGCTCCAAATGTGATCTTTCATATTGGAAATATTGTAATGTCAATTGGTTTCAGGCTCGGAGTAGACCATCTACGCCAGAGGTGTCTAAACTACGGCCCGCGGGCCAAGTGCGGCCCGCTGAAGCCTTCAAGTTGGCACGTGAGACGTCATGAAATTAATAAGGAATCTTACCCGCAGGGAGATAGCATTCATTTGAAAAGTCTGACAACCAAATTCCTCTAATTCTGTCGCCATCTAGTGGACAACGTGAGTTTTTCCAGATCAATGACCTTTAATCATGTCTTAAATGAAACTATGCGCAGCATTTACTTGTATGACCCATTGCAAACAACCTTGCCTAGTCATGTTCCAAAAAAAATTCAACCAACACAAAATGTCAACAGACATTGTCACTGAGGGGGACGGCGTGGCTCGGTGGGGAGAGCCACACCTCACCCTTGCTCCTGATGGTGGTTAGGGCCTTACATGGCACTTCTGCCAACAGTGTGTGAATGTGGAAATAGTGTCAAAGCGTTTTGAGTACCTTGAAGGTAGAAACGCGCTATACAAGTAGAACCCATTTACCATTTATTGTACAGCAGATTTTTAATCTAAATGTGTACATATAATTTATACACACATACACCTTGGCCCCCCACACACATTTTTTTCTCTGAATGTGGCCCCCGAGTCAAAATATTTGCCCATCTCCGTGCTAGAGAATAGCTTGAATAAAACTTAACACTGTTATTTTAAGTGACCAGAATCGGATTATTGTGTGTGATCATAGTGGCACAAATAGTATTTATCTTGAGATTGAAATTGGAAAAGCTGATATGAATTAGATACCTGCCAATCAGAAAAATTAATTTAAAAAAAAATAAATAAATAAATAAATATGATGTGCCTTCTGAAACATTTTCGACTGCAATTGGAGTAATAACTTATTAACCAGCAATGAAAGTTAAAGTTATGTAATATTTAATACCGTATTTCCTTGAATTGCCGCCGGGTATATAGTATGCGCCTGCCTAGAATTACCGCCGGGTCAAACTCGTTTCGCAAAATATTATTTTTATTAGCGCATGTCTAGAATTACCGCCGGGTCAAACTCGTTTCGCAAAATAATTAGCATATGCCTAGAATTTCCGCCGGGTCAAACCCGTCATCATCATCATTTTCAAAATGGAGGAGGCTGATTTCAATAATTTAAAATCACATAAAGGGAAGAAGATAAAGAGCTATTCAGTAGGATTTAAGGTCCAAGCTATTGAATATGCTAAAAAGAACAGTAAAAATGTTTATTAATATAGCTGCGTGTGTCAAATATGAGTCATTAAATGACTCCCGCCTCCTGGTGGTAGAGGGCGCTAGTGATCCTTCTTGCGACTACTCGGCTGCAGAAGAAGTGACAACAAGCAGCAACAGTTAGCAGCGATCGTTTATTTTTTCCTCTCGCTTGCACTTTTAACATGAAGGATTACATATCTAAAATAAAACAGTTTTCTAAACTGGACTTTCAATCGAAGCAGGAGGTAATAATTAAAGGAAGATCTCCATCGAGACTTTTAAAACTGAAGAAAGATAAGGAAGACTTCTATAAACAAGTTATTGATGCCTTTGTTCAGAAGGAGCTGCGCATGGACTTCATTTATAAGTAAAGGTAAGACCATAATAACGTTTTTTTTTTAAATTAAATGTGCTTTTCATGATGGTATCCTTACATCACACTCAAATTTATAAGCGCAGGCCTAAATTTACCGCATGCCTTTGGTAAGCGCCGGAGTGAGAAGAGGTTTTAAATTAATGACCGCCCCGGCGCTAATTCATGGAAATACGGTATGCATGCCATGTACTTATTGTTTGCAACATCTTTGTTGTCGCCCGTGTGTTTTTTTGTATTATTTGGGCGTGTGTGCATGCAGTAAGAGTAAATAGATGTCCCAAAGCAGTCACAAGCAGTGTTATTCCAGCCTGAGTGTTACATGGATACCTTTACACATGACTAAATCAAATAAATAAGGTGAGAGCCCTCTCAGCCGTAGTAAACTAAACCCAGAGCCTCACTAACATTCTCCGGTTTTGTCTGTGTTTGCCACAAAAAAAAAAAGCAGCTGTGACGCTAAGTGTGAATGTGTGTGATAATTGTGGGGTTCTGCTGAGAGCTGAGAGGCCCCAGTGTTTGTTTATACTCGCGCTACCCTAAGTAGTCATAGCTGGAGGACTTTGCAAGGGCTGAGCCGAGCCCAGAGACCAGTAAAACCGGGCCCCCGTGTACAAAAGCGGCTCAGTCTGCTTACATTTACAGAATTTGCGCAAGTTATGTACAGTCATGGTGTAAACAGACACAAACAGGCTGCTGACAGATTCGTCCTACGCACGTCTTAAGAGGACACAAACCGCAAATCACACTAAGGCAGAATTAATAACTCTTTTAGTAGTATCACATATAATATACAAGCATTTTCAATCAAAGTGTAACCTGCAAACAACACGCAAAGTAACAGAAACGTGAAAAGCATCTATTAAAACTTGTCGTCTGCTGATTTTGGGGGTTTGAAACCAATTTTGCATGAAAAAATTAGGTATTAACGCGGTTAATTATACAAAACCCAAAACCAGTGAAGTTGGCACGTTGTGTAAATGGTAAATAAAAACAGAATACAATGATTTGCAAATCCTTTTCAACTTATATTCAATTGAATAGACTGCAAAGACAAGATACTTAACGTTTGAACTGGTAAACTTTGTTATTTTTTTGCAAATATTAGTTAATTTGGAAATTTGATGCCTGCAACATGTTTCAAAAAAGCTGGCACAAGTGGCAAAAAAAGACTGAGAAAGTTGAGGAATGCTCATCAAACACTTATTTGGAACATCCCACAGGTGAACAGGCTAATTGGGAACAGGTGGGTGCCATGATTGGGTACAAAAGCAGCTTCAATGAAATGTTCAGTCATTCACAAACAAGGATGGGGCGAGGGTCACCACTTTGTGAACAAATGCGTGAGCAAATTGTTTAAGAACAACATTTCTCAACCAGTTATTGCAAGGAATTTATGGATTTCACCATCCACGGTCCGTAATATCAT
This sequence comes from Nerophis lumbriciformis, assembly GCF_033978685.3. NCBI lineage: Eukaryota > Metazoa > Chordata > Actinopteri > Syngnathiformes > Syngnathidae > Nerophis > Nerophis lumbriciformis. The sequence continues at coordinate 11,101,446 of NC_084557.2, read as the reverse complement.
CAAAAGGTTCAGAGAATCTGGAGAAAGGCCAAAAACCAACACTGAACGCCCGTGACCTTCCATCCCTCAGGCGGTACTGCATCAAAAAGCGACATCAGTGTGTAAAGGATATCACCACATGGGCTCAGGAACACTTCAGAAAACCACTGTCAGTAACTACAGTTCGTCGCTACATCTGTAAGTGCAAGTTAAAACTCTACTATGCAAAGCGAAAAACCATTTATCAACAACACCCAGAAACGCCGCCGGCTACGCTGGGCTCAAGCTCATCGGAGATGGACTGATGCAAAGTGTAAAAGTGTCCTGTGGTCTGACGAGGCCACATTTCAAATTGTTTTTGGAAACTGTGGATGTGGTGTCCTCTGGAACAAAGAGGAAAAGAACCATCTGGACTGTTCTAGGCGCAAAATTCAAAAGCCAGCATCTGTGATGGTATGGGAGTGTATTCATGCCCAAGGTATGGGTAACTTACACATCTGTGACAAGGCAGAGGTTTTATTTAACAAGTATATATAATACATTTGACCACTGTGACAATATATACAGTTTGAACAGTAACACTGTGTTTTAATATTTTTAATCAAATTCATTTTTTGGGTGTACCACGAGATAAGAGGTGTCAAAGTCGTTTTCACTGAGGGCCACATCGCAGTTATGTTTGACCCCAGAGGGCCGCTACTAACAGTGTATACTATTATCACACAATTGTTTTATGCATTTTATTAGTAGATTTTTTTCAAACTAAAATGTAAAAAAGTATGGTAAATTGCAATAATTTCACCTCAGAATGTAGTGTATTTTACTGTGAATGGAAAAACAGTACTGCTGTTTTTATGGTAAAAAAAGGCAGCTCAGTTGCCAGAATTTTACTGTAAAATTTAAATTTGTTTTTTTTTACTGTAAATAAAAAACTGCAATTTTACAGTAAGATTTTGGCACCCGAGTTGCCAATTTGTTTTTTTGTTTTTTTTTTAGCACAAATCAACAACTGTAGTTTTTTTGGTGTATTACTGTAAATGCCAAAATAGCACCACAGTTTATTACAGTAAAAAAAAGTACTGTTTTTTTTCATTTAGAGAAAAATGCTGTAAAAACCACAGTAAATTTCACAATTTTACCATGAAATCTATTGTTACTTTTACATTGCACAATTTGATGGATAACTTGCTTTGAAATCATTATTATTATTATTTATTTCTATTAAAAAAAAGGGTTTAAATGATTGATAATATATTTTTGCATAATTAGACAATATTTAAGTTAACATAATTTGCGATTACATGGAGTACATTTTTTTCTTTCTCCCAAAATAGAAAGAAAGGATACATTTAGTAAGAAAAGTTACAGTACTTTATTGATATATATTATTTCCAGGCTTTCGAGGGCCAAATAAAATGACGTGACGGGCCACATTTGGCCCCCGGGCTTGATACATGTGCACTAGATGGAGCCTACGTACCACCAGTGGCACCACAACTTGAGAATCAGTGACAATGTCCGTGCTATCTACGTTGCAAAGATCAAATTTACCAACTTATTGTCTTGGAAAACATTTTTTTACCTTTGGTATGTAAATTGCAATAGTGCTGTGCGAAAAGCACATTTTGGCCACTGTGTTACCTTGTCCACATTGAATGACTGTGAAAGTATCTCTTCTCCCTTTTTTAGTTGCTCATTTAACAATGCACCATTGTTCCCAGTGTGGGCACTTTCAACGGAGTTGCGTCATTTGCTCTCCCTCCCTCCAAACTCGGCCTACTCCCTTCCGCCCACCTTGTATTCAGTGTATAAATAACAACACATCGCTCTTCCTATTGCGCACTCCTTACATACTCGATCTATGACTGTGACTTATGCCTTGAGATGCTCCAGCTTCTCAAATAAATCGAAGAAAGACTATTTTGTTTGACTACTTTATTAGAACATTTCCAATATTTTTCAGATTGCTATTCTGAATGTTGCTGGGTTTGGTTTGGTTTTCGAATTAGGATTGTATTATTATTATATTGTGTTTTATTTTGTTGGACTCATTAATAAAAAAATAATAATACAAAAAATAAAACACCAAAATAATCGCCGAAAAAACTTAGAATTTCATAAACCATAAAAGGAATGTCCCAAAATCAAAGATTGACAGCTAAATCAGCCAATCAATTTGTTCATGTCCGAAGAGCCCAAGTGAGGAAGTAAACGTTCAGTGGATGTGGACAAAATGATTGGCTGATTTAGCTGTCAATGTGTCATTTTTGGATATTCCCCTTCCGGTTTATGAAATTGTACATTGTTTCGACTTTTGTTTTTGTGTTTTGTTTGTTTCATGAAATGTTACAGTGTTTTGCACTTAGACTTAGACAAACTTTATTGATCCACAAGGGAAATTGTTGCACACAGTAGCTCAGTTACAAAGGATGGAAAGGATAAGGATGGAAAGGATAATGCACACAAGGGCACAAAAAGAGGGCGAAAACAATAAGCATAAAGTAGACTAAAAATGTACCATAGTAGCAATATAAAATATAACATATATGTAATATTTACATATTTTGTATATAGTATGTAATATATACTGATATATTATATTATATTTTTACATAATATATACAATATATAACAAATCAACAAACTTCCAGGCCACCGTAAAAACATACACGTTGACTTGATCAAAAACGTAAAGAGTCCGCCACCGTGCGTGTGCCGTTCCGCGACTGTTACGCATTCAGTGGAAATCCAGGTTCAGGTACCAGAAGAGAGAAAGGAGCAATCCCTACTGTCACTACTACTGTCAACTGTATGGATATTTTGGATATTTCTCATTGCCGAGAGCTCAAACAACTCGTAAACGTTTTTGTGTGTCTGTATGCGGAGTAAAACTATGGAACAAAATGGACTTACACCACAAGCAATGCCAAACTATTAATCGATTTAAACTATTATACAAACATGGGGTCTGGTTCGAATATAGAGGTGAGGGTCTTTAATTTGACCTGCTGTTGTACTCTGTCTCAAAGTGTTATCATGTGCTCAATGTTTCCTTACCATTATTGCTATGTTGTCTATTACCATCATTGCTATGTTGTCTATTACCATTGTTGGCATTTTGTCTATTACCATTGTTGGTATATTCATTAGTCCTACATTATTGATACAAGTTATTGTTACAGTGTAATAATTATTGTTACCTGTGGTAATGCCACTATGATACAACATCTGTATTATAATCCTTGAACAAAGTAAGAGTGAAACTCATGTGAATAATCACTGAATGGAGAACTGGGGGTGGGATTAAATAAATGATCTTCTTCCCACTCCCTTTCAGGCAAAACTGGACAATCATGCATTACATACTATACATTACCTTTTGCACTATATTAATTTATATTACTATGTGTTGTCAACTTTGTACTTTTTTATGTCATTGCCTGAAATAAATAAATAATGAATGAAAAAAATGAATGAAAAAAATGAATGAACTGTATGATGTTTGAATATATGAAATAAAGTAGACTATTTTTGTATCAAAGCAATAAAAGGATGTTCGTCATCTGATGTAATCGAATGTAATTTAATCTTTTTTTTTTGCAGGTCTGCCAGCACCAGGTGCTACCGGCGCCCTCTATTTTTGGAGGACGCTCATGGAGAGCGCTCATTAGCAGTGGCAAGTGGACGGTGTCTCCCAAGGGAACAGTGCACCAAATGAGCAAGGTTTATTTGTAAACAGCACTGGAAATCTGTCTTGTGACTTTTGTTTATAAATAGAGTATTATTATATAGCTGCCTTTAAACGTTTTAGTCTGTTCATGTTCTCTTGTGTCCAAATGTAGCCGATGGTTTGTGTTTTGGTTACCGTTGCAGGGTTTTTGAGGATTTGTTATCGCATGAAAATCAATGTTGTTATGATTTATTACTATTTCAAGGGGGTGCCGATACCAAATCTCAAATATTCCACTTTTTTTTTTTAAATATTCCATATTTTGTGTTTTTCCCCATAATTAAAATGGTTTATTTTATTTTATTTTTTTAAAAAGAGAATAAAACATAAAATACATAAAAAACATAATAAAAACTTAATATAGTAGGTCTGAAGCTGCGGAAAGATTTGTAGCATTTAAAGTAAAAACTCATACATGACTTACTTACATTTATGAGTTTTGTCCATTTTTCGGGCAAGGAGGGATGTGTGAGTTTTTGGAAGAAAATGTCCCAAAAATAATAATGCATTAAAATCAGTGTTGTTCTAAATTATTTACCTATTAAAAGGCTATAATTACCTCATCTAAAGTATTCCGCTTTGCAACTAATTTTTGGAAATATTGCACATTTTGTGTTTTTCTCAGAATAAAAAAACAAACAAACATTTATAACAAATTAAAATCTTTAATGTCTGAAGCTGTTGATAATATTGAAAGAAAAAAAAAATATATATATGGTATATTTTTTTGTGTGTGTTTGTTTTTCGGCTAAATAGGGACATTTTTTGTGCCAAAAATAATAAGTCATCAAAATTAGAGTTGTAATGAATTATTGGCCTATTTAAGGCTATAATTACCTTATTTAAATTATTCCACTTCGCAACTCGGTTTTGGAAATAATTGCATATTTTGTGTTTTTCCCATGAGGAATTGTTCTTTTTTTTATATATATAAAACGAGCAAAAAAGCCCCAAAAACAACAACAACACTGTACATTTTTTTGCAAAAGATTTGTAGCATTTAAAGTTAAAAAAAAAAACATATATGACTTACTTACATTTATGAGTTTTGTCCATTTTTCGGGCAAGGAGGGATGTGTGAGTTTTTGGAAGAAAATGTCCAAAAAAATAATAATGCATTAAAATCAGTGTTGTTCTAAATTATTTACCTATTAAAAGGCTATAATTACCTCATCTAAAGTATTCCGCTTTGCAACTCATTTTTGGAAATATTGCACATTTTGTGTTTTTCTCATAATAAAAAAACTGAAGAAAGCCCATAAAACAAACAAACATTTATAACAAATTAAAATCTATAAGGTCTGAAGCTGTTGAAAAGCATTGAAAGAAAAAAAAAAAAAAAATATATATATATATATATATATATGGTATATTTTTTTGCGTGCGTTTGTTTTTCGGCTAAATAGGGATAATTTTTGTGCCAACAATAATAAGTCATCAAAATTAGAGTTGTAATGAATTATTGGCCTATTTAAGGCTATAATTACCTTATTTAAATTATTCCACTTCGCAACTTGGTTTTGGAAATAATTGCATATTTTGTGTTTTTCTTTTTTTTTTTTTAATATATATATATAAAACGAGCAAAAAAGCCCCAAAAAACAACAACAACAACACTGTAAATTTCTTGCAAAAGATTTGTAGCATTTAAAGTTGAAAAAAAAAACATATATGACTTACTTATATTTATGAGTTTGTCCATTTTTCGGCGAGGACGAAAGGTGTGAGTTTTTGGGAAAAAATGTAATTGTTGCAAAAACAATAATGCCAAGTCTATGCTATCCTATCCTAATATATAACAATTGTATATATATGGGTAGTCTGAAGCTGTTGATGAATTTAAAGCATTACAAGTTTAAAATAAATAGATAATATATGATTTACTTAAAACGCTTTTTGTGCGTGTCCGTTCTTCGTTGCTTCGCAGGCCTAATGCAGTTTTAAATTTAAAAAGTAGACTCAAGGGTTGACATCCATCAGGTAGGCCAACTCATATCGATATAAGCGGTTATTAAAATAACTGGAAAATAGCCATTCCTTGCACATGAACTTGTGACTTTCACCATAGACATAAGGAGTAGTGATAGTAAATGATTTTTGAACCTACCTACCTCTTACATGCGCACATCTTTCTTCCAGTGGCTAAAATTCCCCAAATATAGTTTAACGGGTGGAATTTGACAGTTACGGAAAGCGGTATGAAAGAACGTCTCCGAAGTCTACAGCGAAAGAAGAAAGAAACTTTGGTCCAATGCCGGCGCTTTAAAGGAAAGTGGAATCTCTTTGGTGTTTTTTAAAAAAAGAAATTCAAAATTACACAAGCGATGATGAAGTTAACAAAACTACAACACGTGTCAGCCTAAACAGACCTAAACACTCGAGGCTCTTATAAAAATATTTTGTCTATGGATGAATGAAGCCATTTCCAGCTTTAGGAGAAGCTGTCGGAAAGGGGAACGTTTGTGGAAAGCCACAAAATTCATAGACTCCATTTTAAAGAAATGATAATGGAGCTAAATGAAATGATGAAACGTGCTTGCTCGGCTTTCTTTTCAAATCTTGTTTTGCATAATAAGAAAAACCCTAAAGTCTTATTTGACACCTGAAAATCTTTTTGCACCTCCATCTCCTCAGGTGCCTCACACGGGATGACTCTAATAGATTTTTGAACTTTTTTGTGAACAGAGTACAAGACATAAGGGCCAGTATTACTCCTCCCTTGGATAGTTTGTGCACCACACCAGCCCCTGTGTGCTCATCATGGTCTTCTTTTACTCTTGTCAGCCTACAGGATGTTCAGGTTTTAGTGGGCAAAATGAATGAAATCGAGCCCTGTGGACAATGGGCCCCATTCAGGAATAAGTTCCTAACTGTTCCTCTTATCTTTCTTCCTAAGTGATTTCCTAAGAGGAGTCAATTCAAATTCATGACGTGTTCTTAAATGGCCAAATTGTTCCCACCTGCTGTTCTTTAAGTTGCTGAATAACAAATGGTTAGCGCGTGCGTGTCTATCATAATTTGCATATAAACACGCCCTTATAACACCCTTTATTCTGTAATTTGCATAGATAAACACCCTTAATTCCCCATATATGGGCACAATTCCGGCAGAAAAGCTGAAAACATCAAACACACGGAGAAAACACAAACAGATTACAGAAGAGAAATTCATATTGTCCCGCGGGAGAAATACATAATGTCAAAACATAAGTTTAAGAAAGGGGGGACTGCTCTCGGTAGCCTAAAGCGTTCAAATAAATATTCGTCACTTCGGGCAAATAGGTCTACATGGTCGTGAAATCTCTATCTATGTATCTATGTATCTATATCTATATCTATATATATATATCTATATCTATATATATATATATATATATATATATATATATATATATATATATATATATATATATATTGTGGTATATATAAATATATATATATATATATATATATAATATATATATATATATATATTGTGGTATATGTCTTAATAAGGTTATCCAAAAAATAGTGCTCGATACCGTAGTAGAGCGCAATATATGTATGTGTGGGGAAAAAAATCACAAGACTATTTCATCTCTACAGGCCTGTTTCATGAGGGGGTTCCCTCAATCATCAGGAGATTTTAATGGGAGCATTCACATACCATGGTTTATATAGGGCACAGAGTGGGTGGGTACAGGCTGGTGTAGGGGCGTGGTGATTGGCTCATGTGTTACCTAGGAGGTGTTTCCGTCTGTGGCGGCATGCTGATACAATTTCGCTGCGCTTGTTGAGGGATGACAGGTCTGGACGGTATATGATAAACAGTTTCTCTTTCAAGCATAGGTTGCATCTTTTATTACCACTATTGTAAGGTGTGCTGGATGCAAGAATTTGCCATGTTATTGAATATTCAACATTATTGTCTTTGAGGTCCCAAATGTGTTTGCTGAGTTCTGTGGTATTCCGCAGGTTTTGGTTCCTGAAAGAAGCCTTGTGATTGTTCCATCTGGTTTTAAACTCTCCCTCGGTTAATCCTACATATGTGTCGGATGTGTTAACATCCAGACAGAGCGACCCCAAAACCAACAAAGGCTGCAACTGTCGCAAGAAACCTGATTGCCCTCTCAACGGGGGGTGCTTACAAACATCAGTTGTCTACCAATCTAAGGTAACACGCAAGGACATTAACACATCCGACACATATGTAGGATTAACCGAGGGAGAGTTTAAAACCAGATGGAACAATCACAAGGCTTCTTTCAGGAACCAAAACCTGCGGAATACCACAGAACTCAGCAAACACATTTGGGACCTCAAAGACAATAATGTTGAATATTCAATAACATGGCAAATACATACAAAAATCTCCTTAAAAACTTCGTAAGTGGACCTAAGAACAAAATTTGTTCTTAAGAACGGTTGCTGAATGGGGCCCATTGTTCCTACTCCATCCATCCATCCATCCATTTTCTACTGCTTGTCCCTTACGGGTTCGCGGGGGGTGCTGGAGCCTATCTCAGCTGCACACGGGCGGAAGGCGGTGTACACCCTGGATATAGGGATGTATATAATATTGATATCCCTTTTTCACATCGGTATTCATCTGTACTCTTATCGGTACTAAATGTATTTTGTTTAAATAAAGATGTGAAAAAATTCATTTTTATTAGTATTTTTACTAGCACAAGAGGTTGTGCTCCAGCAACATCATGTAACGTCTCACAGCAGGAAAGTCCCTATAATAACATTTAAAATAATAGTAGTACAATAATAAATGATAAAGTAAAATAATAATGTGTGCTGTCCATGTTCATTCACAGATTTCTAACATGATATCTCATTGTAAAAATGAAATATAAATCAATACAATCAATTAGCATGTTAGGTGGGTGAGCGTTTAAAAAAAAAAAGAATTATTTTTTGTGTTCATGTTGCACACAAACCTATTTGAGGGACGGACCGGAGGAATATTGTTGCGTTACAAACTTATTTGCGATTATTCTAAGCCTGATTTTGTAGGCGTAGTAGCGGCACTTGAATTGAATGTGACAGCGTGTCATAATGGCCATGGTCAGTATCATTAGTCCAGAATCTTAACGGTCTTCCTGGACTGACCCAGTTAGGAACTGGTACCAGTACATCCTTACTTCCGAGTATCATTTGCAAGTGAGATACCGTAGACTTGGCATGCAGTTGCACTTCCAAGACTTTAGATGGCAACGTTAATGACTCTTGCTGGCCTACTGCCCTCGGTATTGGCACCATTCCCAAATGATGTGGGCTCTATCGAAAACCTCACTTACAACTTTAACGATGCCCTGCGCAACACCATTGATAGTATAGCACTGCTAAAGCTAAAAAAAAAGTCCACTAAAAGGCGTACCACTCCCTGGTTTTCCATCAAGCATGGACTGATAGTGTTAGAATAATTATGTATATATTATCACACAACTCTTATGCTTAAGGGCCGTTGCTATAGTTATCATTAATTGTGCTGAAGTGGTATTTTTCTTTGTCTGTGCAAAGCTGGCAATACAAAAGATTGCAAGCCAGTCTCGTATCAGTGTCTGTGTCCAGGAACGGCCTGCTGACTGCCAAGGCCGAACACCGCCGTGACGCAGACAGAGCAGAGACAAGGCGATATCACCAGCTTCAACACATTTGCATTTCTTGTATAATCATATATTGTGTCTAACTGGAGCTGTCGAGATTACCCCCATTCCGTCAGCGACAGCTTCAGTGATGTAACCAGGGACCTCCCAAATAAATAGAGGAAGCACGTGGGCTAGACTTTAGAGCGAAGTTTGGATCTGTAACTAGAGTACAGCCCAAATAACGTCTCTCCTCATTTGAGCAAAATGTAACTCTGTCTCTGCATGATTCCTTGCTTCTCGTCTGTTTAATAGATGTCATCAGTGTTTGAACCTGACAGATAGTTTAATAACTTTTAACAACTAATTACTACCCCAATCTCATGCGCCTCAATAAAAACAATCTTAAATATTTGTTCAGTGCAGTAGTATCGCTATGCAATTCTTTACTAAGAAATTTGAACTCATTAGAAAGGAGATTAAAGATAATGCGTTCTAGCTTCAACTGGGTTCTATTAAGGCAGATACGAATGTATGCACGGTGGATATTGCTTTTCGAAGTAATCTCTCTCTTTTTGAAGAAATAACATCAAAGGAAATTTGACTTGTAAATGGGAGAAAAAAAACAACATGTTTACTTGACTCACTTCCTGGGAAACTTATCAAGGAGCTGTTTGTAATATTAGGACCATCAGTGCTAAATATGATGAACTTCTCACTTTCCTCTGGTACTGTTCCCCTAGCAGTCAAAACAGCGGTTTTTCATCCTCGGCTCAAAAGACCTAACCTCGATCCTGACCACATGGTAAACGACCGAGTCGGTGTCCCACCTTCCCTTTACCTCGAAAATTCTCAAAAAAAAATTGTTGCACAGTAGTTAAATCAGTGGTTCTTAACCTTGTTGGAGGTACCGAACCCCACCAGTTTCATATGCGCATTCACCGAACCCTTCTTTAGTGAAAAAAAAAAAAAAAAAGTTTTTTAAAATTCAAGACAAAGTTATATGATTTTTTACTGGTGCACAAAATGAACCGTGCATGAACATCACCTTGTTCAAAGAACAAAACCAACACAGTGCATGAACTCACAACAAATTACACACCTGCAAATCAGTTTGACTTCTGCTGTTGCCGTATACATAATATGCCGATAGGGAGAAGTTTTTATGTACACGATGAGTTGGGTGTGGCTTGACCTCCGCGACGGAGGCTCCACCGAACCCCTGAGGCCGACTCACCGAACCCAGGTTAAGAACCACTGAGCTAAATGAATACTTAGCGTCTAACAATCTCTGTGAACCCTTTCAGTCTGGTTTCAGGGCAAATCACTCTACGGAGACAGCCCTCGCAATAATGACTAATGATCTACTGCTAACTAGGGATGCTGATGGGTCATCCATGTTGCTGCTACTTGATCTTAGCGCCGCTTTTGATACAATCAATCATAATATTCTATTAGAACGTATCCAAAAACCTCAATCCTGACGTTATGGTAAATGAACGGCCAGTGTCCCACCTTCCCTTTATCTCGAAAATCCTATAATTTTTTTTGCACAATAGCTAAATGAATACTTAGCGTCTAACAATCTCTGTGAACCCTTTAAGTCTGGTTTCAGGGCAAATAACTCTACTTGATCTTAGCGCCGCTTTTGATACAGTCAATCATAATATTCTATTAGAACGTATCGAAACGTATTCTATTAGAACGTATCAAAAAACCTCAACCCTGACCTCCTGATAAATGAACGGCCGGCGTCCCACCTTCCCTTTATCTCGAAAATCCTCAAACATTTTTTGGCACAATAGCTAAATGAATACTTAGCGTCTAACAATCTCTGTGAACCTTTTCAGTCTGGTTTCAGGGCAAATCACTCTACGGAGACAGCCCTCGCAATCATGACTAATGATCTATTGCTAACTATGGATGCTGATGGGTCATCCATGTTGCTGCTACTTGATCTTAGCGCCGCTTTTGATACAGTCAATCATATTATTCTATTAGAACGTATCAAAACGCATTCTATTAGAATGTATCTGTTACATCTTCGACGCATGGCTGCGATTGTCGTGTTCCTTCCAAGGTAGAAGACAAGCAGGAGGAGTGTGCAGGTAAGATTAAAGTATTTTTAACAAATAAAAGGCAGGACAAAAATACAAAACTGAGGACGCTAGCAAGCGTGGAGCTAAACAAAAACCAAAATGTCACCAAGGGTGAAAAACGGGGAATGCTGGAAGGCAGAATAATCTAAAGAGCGAGGAGAAAACCAGAGGAACGTAAATGTTGCCAATTGCAAACATTGACCCAGCCACTATTGCTGGGTGACAGGAAACTATAAAGGGGAGTGATTAACCAAAACACCTGGTGAGAGCACTAATGGCTAAACTAAGACAGGTGAGGAGAATCAGTGCCCATAGAAACCAACAGTAAACAGGGAAAGAGGGTGCACCCAGGAAACAGACTAAAACAGAAACATTACCAACATAAATCATGCCATGATCCGGGTAACGGATCATGACAGAATCAAAAAACCTCAATCCTGACCTCATGGTAAATGAACGGCCGGTGTCCCACCTTCCCTTTTATCTCGAAAATCCTCAATTTTTTTTTTGCACAATAGCTAAATGAATACTTAGCGTCCAACAATCTTTGTAAACCTTTTCAGTCTGGTTCCAGGGCAAATCACTCTACGGAGACAGCCCTTGCAATCATGACTAATGATCTATTGCTAATTATGGATGCTGATGGGTCATCCATGTTGCTGCTACTTGATCTTAGCGCCGCTTTTGATACAGTCAATCATAATCTTCTATTAGAACGTATCGAAACATATTCTATTAGAACGTATCAAAAAACCTCAACCCTGACCTCCTGATAAATGAACGGCCGGTGTCCCACCTTCCCTTTATCTCGAAAATCCTCAAACATTTTTTGGCACAATAGCTAAATGAATACTTAGCGTCTAACAATCTCTGTGAACCCTTTCAGTCTGGTTTCAGGGCAAATCACTCTACGGAGACAGCCCTCGCAATCATGACTAATGATCTACTGCTAACTATGGATGCTGATGGGTCATCCATGTTGCTGCTACTTGATCTTAGCGCCGCTTTTGATGCAGTCAATCATAATATTCTATTAGAACGTATCAAAACGTATTCTATTAGAACGTATCAAAAAACCTCAATTCTGACCACCTGGTAAATGAACGGCCAGTGTCCCACCTTCCCTTTATCTCGAAAATCCTCAAAATGTTTTTGCACAATAGCTAAAGGAATACTTAGCGTCTAACAATCTCTGTGAACCCTTTAAGTCCAGTTTCAGGGCAAATCACTCTACGGAGACAGCCCTCGCAATAATGAAAAAATGATCTACTGCTAACTATGGATGCTGATGGGTCATCCATGTTGCTGCTACTTGATCTTAGCGCCGCTTTTGATATCGTCAATCATAACATTATATTAGAACGTATCAAAACACATATTGGTATGTCAGACTTAGGCTTTTCTTGGTTTAATTCCTATCTTACAAACATTGACCCACAGCACCAAGATGAAGTGATATTATAAATCTAATTGTGGCAGCAGTGGACAAAGTTATGTCGAAGTTTCACTTGTGCATCTCCTCGCACATAGTTGTGGTGCGTTCAAGGAACCTTAATTAAGATTTTGACAATTTTTATAATCAGGGGAGGCTTATCCCCCAGTAGGTGCACTAATAATAATAGTATTATTACAATGATGTATTATGATTATTATTATCCACTAATGATAATCCTACATAAATAAGATAATCTCTACCTTACACAATGACGTAAAGGAAAACATTACATATTTTTAATCGTATTTAAATGAATAATGACAGGTTGTATGATTTATTAAAACTCACATTTGAGTTTTTTGATCGTGAAGTGCACCATCTGAAGGCTGACATGAGCGCAGAACGTAGGGATACAATATTGGATGGTTGGAGTGTTTACATGTTAGAGGGAACTGGTTTACAATCACATTATTTACTGTAGATATGTTAATCTTATCTCTAAAAAGTCCAAAACCTTATTAAAGTTTCTGCAAAATCTTGAAGACTTAACAGGATGGAAACTGCGTGCAAAACCCTTTTAAGGTTTTCACATGTTTTAAAAAGCTAGTTTAAATCAAATTAGGTCAGTCATTTATTTTTTAGTGCATGTAAACATACCGAATGTGTGTATGTGGGGCGGTGACGTTAGGTTTTGGGGTGGGTGGGGGTCCTTCAGGAGCCTAATAACACAAAACCCAAAACCTGTGAAGTTGGCACGTTGCGTAAATCTTAAATAAAAACAGAATACAATGATTTGCAAATCCTTTTCAACCTATATTCAGTTGAATAGACTGCAAAAACAAGATACTTAACGTTCGAACTGGAAAACATTGTTATTTTTTTGCAAATATTAGCTAATTTTGAATTTGATGCCTGCAACATGTTTCAAAAAAGCTGGCACAAGTGGCAAAAAAGACTGAAAAAGTTGAGGAATGCTCATCAAACACTTATTTGGAACATCCCACAGATGAACAGGCTAATTGGGAACAGGTGGGTGCCATGATTGGGTATAAAAGCAGCTTCCATTAAATGCTCAGTTGTTCACAAACAAAGATGGGGCGAGGGTCACTGCTTTGTGAACAAATGAGTGAGCAAATTGTCGATCAGTTTAAGAACAACATTTCTCAACCAGCTATTGCAAAGAATTTAGGGATTTCACCACCTACGGTCTGTAATATCATCAAAAGGTTCTGAGAATCTGGAGAAATCACTGCACGTAAGCGATGATATTACGGACATTGGATCCCTCAGGCGGTACTGCATCAAAAAGCGACATCAGTGTGTAAAGGATATCACCACATGGGCTCAGGAACACTTCAGAAAACCACTGTCAGTAACTACAGTTCGTCGCTACATCTGTAAGTGCAAGTTAAAACTCTACTATGCAAAGCGAAAGCCATTTATCAACAACACCCAGAAACTCCGCCGGCTTCGCTGGGCCCGAGCTCATCTAAGATGGACTGATGCAAAGTGGAAAAGTGTTCTGTGGTCTGACGAGTCCACATGTCAAATTGTTTTTGCCATCCAAGCAACGTTATCATGGACGCCCCTGCTTATTTCAGCAAGACAACGCCAAGCCACGTGTTACAACAGCGTGGCTTCATAGTAAAAGAGTGCGGGTACTAGACTGGCCTGCCTGTAGTCCAGACCCGTCTCCCATTGAAAATGTGTGGTGCATTATGAAGCCTAAAATACGACGACGGAGACCCCCGGACTGTTGAACAACTTAAGCTGTACATCAAGCAAGAATGGGAAAGAATTCCACCTGAAAAGCTTCAAAAATTGACTTCCTCAGTTCCCAGACGTTTACTGAGTGTTGTTAAAATGAAAGGCCATGTAACACAGTGGTAAAAATGCCCCTTTGACAACTTTTTTGCAATGTGTTGCTGCCATTAAATTCTAAGTTAATGATTATTTGCACACAAAAAAAATATTTCTCAGTTCAAACATTAAATATCTTGTCTTTGCAGTCTATTCAATTGAATATAAGTTGAAAAGGATTTGCAAATCATTGTATTCTGTTTTTATTTACAAACCAAATTGCACACAAAGCCATGGCTTTGCCTTTGGAATATCAAATTCTAAGTCAAAAAAGGTGGTCAATTATTTATGTCGACATTGATTTAGGTAGGCCGTTTTTAATAAGAAGAAAAAGAAAAGAAAACAAAACCAGCACACAACCATCAACACATTAGCTGTTTTTTCCTCGATGCATTTCTTTATGAACAACAATCCAAGTGCAGAGTCCATCACGTGCAACAATATCGACTTTGAACTTTTTTTTTTTTTTAAAACACCAACATTAAAACCACACCATCCCCCATTAAATCAGAGTCGTCCGGGCTCATTCATGGTCCCCCAGAGTGGCCCGGGATCTCATGTTATCTCCAGCCCTAATGTGCTCAGAGTTTATGCGTGTCTTAGTTATTCAGGTTAATGCCTTTGCCTGTGGGCCTTCTTTCCATTCTGGCTCCGGTTGCACACGCACCCCTTCTCCCAACTGCTGTGCCATTACTGTGCAGCCATGCTGATGCATTCAGTACAACTAAAACAGCCACACTACTGGGAATAAACCTAATAACCTTCCGAGTAATATGGCATCACGAGAGAGAGCCATTACCAGGGTCCTCTTCTGCACTTGCACACTGTTGCAAAGTATGACCTAATAAAACACATTCCCCAAATAAAGCAAGGAAAATAATAAAAACTGCTTTTACATGTGGGCCATTAGGATACTGCATCCGTCTCAAAAGCGTTTTCTCAAAATCGTTTTACAGTATGTATTGTTTATATTGGATTTCACCTGTATTGTGGTCGAAATCTCATGTTTGGTGACAATAAAGCATTCTATTCTATTCTAAGTTTGTGTTACAGATGAGTAACGTGGTTGGGAGAGCGGCCGTGCCAGCAACCTGAGGGTTCCTGGTTCAATCCCCACCTTCTACCAACCTCGTCATGTCCGTTGTGTCCGCGAGCAAGACAATTCACCCTTGCTCCTGATGGGTCGTGGTTAGCGCCTTGCATGGCAGCTCCAGCCATCAGTGTGTGAATGTGTGTGTGAATGTGTGAATGTGGAAATAGTGTCAAAGCGCTACACAAGTATAACCCATTTACCATTTAGTACAAACAAATGTGCGAGAAAGTGAAATTAAACGATAAAGGGTAGGAGATTATATGCTTTGCTTCTTCCTACTCCTTTTCGGACATGCTTTGATGAGAAAGTGGAACTATGTGATTTATGCACGTTTGAAATAAATCAATATAACTATAACCATGACCATTTTATTGTTTACATACAGCACAGGCCAAACGTTTGGACACACCTTCTCATTCAATGAGTTTTCTTTATTTTCATGACTATTTACATTGTAAATTGTCACTGAAGGCATCAAAAGTATGAATAAACCCATGTGGAGTTATGTACTTGACAAAACATGTTTTATATTACAGTTTCTTCAAAATAGCCACCCTTTGCTCTGATTACTGCTTTGCACACTCTTTTTTTTGCAAAAAATAATTACCTTAGAATTTAATGGCAGCAACACATTGCAAAAAAGTTGGCACAGGTGCATTTTTTACCACTGTGTTACATGGCCTTTCCTTTTAACAACACTCAGTAAACGTTTGGGAACTGAGGAGACCAATTTTTGAAGCTTTTTTTGGGGGGGGGGTTACCCACATATGCGGTCCTCTCCAAGGTTTCTCATAGTCATTCACATCGACGTCCCACTGGGGTGAGTTTTTCCTTGCCCTTATGTGGGCTCTGTACCGAGGATGTCGTTGTGGCCTGTGCAGCCCTTTGAGACACTTGTGATTTAGGGCTATATAAATAAACATTCATTGATTGAACATTGACTGCTTCTAAAATGCCCATAAAAAGTGGTATATGTCTCCTGCATGTTTGAAAACATAGCAAAATGCCCCAGGTAAGAGCATGATAACATGGATGCGCAGTAAACAAGCGTCTTTGAGGTGATGCCTCGTATGGCACAAGCAGAATTCTCTCTGCGCCACGCAGTCTTTAGTAAATCACACGCAACACGCCCAATAATAGTACACGCTATTTAGCGTGAGGTATATGGATCTTAGTAAATCAGGACCGTTGTGTTGCAACTTGCTTGTGCATGGAAAGTGCTACATGAATAAGTTGTGTACAATGTGTATTCATAATAAGTTGTGAAAAGGAAATTTCCATAATTTTTGGAAACTCATCTTGTATTTGACTTTGTTTATAGGGTTAGGCGCAATAAGTGTTCAACTTCAGCCTAAACCCTTTCGGTCTGCAACATTTTTAATTCATGAATGTACAACTGTTTGTTTATGTAAAACTGTTTGTTTATTTTGTTGACCATTGACCGAAGAAATTAATAAAATACAAAAAATAAAATAAAATAATAAAGTCTGATTGATTGATGGTTATCCATCCATCCATTTTCTACCGCTTGTCCCTTTCGGGGTCGCGGGGGGTGCTGGAGCCTATCTCAGCTGCATTCAGGCGGAAGGCGGTGTACACCCTGTCATGTCTGTGTAATCATGTTTTGTTTTAGTCATGTTTTGTTTTGTTTAGTTATTGGACTCTTTAGTTTCTGGCTTTTCACTCCCTTGTCTTGTTTCCATAGTTACCCATTAGTTTCACCTGTTCCACGTTTGGACTCATTGTGCACTCTTGTTTGTCACCATAGCAACCCATTAGTTTTCACCTGTCACGTCACGCACCTGTTTCACGTTTTGAGTCACGCACCTGTTTTCGTTAATCATGTCTGTAGTATTTAAGTTCATTGTTTTCAGTTTGTCTTTCTGGCGACATCCCACATTTATGGTCTTCACATTCCTGACACTTGTTTTCATGTCCATCTTTCATGCTGCTACTTTAGTCCAAGCCAAGTAAGTTTTTGTTTATTAATGCTATAGTCTTTTGGTTTCATAGTTTGTTCTCCGCCACTGTGCGCGCTTTTCGTTTGTACTCTTTTTTTTTGTCCTTTGTTAGTGTAAAAAAATAAAAATATGTACTCACATTCCCGTCTCGCCCGAGCCAACTTTCCGTTGCCTTCCGGAAAAGCAAACACCCAGGGTGTCATGACACACCCTGGACAAGTCGCCACCTCATCGCAGGGCCAACACAGATAGACAGACAACATTCACACACTAGGGCCAATTTAGTGTTGCCAATCAACCTATCCCCAGGTGCTTGGTTTTGGAGGTGATTGATGGTTAAATAAAATCAAAACACAATAAAATAACAATGAAAAGTCGCAGGAAACTGCCACTGAGAAATGGCATGAAACCCTAATTAAGGCGATTGCCGAAGTCAAAATGACATGCATGTGGGCAAAAGGTCAAATCAAAGTTATTTGTGTGCAGTGGTCGATTACCTGCAGGTCAGTGTTTCGTGGTAGGGTTTGATGCTGGCGCTGCGGTCCCTGCAAACGGGCCCCTGCTCGATGGTGGGCAGTCCTGTGGCGGAGGTGGTGGTTGTCCACGTGGAGGAGATTCTTCTCAGGAGGCCCGGATGGAGACTCCGCCTCAGACGCTGCACGCGTGCATGGAGAGGAGGAAAATCAAGTCAAAAACACTTTAAAAAACAAATACAACTGTGAAATGTTTCTTTCAAAAGGGAGTAATTATTCCTCCTGGTATCTCTGTAGCCATTTTTTCCATGATAACTAATCATAGAAATGATGCAATACCCCCTGATGTTTCCTTTCAACTAGATCAGGGGTCGGCAACCCAAAATGTTGAAAGAGCCATATTGGACCAAAAATACAAAAACAAATCTGTCTGGAGTCGCAAAAAATTAAAAGCCATATCACATACAGATAGTGTGTCATGAGATATAAATTGAATTAAGAGGACTTAAAGGAAACTAAATGACCTCAAATATAGCTACAAATGAGGCATAATGATGCAATATGTACATATAGCTAGCCTAAATAGCATGTTAGCATCGATTAGCTTGCAGTCATGCAGTGACCAAATATGTCTGATTAGCACTCCACACAAGTCAATAACGTCAACAAAACTCACCTTTCATGCACAACGTTAAAAGTTTGGTGGACAAAATGAGACAGAAAAAGAAGTGGCATAAAACACGTCCTAGAAAGTCGGAGAAAGTTATCCATGTAAACAAACTAGGGTGAGTTCAAGGACCGCCAAAATTAGTAGGACAAAACGGCGCTCGCCAAATACTGGAATCAGTGAAGCATTTTTGATATAAACAGTGTGCTTTGTAACAATTAGGGAGGTTTGTGTCATGTTTGTCCTCCTACAGAAACCATATTAAAACAAAAATTTATTTTTTTCCCCCACATATTTTGCCATTTTTCATACATTTTTAAAAACGCTCCAGAGAGCCACTAGGCGGCGCTAAAGAGCTGCATGCGGCTCTAGAGCCGCGGGTTGCCGACCCCTGAACTAGATGGAAGTGTTTCATATTTTCCCTTTACTTAGTACTAAAGAATAAACAGTGACGATTAGAGCGCAGTTAACAATACCACACCATTTCATTATTATCGTTCTATCTATTTCTCTCACTCTGAATCTTCTCTTCGCTCTTTCCCTGGGTATCCTGTGCCCGCGTGACACCGCCATCTGCTCCGTGCAACTTGGTAGAGTGGCACTAAATTATGCTTAATGTTGCTCTTTCAGTCTTCTGCACCATGACCCAGTAAATACCAGAATCCTGAAGGAGAACATTCCATGCAAGGTGTCACCCACACTTCCGCTTGGGCTCAATTCCCCTTCCATTGTCTGTATAAACAGTATCAAAGCCATCAAAGCTTACAAGGTTAATTGGGTTCTCTGAACTCCTAACTCAAAACACTTGTATCTTAAATCGACGTCTTGGATCAAATTAATTTCAATCAGTTCAGTTGGTGCTTTCCCTCCCCAAAACGGCCCAATCTTAACATTTTACATGCCTTAAACAAAAACAAAAAAATTCTAGATAAGAAATGTATAAAAATAATACAAACCCCGTTTCCATATGAGTTGGGAAATTGTGTTAGATGTAAATATAAACGGAATACAATGATTTGCAAATCCTTTTCAACCCATATTCAATTGAATGCACTACAAAGACAAGATATTTGATGTTTAAACTCATAAACTTTATTATTTTTTTTGCAAATAATAATTAACTTAGAATTTCATGGCTGCAACACGTGCCAAAGTAGTTGGGAAAGGGCATGTTCACTACTGTGTTACATCACCTTTTCTTTTAACAATACTCAATAAACGATTGGGAACTGAGGAAACTAATTGTTGAAGCTTTAAAAGTGGAATTCTTTACCATTCTTGTTTTATGTAGAGTTTCAGTCGTTCAACAGTCCGGGGTCTCCGCTGTCGTATTTTACGCTTCATAATGCGCCACACATTTTCGATGGGAGACAGGTCTGGACTGCAGGCGGGCCAGGAAAGTACCCGCACTCTTTTTTTTAACGAAGCCACGCTGTTGTAACACGTGCTGAATGTGGCTTGGCATTGTCTTGCTGAAATAAGCAGGGGCGTCCATGAAAAAGACGGCGCTTAGATGGCAGCATATGTTGTTCCAAAACCTGTATGTACCTTTCAGCATTAATGGTGCCTTCACAGATGTGTAAGTTGCCCATGCCTTGGGCACTAATGCACCCCCATACCATCACAGATGCTGGCTTTTGAACTTTGCGTCGATAACAGTCTGGATGGTTCGCTTCCTCTTTGGTCTGGATGACACGATGTCGAATATTTCCAAAAACAATTTGAAATGTGGACTCGTCAGACCACAGAACACTTTTCCACTTTGCATGAGTCCATATTAGATGATCTCGGGCCCAGAGAAGCCAGCGGCGTTTCTGGGTGTTGTTGATAAATGGCTTTCGCTTTGCATAGTAGAACTTTAACTTGCACTTACAGATGTAGCGGCGAACTGTATTTAGTGACAGTGGTTTTCTGAAGTGTTCCTGAGCTTATGTGGTGATATCCTTTAGAGATTGATGTCGGTTTTTGATACAGTGCCGTCTGAGAGATCGAAGGTCACGGTCATTCAATGTTGGTTTCCGGCCATGCCGCTTACGTGGAGTGATTTCTCCAGATTCTCTGAACCTTTTGATGATATTATGGACCGTAGATGTTGAAATCCCTAAATTTCTTGCAATTGCACTTTGAGAAACGTTGTTCCTAAACTGTTTGACTATTTGCTCACGCAGTTGTGGACAAAGGGGTGTACCTCACCCCATCCTTTCTTGTGAAAGACTGAGCATTTTTTGTTTTTGTTTTGTTTTTATACCCAATCATGGCACCCACCTGTTCCCAATTAGCCTGCACACCTGTGGGATGTTCCAAATAAGTGTTGGATGAGCATTCCTCAACTTTATCAGTATTTATTACCACCTTTCCCAACTTCTTTGTCACGTGTTGCTGGCATCAAATTCTAAAGTTAATGATTATTTGCAAAAAAAAAAAAGGTTTATCAGTTTGAACATCAAATATGTTGTCTTTGTAGCATAGTCAACTGAATATGGGTTGAAAATGATTTGCAAATCATTGTATTCCGTTTATATTTACTTCTAACACAATTTCCCAACTCATATGGAAACGGGGTTTGTACAATTAAATGTACCAAAAACACCTACAGTACGTATTTTCCGTCTATTTTCATACAAAAGGCGCACCGGATTATAGGGCGCATTAAAGGGGTCCTTTTTTTTTTCTTTTTTTTCTTTTTCTAAATGTAAAACACTTCCTTGTGGTCTACATAACATGTAGCGTATTTTTCGGAGTATAAGTCTCTCCGGAGTATAAGTCGCACCGGCCGTAAATGCATAATAAAGAAGGAAAAAAACACATATAAGTCGCACTGGAGTATAAGTCGCATTTTTGGGGGAAATTTATTTGATAAAAGCCAACACCAAGAATAGACATTTGAAAGGGAATTTAAAATAAATAAAGAATAGTGAACAACAGGCTGAATAAGTGTACGTTATATGAGGCATAACTGAGAAGGTGCCTGGTATGTTAACGTGACATATTATGGGAAGAGTCATTCAAATAACTATAACATATAGAACATGCTATACGTTTACCAAACAATCTGTCACTCCTAATCGCTAAATCCCATGAAATCTTATACGTCTAGTCTCTTACGTGAATGAGATAAATAATATTATTTGATATTTTACGGTAATGTGTTAATAATTTCATACATAAGTCGCTCCTGAGTTAAGTCGCACCCCCGGCCAAACTATGAAAAAAACTGCGAGTTATAGTCCGAAAAATACGGTAATGGTGGTTCTTTGGTCAAAATGTTGAAATGAAAATCTTCAAAGTTGCTTTCTGACAGTCGCTTCAGGATGCGCCGTTTTGTGGGCTGTCTTATTTACCTGGCTCACCTTCGACAGCGTCTTCTCCCCGTCATCTTTGTTGTAGCGGTGTAGCGTGCAAGGACGGGAGTGGAAGAAGTGTCAAAAGATGGAGCTAACTGTTTTAATGACATTCAGACTTTACTTCAATCAATAACGGAGCAGCATCTCCTCATCCGCGGCTCACTAGTGCAACAACAACACCGGAAATGTGTCCCGTGAAAAACCGTCCGACCGGAACCCTCTAATAACTAAAGTTCCTTGAGTGAATAATGTAAACTCACTGTACCGGTATGTTTTAGCGCTTCCATTGCGAGATATAAGTTAGAACTTTACGCTACTTTTATATTAGAAATGGCAACAGCAGAGGGTGAATGTCCCGTAACAAGAAGATAGAGAAAAAGAAGATCGACTACGGCGTCAGCACGGACTACAATGACGGACGGGCGCAAATTTTGAGGACTTATACACATCAGCAGGTACCAGAAGGTAAGAAAAGTTGGTTTTGCATAATATTGAATATGAAACAATATGGCAGGTAATATGTCTGCTAATACCCTTAAGTTGAGGTACCACTATATAGTATTTATTGAGAGACAAACATGTGAATACACACTTCTTTCATGGCAGAAGGCAGAGGTTACATTCCCAGTCAAAACCATTCAAGCGTTGACTCGATGTGAAGACCCTTGATAAGGAACAGCCAAAGGGGAGAATCCCTATTGGTGTAATGGCGTCTGCCTTTCATGTCAGAGGGAATGAGTTGATTCCCGGCCAAGGTTCTGTCAGAAAGAGCGCCAGGGCATAAAGACCAAGCCACAACCAGTCAAGATATTGGTTGACGCCTCAGAGACAGAGTGCAGTGTTGTCTCAACTAGTATTGATGATTGTAAACCCCCCTGTCCCCAAGCTTATTTTTTTCTCCCACGCCATTTTTATTTAGCCGAGAGAAACTAGGATGTCAACAACAGAGAGTTGCTGGCCTTACAGGAGTGGAGGCATTGGCTGGAGGGCTCTGTTCATCCTTTCCTGGTGCTTACAGACCATAAACATTTGGAATATCTACACCTTGCCAAGAGACGTAATGCCAGGCTAGGTGGGCTCTACACCTGACCAGATTCCGATTCCCTTTCACCAATCGTCCGGGATGCTGATGCTTTTTCCAGGTCGTGGAAGCTGTGCCTGTGACTATCCTTCCTCGTTCCCAAGAGGTTGGGTTGTCTCCAGGGGGAGGTGGAGGATCAGGTGGTGGACGCACTTCTGAATATTCCTGCACCAGCTGGCTGACCTCCTACACAGTTGTTTGTTGTTCCTGAATTACGGGCCGCTGTCCTTGCTTGGGGTCGTTCCTCCAAATTGGCTTTTCATCCGGGATTATGTCACATTCAATTCCTGTTGTCGCAGCGCTTCTGGTGGCCAACCATTACTGCAGACACCATAGTCGATAAGCTTATTCGTTTTCTCTATCTTCTTGTTATGGGACATTTATCCTCTGCTGTTGCCATTTGTAATATAAAGCATACTTGCCAACCTTGAGACCTCCGATTTCGGGAGGTGGGGGGCGGGGGGGCGTGGTCGGGGTGGGGCGGGGGCGTGGCTAAGAGGGGAGGAGTATATTTACAGCTAGAATTCACCAAGTCAAGTATTTCATATATATATATATATATACAGTATATATATATATGAGGGACTGTCAGTTATCTAGTCTCCACCAGTTGCAGAAAATGTGCCATCAGTACAACTGGACAGTGCTGTTTCAGTTCAATCACCAGGACCATCAGTGAGTCAGACACAAACTAGTCTCATCATTGAACCAGATTCAAGGGCTGCTGAGTTGCCATCATCAGAACCCAGATCACCCACAACAAAAACCCCACCAGTGATCCGCAGGTACCCAGAAAGGTTTCGAGTACCACCAAAAAAACTGAATCTCTGAAGACAGTATAAAAATCTGTGTTAAAGATGTACAAATGCTGTTTGTATAATAAGCATGTTATTGTTTACAAATGAGGGTTAAGAGTTCAGTACTAAAGAAAAAAAAAGAATGTGGTTAAGTACAGTTTTTTAATTGAGCTGCTGCATTTTTTGGTTGGGTTGTTTATTTCTTTTGAGTAACTTCTACATTTCTTAAAGGGGAGGAATGTAATAGAGTGATCTATGTTTGTCTGTTGCCATCTCCTGGTGAATGTTGGCTATAGCGTACTGGGGTTACTTTTTGGTTGGCCAACGATTTACGTGGTGTTGCGCACCTGACGTCAAGTGTGTGAGTCTGTTCTGAAGTCTACAGTAAAGAGACGTACTTCATCCCCTCGCCTGTTTATTGCCTCCAACTCAATATATTACAACAACATTGCTCCATGCAGACCTGGAGGGTCTGCATGGAGCTGGAGGGGGCGTGGCCTCCAGGTCCGCCTGAATTTCGGGAGATTTTCGGGGGAAAATTTGTCCCGGGAGGTTTTCGGGAGAGGCGCTGAATTTCGGGAGTCTCCCGGAAAATCCGGGAGGGTTGGCAAGTATGATATAAAGTAGTGTTCTTACTTATATCTGTCAGTAAACTCGCCATTAAAGCGCTAAAACATACCGGTGTAGTGAGTTTACATTATCCACCCAAGGAACTTTAGTTATTAGAGTGTTCCGGTTGGACGGGTTTTTCACGGGACACATTTTCGGCGTTGTCGTTGGACTAGTGGGCGACGGATGAGGAGATGCTGCTCCGTTGTTGATTGAAGTAAAGTCTGAATGTCATGTGGAGGTTGGCCCCCAGTGGGTCCTGCAGACCACCAAGCATCGACCTGAGAGCCCGCGTTTCAGGATGTAATACTTGTTTTGTCATGACGTGGATTATTTCGCAAATTACTGCGAGGATTGTTTTCCCGTGATGCAAACGGACTTGACTGGACAAGGCGTGCAGGTAAAAACATGATTTAATCTTAACTCAAAAGCTACAAAAGGCACTCACAGCGGAGGCACAACTTAACGCAAGGGAACAAAACTAACACTAAGGCAGAACTATGGACATGAAACAAAAAACACATATTGTAACAAGAAACGAGCATGAAAAGAGCAGCATGAACTATGGCATGGACAGAGTAATCAGAGTAGCACATAGCAAGAACAGAGTATCATACAGAGTAATGTCGCCAGGCCGACTACCTGGCAACTACAGGCTTAAATAGTCTCTTCCTGATTAAAGCCAGGTGCGTGTGTCCGAACACCAGCAGCAGGTGAAAATCATATGCCACCATGGCAACCAAAACAAACAAGAGTGCACCAAAAAACAGGAACTAATAGAGTCTTAAACAACCAGAAAAAAACAAAACAAAACATGATCTAGACCACAGATCATGACGTTTTCCATTCTTTTGCTTTTCAGCACAAAGTCTGTCTATCTGAGTTTGTGTCTGTGTCGCTCATGCTCTCGCTCCAGCTCCCACAACCTCTCTCCTCCCGGCTGCTGTTTATACAGCGCGACAGGTGATTAGACAACAAGGCCCACCTGGGCCATCTACGCACCTGTCGCTGACTTCGAGGCCGGTCCTGGCACACTCCCTTCCGCTGCAGGCCCGCAGGCCACGCCCCCCCACCTCCACAGTCATTAAAACAGTTTGCTCCATCTTTTGATACTTCTTCCACTCCCGTCCTTGCACGTTACACCGCTACAACTAAGATGACGGGGAGAAGACGCTGCCGAAGGTGAGCCACGTAAATAAGACCGCCCATAAAACGGCGCATCCTGAAGCGACTGTCAGAAAGCGACTTGAAGATGATCTGTAGAACATAATCTATGCAACACTTTGACCAAAGAACCACCATCACATGTTATGTAGACTTCAAGGAAGTGTTTTACATTTAGAAAAATTTATAATGTGACCCCTTTAATGCGCCCTATGGGGGAGTCCTTATAAGTGCAGACTCGGTGGTCACTTCCACAAAGTCCATACGATTGGGATTGGCTTCCCACTTTGTAACCTTTTCCAGAGACGCGTTCATCACCACGTTGCCTCATTCGCACACGCGATACCTGGCTCCTGCACGTCCGTCATGTTGACGCAGCTGCGGCTTTGAAATACGTGCATGTATTTTCTCCCGCTCGACTCCATAAAAACACACTCGCTCATTTGAAGCTCAAAGGTCTGAGTGGCGGCCCCCATTAGCTCCAGGACAGGCTCAAGGATTAACATGTGTGTTGAATGATTTGTGCCCTTTAAATCATTCCGGTCATAATAAGGTGGATCACAATTCCATCTAAGGATAATTTTGCATACTCCCCCCCCCCCAAAAAATGTAAATTTGGACGATCGCTCATCATGATTTGCACCACATGTTCATGTTCTAACCTTATGGATGGAGGTCTTCTCCCCCTTCTCGGGTCCGTCCTCTGAGTCGGAGCAGACGTAGGCGTCAGAGGGGTTTAGCAGAAGAGCAGGACGTGGCCGGTGCAAGGGCTGGAAGGTGAGCTGCGTGGTCAGCAGGTTGCTGACCGCCCGCAGCGAGGTGCAGATGTTGGAGGGCAGAGAGGGCTCGGCCAGCAGGTCCGTAACGAGGCCGTGGGCTTCTCCCATCACGGCTATGTCCACCATGACACTGGTGCCCGATGACTGCAGGACAGATAAACATCATTGCATGTCAACAACTCCTTCTGGTGCCTCATGCACTTTGGTGCATGGTTATAATCAGGGGCGGCCTGTCGCATAAACGCTCAGTGCGGGCATCGTTAACATTAAGATAACATAAATTTTCCTGTCAAAGTTGATTAATGAAGCTGCATTAAGGAGATTAGGAGTGCGGATAAGGCGATTAAAGTAAGGTAAAAATACAAAACCCAAAACCAGTGAAGTTGGCACGGTGTGTAAATGGTAAATAAAAACAGAATACAATGATTTGAAAATCCTTTTCAACTTATATTCAATTGAATAGACTGCATAGACAAGATACTTAATGTTCGAACTGGAAAATATTAGCTCATTTGGAATTTGAGGCCTGCAACATGTTTAAAAAAAGCTGGCACAAGTGGCAAAAAAGACTGAAAAAGGTGAGGAATGCTCATCAAACATTTATTTGAAACATCCCACAGGTGAACAGGCTAATTGGGAACAGGTGGGTGCCATGATTGGGTATAAAAGCAGCTACCATGAAATGCTCAGTCATTCGCAAACAAGGACGGGGCGAGGGTCAACACTTTTGTCAACAAACGCGTGAGCAAATTGTCGAACAGT
The DNA here is from genome assembly GCF_033978685.3 of Nerophis lumbriciformis. NCBI lineage: Eukaryota > Metazoa > Chordata > Actinopteri > Syngnathiformes > Syngnathidae > Nerophis > Nerophis lumbriciformis. Next base: position 11,074,037 of record NC_084557.2, on the reverse strand, counting down.
TTAAGAACAACATTTTCTCAACCAGCTATTTTTAGGAATTTAGGGATTACACCATCTACGGCCCGTAATATTATCCAAAGGTTCAGAGAATCTGGGGAAGTCACTGCATGTAAGCAGCTAGGCTGAAAATCAACATTGAATGGCCGTGACCTTCGATCCCTCAGGCGGTACTGCATCAAAAAGCGACATCCGTGTGTAAAGGATATCACCACATGGGCTCAGGAACACTTCAGAAAAGCACTGTCAGTAACTACAGTTTGTCGCTACATCTGTAAGTGCAAGTTAAAACTCTACTATGCAAAGCCAAAACTATTTATCAACAACACCCAGAAACGCCGCCGGCTTCCCTGGGCCCGAGCTCATCTAAAATGCACTGATGCAAAGTGGAAAAGTGTTCTGTGGTCTGACCAGTCCACATTTCTCATTGTTTTTGGAAACTGTGGACGTCCACCTGGAAAGCTTCAAAAATTATTCTCCTCAGTTCCCAAACGTTTACTGAGTGTTGTTAAAAGGAAAGGCCATGTAACAAATTGGTAAAAATGCCCCGGTGCCAACTTTTTTGCGATGTGTTGCTGCCATAAATTCTTAGTTAATGATTATTTGCAAAAAAAAAAAAAAGTTTCTCAGTTCGAACATGAAATATCTTGTCTTTGCAATCTATTCAATTGAATATAAGTTGAAAAGGATTTGCAAATTATTGTATTTTTTTTTAATTCACCATTTACACAACCGGTTTTGGGTTTTGTTTATTCAGCAGCCCTATAGTAACACATATACAGACGCAGATGTGGACAAAATGAACAAGGGAGACCTGACCAAGGTTCTTCTCATATTTTATTGTTTAGTCAAGTCTAAGTGATGCTAATGCACACACACACACACACACACACACACACACACACACACACACACACACACACACACACACACACACCCACACACACACATATGCACGCAACACTTATGCATCAAATTCTAAACCTTATATGGCTTCCCGTAAAGTAGAGAATGCAATAAAAGGTTGGTATACAAGGAGGAGTCGCTCACAGTAGACATGCTTGCAGGCTTCAGGCCAAACAAAATCCGTCCGGGACACTTCCCTCACATCTGTGTTGTGATGCTTAATGAATGGGCTCGTTAGTAAAGTTAATTCCATCCCTTCTGAGGTGGCTGCTACCTTTTCGTGGACCTTTTTTTCCGCAGCGATGTTTTCACAGACAAAAGGGGAAAGTTCACAACTTTCTCTTAATTGAGCCCAGTGAATAGACCAGAGCTGGGTAAATATTTTGACTCGGGGGGGGCCACGCTGAGAGAAAGAAATGTGTCTGGGGGGGCCAATGTGTATAAATGATATATACACATTTATCTGTAAAATTCTGCTGTACAGTATGTGTGTTTGGGTCCCTTTTTTTCAGGAACACTAATACCAAAAGTCACAATGTTCTAAAAACGTTATGACAGACCACCTCAAAAAAAGGAATGGAATTGTACAGTTTTTTTTTAACTGAATGGAACACCCAAAATGTACATGAAAATAAAGAAAGTGGCGCCGTGTGCAGAATTAGCAATTTTTGGGAATTCCATTAAACTATTAAAAATTTAAGCAGACTTTTAGGGATAGTATCGCCTTTGCATCCCTACTAGCTCTTGGAAGGATTTTATTGGAGTGGAAATGACAGTTTGCCCCCAAGGCCTGCCTATGGCTTAAGGACCTCATGTTTCTCTTAGATTTAGAGAAAATGTAATTTAATTTGAGGGGTGCACCAAAACAATTTGACTCGACCTGGGGCTGTATGATTAGTTACATAGCTAAACTAAAGACACCATAGGATAAATGTGACTCTCATTGTTGAAAATGAACATTTCTACCTACCTCAATTCTTTTTTTTTTTTTTTATTCAGTGACACTTCTCTGCAAGTTTGTGATTTAAAAAAAAAAAAGAAAAGTTTTTTCTTTTTGTTAGTTCATTTGATTTTTTATTTCTATTCTTATTTTATCTTTATGCAGCTGAGATAGGCTCCAGCACCCCCGCGACCCCGAATGGGACAAGCGGTAGAAAATGGATGGATGGATATTCTTTTTTTATTTTTTCACAACCTTGACACTGCGGTCAAGGTTGGAATTGCCACAGAACACATTTGGAGATATTCAACAATCTACTGCCATCTGGCGGCTAGAGTGGATGGTGCACACCCCCAATTTGCCACGTTTCATGTGTCAGGTAAATGAAGCTATATGAATCCCCTTTGTTAATAATTAAAAAATGTCAATGGCAAATCAAATACAATTTAAATAAAAATTGAATGCCTCTTTTCTATTTGCAGCCTTCTGAGGTAATAAATATCAACATTAACTTTTTCCACAGGCTAATAAATTTGAAAATAAAATAACAATGAATAAAACAACCATTCAGGACTTTAAACTGCTCAGTTTGCAACACACTGATCTAATCTGATGTGCCCAAGCCAGCTACCTGGCATCTTTTCTTGGATGCTAGTTCATTAATGTCGGGGCTCAGGCTTTGAGCTGAGGCAACCTTCATTATTACAAAATGCGGCTGCTAGACTTTTGACAAGAACAAGAAAGTTTGATCATATTACGCCTATACTGGCTCACCTGCACTGGCTTCCTGTGCACTTAAGATGTGACTTTAAGGTTTTACTACTTACGTATAAAATACTACACGGTCTAGCTCCAGCCTATCTTGTTGATTGTATTGTACCATATGTCCCGGCAAGAAATCTGCGTTCAAAGAACTCCGGCTTATTAGTGATTCCCAGAGCCCCAAAAAAGTCTGCGGGCTATAGAGCGTTTTCTATTGGGGCTCCAGTACTATGGAATGCCCTCCCGGTAACAATTAGAGATGCTACCTCAGTAGAAGCATTTAAGTCCCATCTTAAAACTCATTTGTATACTCTAGCCTTTAAATAGACCCCTTTTAGACCAGTTGATCTGCCGTTTCTTTTCTTTACTCCTCTGCTCCCCTCTCCGGTGGCCATGGATGAAGTGCTGGCTGTCCAGAGTCGGGACCCGGGGTGGACCGCTCGCCTGTGCATCAATTGGGAACACCTCTGCGCTGCTGAACCGTCTCCGCTCGGGATGGTGTCTTGCTGGCCCCACTATGGACTGGACTCCACATATGCGGTCCTCTCCAAGGTTTCTCATAGTCATTCACATCGACGTCCCACTGGGGTGAGTTTTTCCTTGCCCTTATGTGGGCTCTGTACCGAGGATGCCGTTGTGGCTTGTGCAGCCCTTTGAGACACTTGTGATTTAGGGCTATATAAATAAACATTGATTGATTGATTGATTATCGAACGAAAGTGTTCATCAGTCATTATATCTCGTTCACCCGGACCACAGTCTCGGGGGCGTGCCATAAATGCACTGCCTTTAACGTACTCTACGAGCTATCGTCACGTCCGCTTTTCATCCATTCTAACATCGTTCAGACCCAGTCACAAGATATGTGCGGCTTCTGTACGCACACACGAGTGAATGCAACGCATACTTCATCAACAGCGATGCGGGTTACACTGAGGGTGCCAGTATAAAAAACTTTAACACTGTTAGAAATATACGCCACACTGTGAATGCACACCAAAAAAGAATGACAAACACATTTCGGGAGAACATCCGCACCGTAACACACCCAGGATCCTTTGCAACACACACCTTGTAGCGTCCCGGAAGAGTTAGTGCTGCAAGGGATTCTGGGTATTTGTTCTGCTGTGTTTATGTTGTGTTACGGTGGGGATGTTCTCCCGAAATGTGTTTGTCATTCTTGTTCGGTGTGGATTCACAGTGTGGCGTATATTTCTAACAGTGTTAAAGTTTTTTATTCGGCTACCCTCAGTGTAACCTGTATGGCTGTTGATGAAGTATGCGTTGCATTCAATTGTGTGTGTGTGTGCAGAAGCCGCACATGTTATGTGACTAAGTCAGCACTCGTTGGACTGGCTGAAAATCACACGTGACGATTTTCGGGAGGGGCGCTGAAGTCTGGAAGTGTTACCGCGGCACCTCCGCAATATATAATCGGCGGGCCAGCTTTAGTGTTAATTTGATATCGCCTCAAGGGCCAAATTTGGCCCGCGGGCCAGAGTTTGACACCCATGATGTGTCACGTCCGGATTGAAAATCTTAATGGGCCGCATATATTTTGCCCAGGTCTGTAATAGACCCACCAGACTCACCACTTTTGCACGGACAATGTTATCTGATTCCCCCCCTCCTCATGTCACATTCCCTTTTACACCAGCTGCTAGACACCCTTAAAAAAAAAAAAAAAAAAAAAAAAAAGTGTGTTTATGCTGGTTTAAATATCCCGGAGCTGGTTTAAACACAACACGTGTGTGAGTACCCTCCATTCAGCCCCGACATGTGGGAACATTTCACATTTTATTTTCCTTACTCATATCTGATAGCTCGGCGTACTTATGAATGTTCCCTGCGAGTCTGCAGCACAGACAGCTACAGTATGCAAGTGCCTTCATCTGGGAGGTGAGGCTCACATGCAAAACACACCGCCTCCCACTCCGAGTCGGCTTTGCTGCACGCCGTCCACACTTGATTCCAACAAGGTACCTAAAGGTTGATTGCGGAGAAGAAGATGGCTGCCGGACAACATCTGGTTGGACTAAGACAACAATGACCCCTATCGCGTCTCCAATCCCCAAACACACGTGTGAGCGTACAAACGCTCTTACACGCACGGACCATCTGGATCATCTGCAAACAAATGCGGCGCCGGCCTTGAAAAGTCTGAGGACCTCGTGTGTGAGGTCGTGTGAGATGTCAGCTAATCTCACAGCTTTTGCTTTGGCTTTTGTGACGCCGCCGTGGGATTGGTGCAACCCCCAAAACATGTCTGGCTGCTGTACTACAGGATAAATGACATCATTTACAATAAAGTACAGCCTTATTCAGGGCTACAGGGAAGCTGGAGACTGCTGAAAATGATGGAAAGCGCCACTCCACGTAGCAACGGACGCTGCGGTCAAGGTTGGAATTGTCACAGAACACGTTTGAAGATATCCAACAGTCTACTGCCATCTGGCGGCTAGAGTGGATGGTGCACACCCCCAATTCGCCACGTTTCATGTGTCAGGTAAATGAGGCGATATGAATCCCCTTTCCTACTGTAAAGGAAGCTTTACCAATCTACCGAGCTGGGATCATTCCTGCTGACAGACAAACATGGATGTTGGTTCACAGCACACTTACTGTATATACCAGGCATGGGCAATTGTTTTGACTCGGGGGCCACATTGATCGGTAATAATTAGAGATGTCCGATAATATCGACCTGCCGATATTATCGGCCGATAAATGCTTTAAAATGTAATATTAGAAATTATCGGTATGTTTTTTTAAATTATTATCGGTATCAGGTTTTTTTTGTTTTTTTTTAATTAAATCAACATAAAAAACATAAGATACACTTACAATTAGTGCACCAACCCAAAAAAACCTTCCTCCCCCATTTACACTTATTCACACTCATTCACATAAAAGGGTTGTTTATTTCTGTTATTAATATTCTGGTTCCTACATTATATATCAATATATATCAATACAGTCTGCAAGGGGTACAGTCCGTAAGCACACATGATTGTGCGTGCTGCTGGTCCACTAATAGTACTAACCTTTAACAGTTCATTTTACTCATTTTCATTAATTACTAGTTTCTATGTAACTGTTTTTATATTGTTTTACTTTCTTTTTTATTCAAGAAATTGTTATTAATTTATTTATCTTGTTGTTTTTTTGTTGTTGTTTTTTAAAAAGGACCTTATCTTCACCATACCTGGTTGTCCAAATTAGGCATAATAATGTGTTAATTCCACGACTATATATCGGTATCGGTTGATATCGGTATCGGTTGATATTGGTATCGGTAATTAAAGAGTTGGACAATATTGGAATATCGGATATCGGCAAAAAGCCATTATCGGACATCCCTAGTTAAAATGTAATAATCACTTATTCTTCTGTAGTTTGGATACTTTACATTAGTTTTGGATGATACCACAAATTTAATAATAATAATAATAATAATAATGAATTACATTTGTATCGCACTTTACACTTGTTAAAATCTCAAAGTGCTGCAAAGTATACAAAAAATAAAAAAATAGAAAGTTAGAATATAAATTAAAAAAATAAAATAGAAATAAAAACATGAAAAACACTAGGTATGTACTATGGTATTTTTTTACATTTTTATTTTTGTCTTAAAGAAATACAATCATGTGTGCTTATGGACAGTATCCTTGCAGACTGTATTGATATATATATTGATATATAATGTATATATTGTGTTTTTTATGTTGATTTAATTAAAAAAAAAAAAAAAAGATTTTTTTTTTTTTTTTTTAAAAGGACCTTATCTTCACCATACCTGGTTGTCCAAATTAGGCATAATAATGTGTTAATTCCACGACTGTATATATCGGTATCGGTTGATATCGGTAACGGTAATTAAGAGTTGGACAATATCGGAATATCAGATATCGGCAAAAAAGCCATTATCGGAAATCTCTAGTAATAATGCATCTGGGGGCCGGTATATATATATATATATATATATATATATATATATATATATATATATATATATATATATATATATATATATATATATATATATATATATATATATATATATATATATATATATATATATATATATATCAATCAATCAATCAATGTTTATTTATATAGCCCTAAATCACGAGTGTCTCAAAGGGCTGCACAAGCCACAACGACATCCTCGTATATATACAGTATATATAAATATATACTGTATATATATATATATATATATATAAATATATACTGTATATATATATATATATATATATATATATATATATATATATATACACTGCACCGGCCCCATATATACTGTATATATATATAAATATACATATATATACAGTATATATAGATATATACTGTATGTATATAAATATACATATATATGTATATAAATATACATATATATGTATATTTACATATATATGTATATATGTATATGTAGACATATATACATATATATGTCTATATATACACATATATACATATACCAGTAACATTTTAATATTCTTTTTGCAGCTTATGTAAAAAAAAAAATAAATGTAAATGTATTGTATATATACATGTATATTCATATAATACTCATTGTTAAAATCGGCCCTCTGAGGGCAACCATAACTGCGAGCAACCATAACTGCGAGTTTGACACCCCTGTTCTAAATAAACCGGCATAATAATATTGTTGTCCAAATTAGACTTGTACGGCCTTGGCAGAGGTGCGTGCTCTACTGAACGCCACGGTAGTTTATAAAATGTTTTTAATATCAAACATAAAACGTGAATATTGCTCTGCTAAACTCTAAGACTGGACCTCAGTGGCTATTAAAGTGGTGCTGGGCTTAATTTTATTGCAGTATGATTGCCAAGGTTTGCCATAAAGTAATGTGTTTCTTCTTTCTGGTTTTTGGATACATAGCACATTATTTAGTCGTGTAAAACCACATCCGAACGTGTATAGGACACTGAGTAGTGTAGAAGAATGTGTAAAGGAGGAAGATCATGAACGCTTCTATTGGCAACGGCCTTAATAGTGCTGGCTTGTTAACTGCACGAGACGATCAGTTCAAGCATAAAGTCTGAGCCTAGAACATTAACATTAATGTCAAACACAGTCTTAAGTGGTTGCAACCAGTTTTTATTTCTTGCTAGAGGAGAGTTTTGGATGGAAGCCTCCACTCTAACAGCAATTGGAAATAAAACAAAAACATTTCAAAGCTGATCGATTCTTTAAAGTCTGACAACGGAATGCTTTGGAAATCATTTCCATGTCAGTGTTCTATGACAGTCCTGTATGACACTATTTGCCAAATATTTCAAATTAATCTCACAAATCTGACAGTAGTGGATTGAAAGTGTGTTGGTCTTAGTGCTGGAATTTAGTGCTTTTAGTAAACCCTACTGGGGACACACCATTGCATACTTGCCAACCTTGAGACCTCCGATTTCGGGAGGTGGGGGGAGGGGGTAGGCGTGGTCGGGGTGGGACGGGGGCGTGGTTGGGGGCGTGGCTAAAAGGGGAGAAGTATATTTACAGCTAGAATTCACTGAACGTCAAGTATTTCATATATATATATATATATATATATATATATGTCTTAATAAGGTTATCCAAAAAATAGTGCTCGATACCGTAGTAGAGCGCAATATATGTATGTGTGGGAAAAAAAATCACAAGACTACTTCATCTCTACAGGCCTGTTTCATGAGGGGTTCCCTCAATCATCAGGAGATTTTAATGGAAGCATTCACATACCATGGTTTATATAGGGCACAGAGTGGGTAGGTACAGGCTGGCGTAGGGGCGTGGTGATTGGCTCATGTGTTACCTAGGAGGTGTTTCCGTCTGTGGCGGCATGCTGATACAATTTCGCTGCGCTTGTTGAGGGATGACAGGTCTGGACGGTATATAATAAACAGTTTCTCTTTCAAGCATAGGTTGCATCTTTTATTACCACTATTGTAAGGTGTGCTGGATGCAAGAATTTGCCATGTTATTGAATATTCAACATTATTGTCTTTGAGGTCCCAAATGTGTTTGCTGAGTTCTGTGGTATTCCGCAGGTTTTGGTTCCTGAAAGAAGCCTTGTGATTGTTCCATCTGGTTTTAAACTCTCCCTCGGTTAATCCTACATATGTGTCGGATGTGTTAATGTCCTTGCGTGTTACCTTAGATTGGTAAACATCAGTTGTTTACCAATTGGTAAACATCAGTTGTTTACCAATCCATCATTCTATAGTTATAATGTGATTGGGCAGGTACGCTTTTTTATATTGTGGAGGACCTGAGTCCGCCTGAATTTCGAGAGATTTTCGGGAGAAAATTTGTCTCGGGAGGTTTTCGGGAGAGGCGCTGAATTTCGGGAGTCTCCCGGAAAATCCGGGAGGGTTGGCAAGTATGCACCATTGTATGTGTCAGTAGCTTTAATGCTAATGAGCTAGGTTTGTGTGTGTAGTAGGGATAGGTATTATTTACATTTTTACCGATACCAGTACCAAATGGGTACTTTAAAAACAGTCAGTAAATTAGTTCGACTTCTCAAATAGTTCGCCTCTAATTGACCTCCTTCAGCCCTCGGAAACACCTTAACCAGATAGTGTTCGGTTTTTGAAAAGTCGGACAAACACACCTGGATTAGATTTTAGTCAATAGGACTGTGACGTTCTTAGAATCCTGAGAAAATTTGTTTGAAGCAATATAAAAGTGTTTCAAGGATAACTCGTAACCAAACATGCAATAAGACTAATAATGTTTGAAATAATGTATCTTTGTGAGTTTTACTATAAACGTGCTTTTGTAAGGTTTGCAAACACAAAAATTGTTTTTTTTACTCAATATGAGAGTAATGTTCGTAGATTCCTGAGAAAATGTGTTTGAAGCAATAAAAACTTGTTTCAAGCATAACTCCTAAACCAGGGGTCGGCAACCTTTACCACTCAAAGAGCCATTTTGACCCGTTTCACAAAATAAAGAAAACAATGGGAGCCACAAAACTCTTTTGAAATTTATAATGAAAAAATAACACTGCATACAACGTTTTGTTTTGCTTTGTGCTATGTATAAACCAGGGGTCTCAGACACACGGCCCGCACCTTAATATGGAAATGTAATGTTAGTGCGGCCTGCGAGTTTTATATGAATGCCGCTTGACAGCATCACACTTGCCAACCCTCCCAATTCTTTCGGGAGACTCCCGAATTTCAGAGCAACTATTCTCTCGAATGTCTGCTGATTTTCACCCAAACAACAATAATAAGGGCGTGCTATGATGGCACTGCCTTTAGCGCCCTCTACAATCTGTACAAACAGCTTGCCAGCCCAGTCACAGGTTGTATGCGGCTTCTGCAGACACACATAAGTGACTGCAAGGCATACTTGTTCAACAGCCATACAGGTCACACGTTTAAACAACTTTAACACTCTTACTAATATGCGCCACACTGTGAACCCACACCAAACAAGAATGACAAACACATTTCGGGAGAACATCTGCACCGTAACACAACATAAACACAACAGAACAAATACCCAGAATCCCATGCATCCCTAACTCTTCCGGGCTACATTATACACCCCCGCTACCACCAACCCCCCCTCCGTGCGTCGGTTGAGGTGGGCGGGGTTTGGTGGTAGCGTGGGTGTATAATGTAGCCCGGAAGAGTTAGGGATGCATGGGATTCTGGGTGTTTGTTCTGTTGTGTTTATGTTGTGTTACGGTGCGGATGTTCTCCCGAAAAGTGTTTGTCATTCTTGTTTGGTGTGGGTTCACAGTGTGGCGCATATTAGTAAGAGTGTTAAAGCTGTTTATATCACAACCCTCAGTGTAACCTGTATGACTGTTGACCAAGAATGCGTTGCAGTCACTTACGTGTGTAAGCAGAGGCCGCATACTACATGTGACCGGGCCGGCACGCAGATAGCATGGTGTAAAAGCGGCCGCGGCGACATATTGTAGACGACGTTAAAGGCAGTGTCGTCACGGCACGCCCTCAATATTGTTGTCCGGGTGAAAATCGAAGAATATTTGTGCCGGGAGATTTCCGGGAGAGGCACTGAAATCCGGAAACCTCCCGGTAAAATCGGGGGGGTCGGCAAGTATGCAGCTTAGCCGCATCAGAGTGATCAAAGAGCCGCATGCGGCTCCGGAGCCGCGGGTTGCAGACCCCTGTCCTAAACCAAACATGCAATATGTCTAACAATGCCTGGATTCATCTATCTTTGTGAGTTTTACTAGAAAAATGGGCTTTTGCAAGGTTTGCAAACACAAACATTAGTTGTTTTTTTTACTCAATATGACAGTAATGTTCTTAGAATCCTGAGAAAATGTGTTTGAAGCAATAAAAAATGGTTTCAAGCATAACTCCTAAACCAAACATACAGACCAAAACCCTTAAAACAAGTAACACACTCTAACACAGGGGTGTCAAACTCAAATACAGAGTGGGCCAAAATTTAAAACTGAACAAAGCCGCGGGCCAAGGTTGAACAAATTAACCTTTAACGTACTTTACGAGCTATCGTCACGTCCGCTTTTAATCCATTCTAACATCGTTCAGACCCAGTCACAAGATATGTGCGGCTTCTGTACGCGCACACGAGCGAACGGTTACACTGAGGGGGCCAGTATAAAAAACTTTAACATTGTTAGAAATATACGGCACACTGTGAATGCACACCAAACAAGAATGACAAACACATTTCGGGAGAACATCCGCACCGTAACACAACATAAACACAACAGAACAAATACCTAGAATCCTTTGCAGCACTAGCTCTTCCGGGACGCTACAAAATACACCCCCGCTACCACCAAACCTCCGCCCCACATACACACACCTTGTAGCGTCCTGGAAGCGTTAGTGCTGCAAAGGGTTCCGGTTTGGTGTGGATTCACAGTGTGGCGTATATTTCATAACATGTGCAGAAGCCGCACATGTTATGTGACTGGGCCAGCACTCGTTGGGCTGGCTGGCGTTTGGAAGACTCCTGGGAGGATCGGTGGGCCAGCTTTAGTGTTGATTTGATATCGCCTCAAGGGCCAAGTAAAATTACATGGCGGGCCAAATTTGGCCCGCGGGCCAGAGTTTGACACCCATGCTCTAACATAAAATCTGCTTAGTGAGAATTTTCTACCGCTTATTCCCTCTGGGGTCGCGGGGGGAGCTGGAGCCTATCTCAGCTACAATCGGGCGGAAAGCGGGGTACACCCTGTACAAGTCGCCACCTCATCGCAGGGCCAACACAGATAGACAGACAACATTCACACTCACATTCACACACTAGGGCCAATTTAGTGTTGCCAATCAACCCATACTTGCCAACCTTGAGATCGGGAGGTGGGGGGCTGGGGGCGTGGTTAATATATATATATATAATAAATTCTTGACTTTCAGTGAATTCTAGCTATATATATATATATATATATATATATATATATATATATATATATATATATATATATATATATATATATATATATATATATATATAAATAAATAAATAAATAAATAAATAAATAAAAGAAATACTTGAATTTCAGTGTTCATTTATTTACACATATACACACACATAACACTCATCTACTCATTGTTGAGTTAAGGGTTGAATTGTCCATCCTTGTTCTATTCTCTGTCACTATTTCAGAACACACACATTATACAAATATACATTATAAAATCAATAAGAAAACGGGAGCTCTAATTTGGGAGTCTGAATTAGGATCAGAAGTTCCTATATAAACATTGCGCACTCACGTCGCCTTTTTGTATTGATTACTGCAGCTGTGCACTGGATTCATTCACAAATACAAACTACAACTCACAAACACTTTAGAGTTAGGCTCCACCATCAGAATGTGTACTTAAACTTATAAAGATCACATGGATATTATTCAGTGAGTTGATTCACCAAAACTAACCTGTTATACAGGAGGAAAAAGCACACAGGACGTTTCAATTGTTCACAGACTGGTCGCTCTCATCAGAATGACAAGACACTTCCGGTCTGCAGGTGATAGCATTCAATTGGGAAGAAACGCCCAACTGCCCCCTACTGACCAATGTGAATACTGATAAATGTGTAATGACAGCTCCAAAAACAAATTCAAACCAAAAAAAAAAAACCAACACAAAAATGTGACACATTATGGGTGGGTCACATATGCATGTACAATAGATGGCAGTATTGTCCTGTTTAAGAGTGTCACAACATTGCTGTTTACGGCAGACGAACTGCTTTACGGTAGACGAAAACTTGACTGCTGTTGTTGTGTGTTGTTACCGCGCTGGGAGGACGTTAATGAAACTGCCTAACAATAAACCCACATAAGAAACCAAGAACTCGCCCTCGATCATTAGCTGTTTATATTGTGGGAAAGCGGACGTGTGAACAGGCTGTCAACATGTAACTCAGGTCCGCATGGAGCTGGAGGGGGCGTGGCCTCCAGCTCCGCCTGAATTTCGGGAGATTTTCGGGAGAAAATTTGTCCCGGGAGGTTTTCGGGAGAGGCGCTGAATTTCGGGAGTCTCCCGGAAAATCCGGGAGGGTTGGCAAGTATGAATCAACCTATCCCCAGGTACATGTCTTTGGAGGTGGGAGGAAGCGGGAGTACCCGGAGGGAACCCACGCAGTCACGGGGAGAACATGCAAACTCCACACAGAAAGATCCCGAGCCCGGGATTGAACCCAAGACTACTCAGGACCTTCGTATTGTGAGGCAGATGCACTAACCCCTCTACCACCGTGCTGACTTATCAGACATAAAATAAGCAAATATCACCCTTATTTGAGATATTTCATCTTACTTAGATTTCAGTTTTTGCAGTGTATAGAAGAAGTATAACCCATTCATTCATGACAGATTTGTTTCACCTCCCTGGATGTTTGTGTTTAGTTTTTCCAAACAGGTTAAGTACTACCACTGATTCACAGATTTCCTGGAGAAACATACCTTGAATTTTCACTGCCAAGCTGTTGAATTAATATGACAAGTCGTTGGGAGAATCAGTACTTTAAAAATCTTTTAAAATATGATCAATCACTTTGATACTTTAGCCATTACTTCTTTTTACAAGCAATATATCAAGAGTTGTAGGGGCTGCTGGCAGAAAAAGAACAATCTGATTAGAGAGAGGAACACGGTTGAGTTTAACTGGGATTCCAAAAAGGAATACTGCAGGACAATCCTTTGTGCGGAATTAGAAATGTATTTTTTGAGTGATTGTAGCCCGCGTTAATCCAATCGCCTGTGCCAGCGGCGTGTTCGCAAAACGATCACTGCAAAGGCTGATATTTGCTTTTGTTGACGTGTAACGTTTAAATCATGAACAAGTATCAATAAACAGTTTTTTATGACCGTCTCATGGCCAAGTCAAACACGAGGCGACGCATGAACATTCTGTTATGACATCCGTGAGTGATGGCGGCGTGTACGACGAAGCATTTTTTTTTTTTTTTTCACGGGCCCGTGTGAACTCGCCGTGGAGGAGCTGGTCGATAGGCGTGCTGCGGACGGACGCCCACACGAGGGTCCGCGTAAACCGGAGAGAGGGCCAGTCAAAACAAATCAGCAGTCACTTCTGGATCCTCGCTGGTGTGCACTCACTTGGATCTGCACTCTTCCATCTTAGCACACAGATTAGACAAGGAAATAAACTATGTGGACAACGATTTGTAAACACGCGTCAGGCTGAGGGCGCAGTACCGTCGAGGGCCAGGAGGAGGAGCCATGTTGTTTAACTAGGACAGGGGTGTCAAACGTATGGCCCCAAAATGAGTCTGCCATAGGGCTGCGAATCTTTGGGTGTCCCACGATTCGATTCAATATCAATCATCAATAAATCAATCAATCAATGTTTATTTATATAGCCCTAAATCACAAGTGTCTCAAAGGGCTGCACAAGCCACAACGACATCCTCGGTACAGAGCCCACATAAGCATACTTGCCAACCCTCCCGAATTTTCCGGGAGACTCCCGAAATTCAGCGCCTCTCCCGAAAACATCCCGGGACAAATATTCTCCCGAAAATCTCCCGATTTTCAGCACGCCCCCTCCAGCTCCATGCGGACCTGAGTGAGGACAGCCTTTTTTCACGACGGGAGGACAACAGGGTGACAAGAACTAAATCATCCAGACAAGAGATAAATTGTATTATTATGTTTAACTTACCTAAAAATAAATATATTTATTAATATAAAAAAAATAAAAAAAATTTTTTTTACTATATTTTGCTTAAAACATCAAAATTAATTGTATTTTTATTTGTATTTTTTCTGACTCCTTATTACATCCAGGCATTAGAATTATACATTAAAATAAACATATTTGAAATAATTAATCATAAATCATCATAATAATTCATTTAAAATGACCATATTTAATTATTAAAATAATTGCTTGTTTATCAACAACTTTAGCATTTTATTCATTACATTTTGAAGCTCTCAGAAGCCAAGTTATGTTACATTCCTTAAGATTTATTTATGCAAGTTTGAAGTATCAATGATCTAAACACAGTTTTGTTTGCATATTTTCAGGATGTATATATATATATATATATATATATATGAAATACTTGACTTGGTGAATTCTAGCTGTCAATATACTCCTCCACTCTTAACCATGCCCCCAACCACGCCCTGCCCCACCCCCGACCACGCCCCCACCCCCCACCTCCCGAAATCGGAGGTCTCAAGGTTGGTAAGTATGCACATAAGGGCAAGGAAAAACTCACCCCAGTGGGACGTCGATGTGAATGACTATGAGAAACCTTGGAGAGGACCGCATATGTGGGTAACCCCCCCCCCCAGGGGAGACCGAATGCAATGGATGTCGAGTGGGTCTGACATAATATTGTGAGAGTCCAGTCCATAGAGGATCCAACATAATAGTAAGATTCCAGTCCATAGTGGGGCCAGCAGGACACCATCCCAAGCGGAGACGGGTCAGCAGCGCAGAGATGTTCCCAACCGATGCACAGGCGAGCGGTCCACCTCGGCTCCCGACTCTGGACAGCCAGCCGAGTGCTGGCTGTCCAGAGTCGGCAATATCGGCAATATCGATTCTTGGGGTCACGATTCGATTATGAATCGATTTCTTCGATTCAACGCGATTCTAGATTCAAAAACGATATTTTTCCGATTCAAACATGGGAACATCTCTCGGCGAACACACCTCTACGGAGCTGAAAATATCTTGTGGCGTACCTCAGGGATCAATACTTGGACCAAAATTGTTCAATCTCTATATAAAAGACATTTATAAAGTTACGAAGGACTTAAAGTTAGTATTATTTGCACATGACACGACTGCGTTTTGTTCAGGAGAGAACACACAGAAGATAATACAAATAACAGAAGAAATGAACAAATTAAAAAGATGGTTTGACAAAAACAGACTATCTTTGAATCTCAGTAAAACTAAAATAATGCTATGTGGTAACAGTAGAAGGGAAAGTCAAACACAAATACAGATTGACGGAGTAGACATTGAAAGGGTAAATGAAAACACATTTTTTGGGTGTAATAATAGATGATAAAATGAATTGGAAATCTCATGTGAAAAATATACAACATAAAGTAGCAAGAAACACGTCAATAATGAATAAAACAACATGTTCTAGACCAAAAATCCACTTCATATTCTTTACTGCTCGCTAGTGTGACCAATTCTGAGTTATTGTGCAGAAATATGGGGAAACAACTACAAATGTGCACTTCATTCATTAACTGTGTTACAATCAGTTAGAATAATACATAATGTTGGATATAGAGAACATACAAACCCTTTATTTATTAAATCACAATTATTGAAACTCAATGATTTGGTGCATTTGCAAACAGCTAAAATTATGTATAAAGCAAACTATAACCCGCTACCCAAGAATGTACAACAATTATTCTCAACAAAAGAGGATAAATATAACCTTAGAGGAAAATCTAGTTTAAAACATTTGTACGCATGTACAACACTTAAAACCTTTAGCATATCTGTATGTGGAATTATGGAATGGATTAACCAAAGAAATCAAACCGCACCAATATGATTCAGTTTAAGAGAATGGATTAACCAAAAAAATCAAACCCTACCAATATGATTCAGTTTAAGAGACGGTGCAAACTACAAGTGTTCACAAAGTACACAGAACAGGAACTCTGATGAACATCTTGAACACTTTTAAAAAAAAAATGTTTATTGAGACAAATATTATTTATGTATTTACAAACCCTGTTTCCATATGAGTTGGGAAATTGTGTTAGATGTAAATATAAACGGAATACAATGATTTGCAAATCCTTTGGGAACTGAGGAGACACATTTTTTAAGCTTCTCAGGTGGAATTCTTTCCCGTTCTTGCTTGATGTACAGCTTAAGTTGTTCAACAGTCTTTTAGGCTTCTTAATGCGCCACACATTTTCAATGGGAGACAGTTCTGGACTACAGGCAGGCCAGTCTAGTACCCGCACTCTTTTACTATGAAGCCACGTTGATGTAAAACGTGGCTTGTCATTGTCTTGCTGAAATAAGCAGGGGCGTCCATGGTAACGTTGCTTGGATGGCAACATATGTTGCTCCAAAACCTGTATGTACCTTTCAGCATTACTGGTGCCTTCACAGATGTGTAAGTTACCCATGTCTTGGGCACTAATACACCCCCATACCATCACACATGCTGGCTTTTCAACTTTGCGCCTATAACAATCCGGATGGTTCTTTTCCTCTGTGGTCCGGCGGACACGACGTCCACAGTTTCCAAAAACAATTTGAAATGTGAACTCGTCAGACCACAGAACACTTTTCCACTTTGTATCAGTCCATCTTAGATGAGCTCAGGCCCAGCGAAGCAGACGGCGTTTCTAGGTGTTGTTGATAAACGGTTTTCGCCTTGCATAGGAGAGTTTTAACTTGCACTTACAGGTGTAGCGACCAACTGTAGTTACTGACAGTGGGTTTCTGAAGTGTTCCTGAGCCCATGTGGTGATATCCTTTACACACTGATGTCGCTTGTTGATTCAGTACAGCCTGAGGGATCGAAGGTCACGGGCTTAGCTGCTTACGTGCAGTGATTTCTCCAGATTCTCTGAACCCTTTGATGATATTACGGACCGTAGATGGTGAAATCCCTAAATTCCTTGCAATAGCTGGTTGAGGAAGGTTTTTCTTAAACTGTTCAACAATTTGCTCACGTATTTGTTGACAAAGTGGTGACCCTCGCCCCATCCTTGTTTGTGAATGACTGAGCATTTCATGGAATCTACTTTTATACCCAATCATGGCACCCACCTGTTCCCAATTTGCCTGTTCACCTGTGGGATGTTCCAAATAAGTGTTTGATGAGCATTCCTCAACTTTATCAGTATTTATTGCCACCTTTCCCAACTTCTTTGTCACGTGTTGCTGGCATCAAATTCTAAAGTTGATGATTATTTGCAAAAAAAATAAATGTTTATCAGTTTGAACATCAAATATGTTGTCTTTGTAGCATATTCAACTGAATATGGGTTGAAAAGGATTTGCAAATCATTGTATTCCGTTTATATTTACATCTAACACAATTTCCCAACTCATATGGAAACGGGGTTTGTAATATTTGTTTATTATTTGCTATGCTATATTATTTGTTTATTATTTATTTGTTCACTGTTCTGTTACAGAGAACAAGGAAATGGGATACAATTGCTATGGTATGAAAAGAGACTAGACGTATAAGATTTCATGGGATTTAGCGATTAGGAGTGACAGGTTGTTTGGTAAACGTATAGCATGTTCTATATGTTATAGTTATTTGAATGACTCTTACCATAATATGTTACGTTAACATACCAGGCACGTTCTCAGTTGGTTATTTATGCCTCATATAACGTACACTTATTCAGCCTGTTGTTCACTATTCTTTATTTATTTTAAATTGCCTTTCAAATGTCTATTCTTGGTGTTGGCTTTTATCAAATACATTTCCCCCAAAAATGCGACTTATACTCCAGTGCGACTTATTTATGTTTTTTTCCTTCTTTATTATGCATTTTCGGCAGGTGCGACTTATACTCCGGAGCGACTTATACTCCGAAAAATACGGTGCTCACTTTAGCATCACTAAAATAATATCTCTCTCTCTCTCTCTCTCTCTCTTACATGTGTACACAGCCTTTAAGGAGCCATTTCTGGACTTTTTTTTATTATTCCTTGCGCTCAGAACCTTTGTTGTTATGTGAAAAACTTTTTGGGGGACTATTTAAAACTGTGGACAGGAAACAATATCAACACTTTGTCCTCATCGAGAACAAGGAACCTCTACAACATGGATTTTAAAACAAGAAACAAGAATATTTTGATGCCCTATGGTAAAAAACAATGTTTTTTGCAACCTTGTCCCACAAGAATTTTGTGTTTTATGTAAATTACATATGCAAATTAATTATTAATTATTGGCGTTATTTTAACAAAAAAATCTTAAGGTACATTAAACATATGTTTCTTATTGCAATTTTGTCCTTAAATAAAATAGTGAACATACAAGACAACTTTTAGTAGTAAGTAAACAAATATTAGTCTGCTGACATATGCAGTAACATATTGTGTTATTTATCATTCTATTTTGTCAAAATTATAAAGGACAAGTGGGAGAAAATGAATTATTAATCTACTTGTTCATTTACTGTTAATATCTGCTTACTTTTTCTTTTAACAAGTTCTATCTACACTTCTGTTAAAATGTAATACCGTATTTGTCGCAGTTTTTATCATAGTTTGATAAAAAATGTGTGAAATTATACCGATAGAAGAGGGAGCGGCGCATTGTCTACCTTTGGAGTTGGCAGAGTTGTTTAGAAGCGACACCGAGGAAGAAGATTTCATGGGATTTAGCGATTAGGAGTGACAGATTGTTTGGTAAACGTATAGCATGTTCTATATGTTATAGTTATTTGAATGACTCTTACCATAATATGTTACGTTAACATACCAGGCACCTTCTCAGTTGGTTATTTATGCCTCATATAACGTACACTTATTCAGCCTGTTGTTCACTATTCTTTATTTATTTTAAATTGCCTTTCAAATGTCTACTCTTGGTGTTGGGTTTTATCAAATAAATTTCCTCAAAAAATGTGACTTATACTCCAGTGCGACTTATGTTTTTTTCCTTCTTTATTATGCATTTTCGGCCGGTGCGACTTATACTCCGGAGCGACTTATACTCCAAAAATACGGTATACTGTTTTTGAAATGTACCGATCCCGAATTTGTGGTATCATCCCTGGAGATGCACTAATAATACATATTGTTATGATTCGTATCACTCACTGATGATAATCCTATGTCTGTCAGATCATCTCTAATTTACAGAAAAAACTTGTCAGATTTATAATCATATTTATGTGAATAATGACACTTAATATGATTACCGTATTTTTCGGACTATAAGTCGCCGTTTTTTTCACAGTTTGGCGGGGGGTGCGACTTATACTCAGGAGCGACTTATGTGTGAAATTATTAACACATTAGCATAAAATATGAAATAATATTATTTATCTCATTCACGTGAGAGACTAGACGTATAAGATTTCATGGGATTTAGCGATTAGGAGTGACAGATTGTTTGGTAAACGTATAGCATGTTCTATATGTTATAGTTATTTGAATGACTCTTACCATAATATGTTACGTTAACATACCAGGCACGTTCTCACTTGGTTATTTAGGCCTCATATAACGTACACCAGGGGTGCTCACACTTTTCTGCAGGCGAGCTACTTTTCAATTGATCAAGTCGTGGGGATCTACCTCATTCATATATATATAATTTATGTTTACTTATTTATGAAATATATGTTTTTGTTAACAAGTTAAAGGTGTTTAATGATAATGCAAGCATGTTTAACACATATAGTTAATATTGTTAATAAATTAAAGGTGTTTAATGATAATACAAGAATCAAGGGTGCTCACACTTTTTCAGCATGCAAGCTACTTATAAAATGATCAAGTCAAAATGATGTACCTACTACAAAAATGCAATACATATATTTATTTCTAAATATATTGAGGATTTTTTATATCGAAGATAATATTTCTGCCTTATTTTTAAAGTCTCGGAACAATGAGTCAGCTGCTTCAACGAATGCCTCCTTTACCATCTCTCCGTCTTGGAAGGACTTATTGTTATTAACGATGATGTGACTCACCCGGAATGATGCTTCGGTGGCGACTTTCGCTTTTGAAGTTTGTTGTGCGAAAAATGACTGCTGTCCGGACAACTGGGATTTCAGTTCCTTCACCTTTCTCTTTCTCAGCTCGCTTTTCAGCGGGAAGTCGGTGTCGTATTTTCCATGAATAGTCCGAAAAGGCCGCTCCACATTTCCCTTCTTTGGTATTGCGATGGCAGATTGGCAGATGAGGCAAACGCACTTCGAAAATGTCATCGTGAAAAAAAGTCCTCCTCCCATTCCGTATGAAAGTGATAAGTTTGTGTCTTCTTACTTGGTCCAGCTCCCCCACTCATTTTTATACCCTTAAGAGAAAAAACTGAGGGCTGAAAATTGGCGGTAACTCGCTGACAAGCTTGTTAGCTTTGCTGCAGATGTCATCTGACTGGCTGCCCTGTTTATCAATCAAAAGACGGGATAGATGATAGGCTGGCGTCAATTTTTTTTTTTTTTTTTTTTTTAATGTAATGCAAATTTTTTATTTTTTTTATTTTTTATTTTTTATTTTTTTAATGTAATGCGATCTACCAATACTATCTTTGCAATCGACTGGTAGATCGCGATCGACTTATTGAGCACCCCTGACGTACACTTATTCAGCCTGTTGTTCACTATTCTTTATTTATTTTAAATTGCCTTTCAAATGTCTATTCTTGGTGTTGGCTTTTATCAAATAAATTTCCTCAAAAAATGCGACTTATACTCCAGTGCGACTTATATATGTTTTTTTCCTTCTTTATTATGCATTTTCGGCCGGTGCGACTTATACTCCGGTGCGACTTATACTCCGAAAAATACGGTAATTAGTTGCTAGCCGCTAGTCAGCCAGGGGACTAAAAATGAAAAATGTCAGCCGGCGGGGATCAGAGTTTGATCGGCAATCATCATCATTAATCGTCAATCAGCCATGTATGTAGATGTCGACTAGAGATGCACGGATAGGCAATTATTTCATCCGCAACCGCATCACAAAAGTCGTCAACCATCCGCATCCACCCGAACTAACATTTAATCAAAACCGCACCCGCCCGCACCCGCCCGTTGTTATATATCTAATATAGACGATGCAAGGCATTAGTGAGGTTATAAAGCTTTTGCCTGTTAAAGAAAGGAGACTGATCCAATGCAGCAGAGACATTCAATGCGTGCCACGCTGTCACGACCCAGACGCACACCAGTGCGCAATCATCTGGGAGCCGCGCTGAGCGCACCTCCAAGCGCGCTCGCGCCACTCAAACTGCTGCAGGCAGCTGCGTTCTATCTTGTTTTAACATCCTGTGGCACTCTTCTGGGATCACGGCGGACGAAACTGCTCATGCTCAGGGTGTTTGTGGAGGTTCGGGGTTTTGCACAAATGTGATGCACCATGTTAGATGTCCCGGTTTTGTGACTGTCGTAGACATAAACAGCGTCGCAGCTCTTGCAAATCACGTAGCCAGCATTACTATCATCCTGATTTACAACCTCATAAAAACAAGTCCACGCTGAACTTTTCTGGCCTTTTTTTCCCCTGGTCTTTAGTATTCCCTTTTTTAGTTTGTCGCGTACCACGTTTGCTGCCGGCGTTGCCATCTCTTTTTTTTTTCTTCTTCTGTTGTGGCATATGCTGTGATGATGTATTTTTCGTATGTGGGTAACAACATTTAACTATGTATATATATTTCCGAATTGGTTTAACTGCCACCCGCCTGAATCTATTTAAAATCTAATTTTTTTTTAATTTCAACCGCCCGACCCGACCCGCGGATAAAATCTAATTTTTTTTATTTCAACCGCCCGACCCGCGGATAATCCGCGGACTCCGCGGTTGTGTCCGCAAACCGCGCATCTCTAATGTCGACTTTTGCGAGCACTTTTTAGCAATATAAAGACGGTGGTTTGGAACTTGAGTTGATGGTACCGACAAGAGGCGGCTTAAGCCGTTTATCTATTTTTTAAATATTTTTTTTACCACTAACTCTGGGAAATACAAACACAGAGGTCACATATTTGCATTTTGCTCCTTTATCTAAACAGCCGTTTTCTCCGAGCCTGCAGTAAAATGACAGTTATATGTGGAATTGTTGAAAATTGTGCAATGGTGAGAAAATAATGCGGCCCAGGGGAGAAGTAAAGCCTGGGACAAACGGCCTCGGAGGCCTACTGGACAGAAAGTCAGGCGTTTGATCTTCCCTGTAAACACATTTTCGTCATGGTAGCAACTGTCTGTCCTCACTGGAGCGGAGAAATGCACACCGCATGCATTTTGAACGGAAATACGCTGAGCTGGAGTAAACCAGGGAATAAAAAAAACCCAACCATAACAACAACAACAACAAAAAGACTAACGTTCATTTTTTTTTTTTTTCATTCTTCTTTCAGGAGCAGTGCGTGTTCGTATGATGACCCCGAATATATTAGCTGAAGAGTTCTGCACTTAGAATAACAAAGCCGTGATACAGTGTGAATCATAGCAGAGGACTAACACGAAACTCCCGCAGGACTCTCCTTGCTCCCGGCCAGACTCCTCGAGCCAAAACTACACCCAGCGCTCAGCTTTCCAACTTCCCAAACAACTCCCAAACCCGGCTCCCTTTACGAGCTCTTTAGAAGCCATGGCAAGTAACCCAAACGTGCACACAACTTCTTGTTATTGCACGTTTTATTCCAAAACAGGACATGCAAGGGGATGTGACGCCGTTCCAAATAAAATCTGCATTGCACAGTATAGAACAGGCCTGGGCAATTATTTTGACTCGGGGGCCAAATTTATAGAAAAAAATGTGTCTGGGGGCCGGTATATCTATTTTTAGGAACACTAATACAAAACCTCACAATAATGTCTGATTGAATGCTAAAAACAATAATGACAGACCACTAGGGCCGATAAATGCTTTAAAATGTAATATCGAAAATTATTGGTATCGGGTTTTTTTTGTGTCGTGATTTTCAGTGTCCACAGTGAAAATCTGGCTCTACAAACACCCTCTTCCAATAACCTTCCAGAGTAAGACTCCAAAAGGGACATATTTTGAAGTTGAACACAAATATTTCAAGTAGAGATGTCCGATAATATCGGCAGTCCGATATTATCGGACATCAGCCGATAAATGCTTTAAAATGTAATATCGGAAATTATTGGTGTTGGTTTCAAAAAGTACAATTTATGACTTTTTAAAACGCCGCTGTACGGAGTGGTATACGGACGTAGGGAGAAGTACAGAGTCATACTTGCCAACCCTCACAATTTTCCCGGGAGACTCCCGAATTTCAGTGCCCCTCCCGAAAATCTCCCGGGGCAACCATTCTCCCGAAATTCTGCCGATTTCCACCCAGACAACAATATTTGGGCGTGCCTTAAAGGCACTGCCTTTGCGTGCCGGCCCAATCACATAATATCTACGGATTTTCACACACGCAAGTGAATGCAATTCATACTTGGTCAAGAGCCATACAGGTCACACTGAGGGTGGCCGTATAAACAATTTTAACACTGTTACAAATATGCGCCACATTGTGAACCCACACCAAACAAGAATGACAAACACATTTCGGGACCGTAACACAACATAAACACAACATAACAAATACCCAGAACCCCTTGCAGTACTAACTCTTCCGGGACGCTACAATATACACCCCCCGCTACCCCGTATCCCCCACCTCAACCCCGCCCACCTCAACCTCCTCATGCTCTCTCAGGGAGAGCATGTCCCAAATTCCAAGCTGCTGTTTTGAGGCATGTAAAAAAAAAAAAATGCACTTTGTGACTTCAATAATAAATATGGCAGTGCCATGTTGGCATTTTTTAAAGAGATGTCCGATAATATCGGCCTGCAGATAAATGCTTTAATATGTAATATCAGAAATTATCGGTATCGTTTTTTCTATTATCGGTATGTTTTTTTTGTGTTTTTTTTTTATTTTTATTAAATCAACATAAAAAACACACGATACACTTACAATTAGTGCACCA
This sequence comes from Nerophis lumbriciformis, assembly GCF_033978685.3. Classification (NCBI taxonomy): domain Eukaryota; kingdom Metazoa; phylum Chordata; class Actinopteri; order Syngnathiformes; family Syngnathidae; genus Nerophis; species Nerophis lumbriciformis. The sequence continues at coordinate 11,049,280 of NC_084557.2, read as the reverse complement.
ACCCAAAAAACTTTCCTCCCCCATTTACACTCATTCACACTCATTCACACAAAAGGGTTGTTTCTTTCTGTTATTAATATTCTGGTTCCTATATTATATATCAATATATATCAATACAGTCTGCAAGGGATACAGTCCGTAAGCACACATGATTGTGCGTGCTGCTGGTCCACTAATAGTGTTAACCTTTAACAGTTAATTTTACTAATTTTCATTAATTACTAGTTTCTATGTAACTGTTTTTATATTGTTTTACTTTCTTTTTTATTCAAGAAAATGTTTTTCATTTATTTATCTTATTTTATTTTATTAATTTTTAAAAAAAGGACCTTATCTTCACCATACCTGGTTGTCCAAATTAGGCATAATAATGTGTTAATTTCACAACTGTATATATCGGTATCGGTTGATATCGGTATCGGTATTTAAGATTTGGACAATATCGGAATATCGGATATCGGCAAAAAAGCCATTATCAGACATCCCTACACACCACCTTAAAAAACGGAATGAAATTTTATTTGTTTCACTGAATGAGACACCCAGAATGTACATGAAAATAAAGAATGTCAGCTTTACAGTATTGACTATGACAGATAAAACACTGAATATTGACAACATATGAACGTCATCGATATATTTTACAATCAAGCGAAACGCAACAAAAATGCAACAAAAACAGGGAAATATGAACGCGAAAGGTAAAAAATAAAGCCACCTACAATCTGATGTATCTGATATATCACTAAGCTTTAGAACTTTGTTGTAAAAATCTCCTTCCGCGTCTGTCCCTGACACCCACATTTCAGGCTGGCCGCTCTGGAAACACTCTGTGGAAACGCTTCCCACCCACACTGCTTGGTGCCTCGTCTGAGCTGCTGTGACTTAGATTACCATAGTAACTAATTAGATTACCATAGTAACTAGTATATCACGCAAAAGTGCAGATTCCAACCATTGAAATACTTTGTATAGTTCAAGACTTACGGTCATTAGAAAACATCACTGCACATCATAATGGTAGCTACACTTTCCATCTTAAAGATCTAAAAAAAATATTTGGGAATGTCCGGCGGGCCAGATTGAATGTGGCCCCCGGGCCTTAATTTGCCCAGGTCTGGTATAGAATAACATTAATGTGTTTGATTGTGCCAACTAACATTCCAAAAAAACAACAAGAAACAGATATAACTCATTAAAACTGAGGCATAGGGGTGAGCTAAATATCAGTTATAATTGGGTAATCTATGTCTTAAATATGTATTCATGTCTATAAAAAAACTACCAGACAGTAGTGCTGCAACAATTAATTGATTTGCATTTAAAAAAAAGAGTTGGTTTATATTAGTGTTGTCCCGATATGCGTGCTGCTGGTCCACTAATAGTACTAACCTTTAACAGTTAATTTGACTCATTTTCATTAATTACTAGTTTCTATGTAACTGTTTTTATATTGTTTTACTTTCTTTTTTATTCAAGAATTTTTTTTAATTTATTTATCTTATTTTATTTTATTAATTTTTTCAAAAAGGACCTTATCTTCACCATACCTGGTTGTCCAAATTAGGCATAATGATGTGTTAATTCCACGACGGTATATATCGGTATTGGTTGATATCGGTATCGGTAATTAAGAGTTGGACAATATCGGGATATCGGATATCGGCAAAAAAGCCATTATCAGACATCCCTAATTTTTTTCCATAACTTGAGTTGATTTATATTGGAAAACCTTGTTACATTGTTTAATGCATCCAGCGGGGCATCACAACAAAATTAGGCATAATAATGTGTTAATTCCACGACTGTATATATCGGTATCGGTTGATATCGGAATCGGTAATTAAGAGTTGGACAATATCGGATATCGGCAAAAAAGCCATTATCGGACATCTCTAATTTCAAGACCTCTTTCCATACGTAAAGTCACGCCGATGCAATTCTCAAGCTAAAACATCCACCACAAGCTTCGGGAGGAGTAAAGAAGAAAGAAGCGGTTTGGAAAATGAGTCCGCTAACGTGTGCGGCGTGTTGGCCAATATGATACGGCGGGAATCAATCAGCTAAAGAGGCGAGTGTGTGATTCAGGCACGCAATGAGGTGTCATGGCCTGGTGAAACTGGAGCAAGCAGAGCCAAGGCCTGCAGATGGAAACGCATGCCAACGTAAGCATCGGCTCCTCAGACGTCTTGTCACTCGATCAACTGATGGACACGAGCTAGAAAATGACCAATCATTAGGAGGACGCATCAATCAGGAACAGGCCTGAAGGGACCCATCTTACTTATTGCCTTCAAACGCCACAATGAGAGTCTAAGCAGGAAATTAGACACTGCATTGATTGATTTTAAGTCGTAGCAGTGTTATGATCCCACGTTATTAAAGAATAATTAATATGCCCTCCCACAACAACTCTGCAGGATTTATTATTACTATCTAATCTCACGCTGTCGCCATTGCCTCTATTTATGATAGGAGCCTGTCCTCCTGATAGCACACACACACACACACACAAACACGCAGCCGTGCCAACTTCCGAGGGCATTGTTTGTTCTCCATCTCCTCGCTCAGCGCCCAAACGTGAGGAAAGGTAATGTCAAAGTTGGGACACTTTGTCACGAGCTCCAATGGTCCTCCAGTAGACACCACAGTAAGGACCCTACGTCAAACTTGTTCTCATTGAGGGCCATATCGCACCTTCAGAGCGACGTTTTGGTACCGGTACCAAGATGTATTTAGATACTTTTCGATACTTTTTTAAATAAAGGGTACCACAAAAAAATGGCGTTATTGGCTTTATTTTAACAAAAAATCTGAGGGTACATTAAACATATGTTTATAATTGCAATCGAAGAACAATTGTGTCCTTAAATAAAATAGTGAACATACTTGTCTTTTAGTAGTAAGTAAACAAACAAAGGCTCCTAATTAGTCTGCTGACATATGCAGTAACATTTTGTGTCATTTATCATTCTATTATTTTGGCAAAATTATGAGGGAAAAGCTGTAAAAATTGATTATTAATCAACTTGTTCATTTACTGTTAATTTCTGCTTATTTTCCGTTTCAACATGTTCTATCTACACTTCTGTTAAAATGTAATAATCACTTATTCTTCTGTTGTTTGGATACTTTACATTAGTTTTGGATAGAGATGTAATAAATGCTTTAAAATGTAATATCGGAAATGATCGGTATCGTTTTTTAAATGATCAGTATCGTGTTTTTTTTTTTTTTAATTAAATCAACATAACCTCCAAAGTTATGGTACTCCCATATACTAAAGTAATGTCCGATCATTACCTTATAAAATTCGAAGTTCTGACTCATTGTCAACAAACTAATAATAATAATAACTGCTATAGCAGCCGCAACATTAATGCTGCCACAACGATGACTCTTGCTGACCTACTGCCTTTGGTAATGGCACCATTCCCAAATTATGTCGGCTCTATTGATAACCTAACTAACAACTTTGACAATGCCCTGCGCAAAACCATTGATAGTATAGCACCGCTAAAACAAAAAAGGGCTCCTAAAAGGCGCACCCCATGGTTTACAGAAGAAACCAGAGCTCATAAATTATCGGTGGCCATGGATGAAGTGCTGGCTGTCCAGAGTCGGGACCCGGGGTGGACCGCTCGCCTGTGCATCGGTTGGGAACATCTCTGCGCTGCTGACCCGTCTCCGCTCGGGATGGTGTCCTGCTGGCCCCACTATGGACTGGACTCTTACTATTATGTTGGATTCACTATGGACTGGACTCTCACAATATTATGTCAGACCCACTCGACATCCATTGCATTCGGTCTCCCCTAAAGGGGGGGGGGGGGGTTACCCACATATGCGGTCCTCTCCAAGGTTTCTCATAGTCATTCACATCGACGTCCCACTGGGGTGAGTTTTTCCTTGCCCTTATGTGGGCTTTGTACCGAGGATGTCGTTGTGGCTTGTGCAGCCCTTTGAGACACTTGTGATTTAGGGCTATATAAATAAACATTGATTGATTGATTGATAAAAAACACAAGATACACTTACAATTAGTGCACCAACTCAAAAAACCTTCCTCCCCCATTTACACTCATTCACACAAAAGGGTTGTTTCTTTCTGTTATTAATATTGTGGTTCCTACATTATATATCAATATATATCAATACAGTCTGCAAGGGATACAGTCCGTAAGCACACATGATTGTGCGTGCTGCTTGTCCACTAATAGTACTAACCTTTAGCAGTTAATTTTACTCGTTTTCATTAATTACTAGTTTCTATGTAACTGTTTTTATATTGTTTTACTTTCTTTTTTATTCAAGAAATTGTTATAAATTTATTTATCTCATTTTATTTTATAGTTTTTAAAAAAAAAAGACCTTATCTTCACCATACCTGGTTGTCCAAATTAGGCATAATAATGTGTTAATTCCACGACTATATATCGGTATCAGTTGATATTGGTATCGGTAATTAAAGAGTTGGACAATATTGGAATATCGGATATCGGCAAAAAGCCATTATCGGACATCCCTAGTTAAAATGTAATAATCACTTATTCTTCTGTTGTTTGGATACTTTACATTAGTTTTGGATGACACCACAAATTTAATAATAATAATAATAATAATAATGAATTACATTTGTATCGCACTTTACACTTGTTAAAATCTCAAAGTGCTACAAAGTATAAAAAAAAATAAAAACATAGAAAGTTAGAATATAAATTAAAAAAATTAAATAGAAATAAAAACATGAAAAACACTAGGTATATACTATGGTATTTTTTTTACCTTTTTTTTTTTTTTTTTTGTCTTAAAGAAATACAATCATGTGTGCTTATGGACAGTATCCTTGCAGACTGTATTGATCTATATTGATATATAATGTATATATTGTGTTTTTTATGTTGATTTAATAAAAAAAATAATAAAAAAAAGTATTTTTTTATTTTTTATTTCTTGTCCGTGGACCGATTAGTACCGGGCCGTGGCCTCTATATTGATCTATATTGATATATATATTGATCTATATTGATGTGATATATTGTGTGATTGTGTGATATGTGTGATTGTGTGAAATATATTGGTTGGTGCCGGGTGCACTGCAAAAACTGAAATCTAAGTAAGTGCTACAAAGTATAAAAAAAATAAAAAAAATAGAAAGTTAGAATATAAATTTAAAAAATAAAACACAAATAAAAACATGAAAAACACTAGGTATATACTATGCTATTTTTTTACATTTTTTATTTATTTTTTGTCATAAAGAAATACAATCATGTGTGCTTATGGTCTGTATCCTTGCAGACTGTATTGATCTATATTGATATATAATGTATATATTGTGTTTTTTATGTTGATTTATATAAAAAAAAAAAAAAAAAAAAAAAAAAAGGATTTATTTATTTTTTATTTTTTTATTCTTGTCCGTGGACCGATTAGTACCGGGCCGTGGCCCGGTTGTTGGGGACCGCTGTTTTAAAGCACCTCTTCCTGAGGGCGTTTCAGTCTTATAACTTCACCTTTATCTTTAGTTTTTAGGCCAAAAATGCATTCGCTCTCCTTTTTCTGTCTTGCTGTGACCTTTCTAGTAATATCTACGGCCACAACGACAGCAAAGACCAAAACAATGTCACAACGACACCCATGTGACCCATGTCTTAAAACCCCCACAAACGGTCCACGGGGCGGTATAGCTCGGTTGGTGGAGCGGCCATACCAACAACTTGAGGGTTCCAGGTTCGATCCCCGCTTCCACCATCCTAGTCACTGCCGTTGTGTCCTTGGGCAAGACACTTTACCCACCTGCTCCCAGTGCCACCCACACTGGTTTAAATGTAACATAGACATTGGGTTTCACTATGTAAAGCGCTTTGAGTCACTAGAGAAAAGTGCTATATAAATATAATTCACTTCACTTCCTATTATATTACGTTTTATTTACAGAAGATCTTTTTGCGGATGGCAAACGTTAAAGGGTGGACAAAGGTCCCAAAGTGCTCTTGTCAAATGTGAATGTTTGACTTCTCGTGCCCACCTGTGAACCTCGGGAGCCTCTCTTGTGGTCCCAGTCTGAGCGGGGCAGCATCTGCGAGAACAACAAAGACAGAAATGTGGTCAAAGCACTGAAAGGTAAGAATTAACATAATGGGTGGAACACTCACTGGCCACAACATCAAATCTATTAAGAGCAACGGTCCGGGTCAGGGTTTAGTTCATTATGAACATGCTTTAAATCAGAGGTGTCAAAGTGGTTTTCACTGAGGGCCACATCGCAGTTATGTTTGGCCCCAGAGGTCCGCTTCTAACAGTGAATACTATTATTAGCCAATTTTTTTCTGCATTTTATTAGTAGATTTAAAATATGGTAAATTGCAATAATTCCACCTCAAAATGTAGTGTATATTACTGTAAATGGAAAAAACAGTACTGCTGTTTTTATGGTTAAAAAAAAAGAATTTTACTGTAAAATTGACATTTGTTTTTTTTACTGCAAATAAAAAAAACTGCAATTTTACAGTAAAATTTGGGAACCTGAGCTGCCAGTTTATTTATTTTTTACCGCAAATCAACAACTGTAGATTTTTCTGAGTATTACTGTAAATGAAAAAACGGCACCACAGTTTATTACAGTAAAAAAAAAGTACAGTTTTTTTCATTTAGAGAAAAATGCTGTAAAAACCACATTAAATTACACAATTTTACCATGAAATCTAATTTGATGGCTAACTTGTTTTGAAATCATTATTATTCGTATTATTTTTCTTTCAAAAATGGTTTGAATGTTTGATAATATATTTTTGCATAATTAGACAATATTTAAGTTAACACAATTTGCGATTTCATGGAGTACATGTATTTTTTTTTCTCCCAAAATAGAAAGAAATAATACATTCAGTAAGAAAAGTTACACTACTTTATTGATACCGTATTTTCCGCACTATAAGGCGCACCTGAAAACCTCCAATTTTCTCAAAAGCTGACAGTGCGCCTTATAATCCGGTGCGCCTTATATATGGACCAATATTGAGCCACAACAGGTCTCACAACTACGGGATGCATAAAATAACCCCAGCCTCTACTGTAGCGTCTATTCTATGCGCCTTATAATGCGGTGCGCCTTATATATGAACAAAGTTTTAAAATAGGCCATTCATTGAAGGTGCGCCTTATAATCCGGTGCGCCTTATAGTGCGGAAAATACGATACATATTATTTCCAGGCTTTCGAGGGCCAAATAAAATGAAGTCTGGCATCCCGGGCCTTGAGTTTGACACCTGTGCTTTAAAAAGTGACATCACATGTTTGACATGTTCCAAAAGAAGTCAGAAAAAGTAGAGCTTATTCAGTTTTACCAACTACCGTAGCAAATATTGATAGTTTGTACATTATAGCTCTGATCAACAAAAACGTAAATTACAAGTGATAAATAACATGCTCAGAGTAAAACATTGCCAACACTATTAGTGGACGTGATCTACTAAGACCGCAGACCTCCCTAATTAATGAGGGTTTTGTGCGTACTGTACTATATCGGCTGTCACCAAGGAGGCACTCCCGCGTTCATGATATCATATGCTCCAATGGTCCAAACAGTGCTGTTTTGTTGTGTTGTGCAATATGGATAAGACAAAAAAAATAATATGAACCACCTTTTCTAGGTAATATAGAAGTGCAATTAGCACGCCCAAGGTGCAGTCTGGGAGGCACCTGTGTTGTGAAGAAAATGCATATTTTGCTAGAAGATTTTGTCATATTATTAACGTAATTTATGTATGACACCATTTTAAAAAAAGCAAGCAGACACCAAAACAAACATTTGTTGGTGATTTAACCCCCAATTCCAACCCTTGATGCTGAGTGTCAAGCAGGGAGGTAATGGGTCCCATTTTTTATAGTCTTTGGTACATACTTGCCAACCTTGAGACCTCCGATTTCGGGACGTGGGGGGCGTGGTCGGGGGTGGGGCGGGGGGCGTGGTTGGGGACGTGGTTAATATATATATATATATATATATATATATATATAAGAAATACTTGACTTTCAGTGAATTCTAGCTATATATATATATTTTTATTATTATTACATATATATATATATATAAATAAAATAAATACTTGAATTTCAGTGTTCATTTATTTACACATATACACACACATAACACTCATCTACTCATTGTTGAGTTAAGGGTTGAATTGTCCATCCTTGTTCTATTCTCTGTCACTTTTTCAGAACACACACATTATACAAATATACATTATAAAATCAATAAGAAAACGGGAGCTCTAATTTGGGAGTCTGAATTAGGATCAGAAGTTCCTATATAAACATTGCGCACTCACGTCGCCTTTTTGTATTGATTACTGCAGCTGTGCACTGGATTCATTCACAAATACAAACTACAACTCACAAACACTTTAGAGTTAGGCTCCACCATCAGAATGTGTACTTAAACTTATAAAGATCACATGGATATTATTCAGTGAGTTGATTCACCAAAACTAACCTGTTATACAGGAGGAAAACACACACAGGACATTTTAATTATTCACAGACTGGTCGCGCTCATCAGAATGACAAGACACTTCCGGTCTGCAGGTGATAGCATTCAATTGGGAAGAAACGCCCTACTGCCCCCTACTGACCAATGTGAATACTGATAAATGTGTAATGACAGCTCCAAAAACGAATTCAAACCACAAAATAAAATAAATAAATCAACACAAAAATGTGACACATTATGGGTGGGTCACATATGCATGTACAGTAGATGGCAGTATTGTCCTGTTTAAAAGTGTCACAACATTGCTGTTTACGGCAGACGAACTGCTTTACGGTAGACGAAAACTTGACTGCTGTTGTTGTGTGTTGTTACCGCTATGGGAGGACGTTATTGAAACTGCCTAACAATAAACCCACATAAGAAACCAAGAACTCGCCCTCGATCATTAGCTGTTTATATTGTGGGAAAGCAGACGTGTGAACAGGCTGTCAACACGTCACTCAGGTCCGCATGGAGCTGGAGGGGGCGTGGCCTCCAACTCCGCCTGAATTTCGGGAGATTTTCGGGAGAAAATCTGTCCCGGGAGGTTTTCGGGAGAGGCGCTGAATTTCGGGAGTCTCCCGGAAAATCTGGGAGGGTTGGCAAGTATGCTTTGGTATGACTCGGCCAGGGTTTGACCTCACGACCTACCGATCTCAGGGCGGACACTCTAACCACGAAGTCACTGTTTATCAACACACATTACCGTTTTTTTGAATACTTAAGCGACACGTTTGCATAAGGCTCTTTCAGTAATAAGCGTAAAAGGAGTGAAGGTTTTGTTATTGTTGTTGTTTATCACAATGAGGTTACATAACATCGAGCCCCTCCCATAAGGCTAAAGAAGGCAACCAAACACCAGACTGTCAGTATGAGGCAGAGCAGGTCCACACCACTGCGAACTGGAGAATGTGCTTTTATCGTTTCCCCCCCCACTTTCCACTGAGCACACTCATCTAATGCAATTTCACAGTCAGGTTTGGTTTACTTTGGTTCCTACTCGCTGCCTAAGGGTCTGGTGGAGGCGGAGGATCTGATTACCAGCCGCTGCGTCCTAACTCCGGTTCCTTTTCTCGACAGATCCGGTGCACTGATGCACGTCAAAGAAACGTTCGGCCGGTCAACACAACACTTTGCATTCGTGTCTCCGGCCGAGAGTGGCCTCGGCGAACCCGGCACGTCACCGTGACAAATCACTGCTGCGCACACACCCGAGGCAAGCCTCTCAGTATCAGCGCCAAACGGATAATTCAGGTGTAATTGAATGTGTCAGTGGTGCTTATTGAGTTGGGTGAGGCTGTGGGGCAAAACATGACCAAAGCTGAGGATTTGCCTGCAAGGAGCTTATATTGACACCCGTGTGGTTTGGTGGTGATGTACAACACACAGTCTGCTTGGATATGAACTTGATTCTAAAGAAACCTTGATGATAGCCTGAAAACATTTATTACAACAAGTACTTTTACTTGCTTGAAAAAAAACAGAAAATACTGCGAAATACAAAACCCAAAACCAGTGACGTTGGCATGTTGTGTAAATGGTAAAAAAAAAACAGAAAACAATGATTTGCAAATCTTTTTCAACTTATATTCAATTGAATAGACTGCAAAGACAAGATCTTTAACGTTCAAATTGGAAAACTTTGTAATTTTTTGCAAATATTAGCTCATTTGGGATTTGATGCCTGCAACATGTTTCAAAAAAAGCTGGCACAAGCATACTTGCCAACCCTCCCGATTTTTCCGGGAAACTCCCGAATTTCAGTGCCCCTTTCCGAAAATCTCCCGGGGCAACCATTCTCCCGAATTTCTCCCGAATTTCACCCGGACAGCAATATTAAGGGCGTGCCGTGATGGCACTGCTTTTAGCGTCCTCTACAACCTGTCGTCGCGTCCGCTTTTTCACCATACAAACAGCGTGCCGGCCCAGTCACATGTTGTATGCGGCTTCTGCAGACACACATAAGTGACTGCAAGACATACTTGTATGAACAACCATACAGGACACACTGAGGGTGGCCGTATAAACAACTTTAACACTGTTACAAATATGCACCACACTGTGAACCAACAACAAACAAGAATGACAAACACATTTCGGGAGAACATCCGCACCGTAACACAACATAAACACAACAGAACAAATACCCAGAATCCCTTGTAGCCCTAACTCTTCCGGGCTTCACCCCCCTACCACCAAACCCCGCCCACCTCAACCCCCCCAATCTCCCGAATTCGGAGGTCTCAAGGTTGGCAAGTATGGGCACAAGTGGCAAAAAAGACTGAGTAAGTTGAGGAATGCTCATCAAACACTTATTTGGAACATCTCACAGGTGAACAGGCTAATGGGGAACAGGTGGGTGCCATGATTGGGTATAAAAGCAGCTTCCATGAAATGCTCAGTCATTCACAAACAAGGATGGGGCGAGGGTCGCCACTTTGTCAACAAATGCTTGAGCAAATTGTTTAAAAACAAAATGTATCAACCAAGGAATTTAGGGATTTCACCATCTACGGTCCGCAATATCGTCAAAGGATTCAGAGAATCTGGAGAAATCACTGCACGCAAGCAGCAAGGCTGAAAACGCACATTGAATGTCCGTGACCTTTGATCACTCAGGCGGTACTGCATCAAAAAGTGACATCAGTGTGTAAAGGATATCCCCACATGGGCTCAGGAACACTTCAGAAAACCACTGTCAGTAACTACAGTTTGTCGCTACATCTGTAAGTGCAAGTTAAAACTCTACTATGCAAAGCAAAAGCCATTTATCAACAACACCCAGAAACGCCGCCAACTTCGCTGGGCCCGATGTCAAGCTAAGATGGACTGATGCAAAGTGGAAAAGTGTTTTGGGGTCTGACGAGTCCACATTTCAAATTGTTTTCGGAAACTGTGGACGTCGTGTCCTCCGGGACAAAAAGGAAAAGACCCATCCAGATTGTTATAGGCGCAGAGTTCAAAAGCCAGCATCTGTGATGGTATGGGGGTGTATTAGTGCCCAAGGCATGGGTAACTTACACATCTGTGAAGGCACCATTAATGCTGAAAGGTACATAAGATTTTGGAGCAACATATGTTGCCATCCAAGCAACGTTATCATGGACGCCCCTGCTTATTTCAGCAAGACAATGCCAAGCCACGTGTTACAACAGCGTGGCTTCATAGTAAAAGAGTGCGGGTACTAGACTGGCCTGCCTGTAGTCCAGACCTGTCTCCCATTGAAAATGTGTGGCGCATTATG